>NC_090883.1:38803166-38828166 GCF_036669925.1 Montipora capricornis
AATCCGTGACATATTTCTCTTTATCATTATACCTTTTTCGTCATGATGGCAAGCGGAACAGCATCGATAATGAAATCAATGAGGAATAACACTTACGGGCCCCTGTAAATTCACTTTTTGATTGATGAAAGCCTCCAGTGAACTCATTTCAGTTTGAAGACGTTTTGGAAGCGCCGTGAGAGGGACTGGATTTGGAATTCTCTGACAGTTCGTTGACAAAGACGGTGGCTGTGCCCAACAAAAACACATGAAAAATACTCAAATCATTGTCTACTCCCCCCTCCCTTAGCACAAAGTGCGCATTATTTCATATCCATTTTTAGTGGTCGAAACGTTTCTTGCGACTTTATCTCTTGATTGTAGTATAAAACTCTCCTTTTACAAGCATGCCAGAAATGAAGACTTTTTCATCCCCGTCGTCAAGCTAGTTCATTTATATCCCAGTCCGCAATTTTGACCTAAGAATGTAACTTAAAAAAACGTCCCTTCTAGCATCGAATCAGTACTGTAACAGAGAAAGGATTTTTTTTTTCCAAAAAACCTTTTAGAGTTTGGCAGGAACTCAACATTTGCTGGAAAATGGAAACTTCCCCTCAAAGTCGACCATCCGTCGACAATTGAGACAAAGCTGATGTCACTAAAAGAATTATATTTTTAACTGTTACTCCCGTTCTTGTCTTTATGAGATTTTTCATTAAAGAAATTGAAATCGGGCCGATAAAACTGGTGTGGTATACAGCTTTGGCATGGAGGAATACTAAAACACATTTTAGTGATTCAGAGAAATATTAATTACTAGTCGTCTCGGTCTTTACTTTACCCAAGTGGTCCCAGCATTGCTGTCTTTCTGTAGGTTTGGGTTTGACGCCTTTTTTTCGTTGTTAAATGGTGTTGTAAAGTACAGCACCATCATGACAACGGATAAAATAATAAAGCATGCAAGCACGATCACCATAACGCCCCTGCCGCATTTATTTTTGGGTTTCCTCTTCTCTGAAGGGAGGAATCCCGAGATGCTTGCAGTGGTTGATACGATTGTAGTCCGTCTGTCTCCTTTCTCTTCAATTGCGTAAGGGGCGGCTGTACCCTTGGAATCTTGGATTGAGGAGTTGCTGCCTACAAATGAAGGACTTGGTGGCCGCTCGTAGTTCCTAAAAGCACTGTTCCTAGTCCCTTCAGTCGTATCTTTTCGTTTACCTGTTGCTGTAAGAGAAATTGGTTTAACACCTTATGTTTAAAATTTGGACAGGAAAGTTGATGGGATATGCGCCGTTTCCTAGTGGTTAAGTCCCTTAGCATTTGCGGCCAAAATACTATATGACTAATTGTGTTTTCTACGCCGCAGACGATGTCTCAAAGTTGGCTACGGCTTTCGTTACACCCTCCACCCGCCTTATCCTTCTACAAAAGGTGACAGATTCTTCAAAAGAATGTATATTAAGACTCACCTGCAAACTCAAATCCCTTTGTAGAGTTCTGACAGTGAATTAAGGGTGTTAAAGATTAAACAATGGGAGCACCGTTATCGGGGCCTTGCACGAAGCCACAGCCGTGTAAGACATGTGCCAACTACTTACACATTACAATATTATACATTTTCCAAATATGGCATATATCTTCTTGAACTCGCTTGACTAGACTTGGGGACCATATATAAGTAATAATGATAGCGCCCGTTTCTCGCTTCCTTTTATTGTTATAAAAGTATCCAAGTATTGTTGTTTTCGTATTCAAGCATTATAGACATCACGTAGGTTCTTAATTTTTAAAAAACGAGCAGCAGTGTTTTATCGGGTTTTTAAACCCGATAACACACGTGCTGCTAACCTTAAGCCGCTGTTACAGCTTGAAACTTTTAGCTGAAACTTGTGTGCAACGGCGTTGCGAAACAGTTTTCAGCAGGCGTTGCACCGTGTAACATGGTCGGTTTTGAGAAACTTTTTGAACTTCCGTTGCGAGACAAGTTTCACGAAAAGTAGAACCGCTTTCTACTTCTGCAACGGTCGCAACGATCGCAGTGGTGACAAAAACAAGAGTTTCACCGTGTAGCACCACTTTGTGAAACTGGTCTCCCTCGCTCTTGTCACGTTACGCTGCGTAAGCCAATCAGAAACCGGCTAAGGCCACGTAAACAACATTTCGAGACCAGTTTCAACATTTCCGAACGATTTTCGACCTTTTATGTTACACGGTGCAACGCCTGCTGACACTTTTTTTGCAGGGCCGTTGCACATGAGTTTCAGCTAAAAGTTTCAACGTGTAACAGCGGCTTTAGCCCTAACCCTAACCGGCTTCAAGAACATTCCACAAAAAGCCGCGGTGTCCCTCGGGAGTCCGAACAAAGGTTCAAAATGTTAGGGGAATGTATTAGCAGCATACAAGAAAAACAAGCCGGGCCTCATCATGCAGGAGGTCCTCATCAGGGTCTTTAAATAACTGAGGAGAAAGTGCTGCCTTTGTAACGACATCTGCGAATGGTTAGACTTTCAAGTCTTCTCGGCTAAGAACTATAAGCCGGAGGTCCCGTCTCATAACCCTTGAGTATAAATTCTGTGGAACGTTAAAGAACCCACACACAATTCGAGAAGAGTAGGGCATGGAGTTCCTGGTGTTGTGGTCTGATCTATGGATATAGGGGTTAAGTGTCAATTGGGACGAAAGTTTTGTTCCTCTCCCCTGCCACTCCATGAATTGTACTTAAACTAAACTAAGAATTCTAACGAGGTTAAATTAAAGGTCATACATGTGACGTTTTGATAGATGATGTTTTGATAGGCTTTTAGTCTCACGAATTATTAATGCAGATTGTACAAATAATACAAAATCATATCGGACTGTTATATAGCTTTCTGTTGACTATCTAAGTTAACTTTCCAGTGTTTAGTTCCGTAAGTGAGACAGGACCTCTTCCACCGTAGGTGTTAAGATAACAGGATGAGTTTGTCATTCCTAAGTCAGACTTCTGAAAACATCATCCGACATACACGATTTCGACAACTGCGTTCTTTGTGTCCTTGCAGAAGGTGCACAAGCAAGGAGCACGATTTTTCGGTTGATTGGTCTTAAAGCGATACTTTACTAGTAAAAATAATCTTCAACTTTGGTTCGCTTGAATTTTATTTTCTAACTGATAACACTTTTATGGCCACATCAATGTGAATGGCCGTTGACACAAATACTTTGAAATTTTAAACCAAGCACTCTAAATTATTACCTCAAAAGTGCTTTGATGATTATTTCTGGTTGAACTTTTTGTACTCGTATTACTGTATAACAATAACCGAATCAGTGTTCGGCGACATTAATGCTATTTAAGTCTCTTTGTGTTTTGTCATGCATGTATTCGAATTTAGTCCCAAGTGAACTTCTTACTGAACAAAAAGGAAAATTAGCAACTGTCATGGCTGAACGCCTGAGTCAAAGGTAACAATTTGGAAAGTTGAATCGACATTCACCATGATCTACCACTTCGCAGTCAGTCAGTACAGCTGAACTACAAACGTAGTCTACGAGCACATGAACCGGAAACAGATACAGCACACCAGCGCAAGAAATTTGAACAGAATTACAACTTTACCTGCATTATACTGCATCTCCAATTTGGCAGAGCTAAAATAAATTCCGTGCAGAGCCATGTTCGTTTCTCCGATCAGCAAAATATCAGTCTCGATAACGATAAATGCCGACTAATCAAGCGCGATGCTATTGTACTTAGACACGCTATGTTATGTTCAATCATTCCAGAGCGCTAGGGTTAAAATAAGGGGTGGGCCGGGGTGATTTATGGACGCGCATTGCATTTGTTTGATCTCGCATCCCACGTGCGCGTATTCTGTTTTGATTTAGCACCAGTTGTCCCTATTACATTTTTGTGGCCACCACATCTACTTGGCGTTATTTCACAGTATTTACCACCGCGATTTGTGTTTTGTTTATATTAGGAGGCTATAGTTTGGAACTTAATTTTATTCTGATCTATTTTGAAAAAATCTCACTATGCGCGAAACTCCGAAAGACATGAGAAGCAAAAGAAAGTAGGTTTGTAGTTGAACTGTGCAAGTTGGCCCCTCAAACATTGGGATCGCGCACGCAAGGATGCACGCGTTTTCGTGGTTTGGCTGCCCCATCACCAACGAGAGAATTGAAGAGACTAATCCGGCTTTAAAGTCAGAATGCCGAGCGGTGTATAAGACATATCCGTCATTTTGACCAATTGCAACTCGCAGAATTTGAAAGCAACTCCCTCGTTTCGTGAAGGAATGTTGTTGAGTAACAAGAAAACTGTATAAATGCAGTGATTAAATATTTGTGTCAGTTAGAACAAAAGGAGTCAAACAGTTTAAGTCTCACGGCCCTTTTACCTACTAATTTAAAACCAGCTGGGATATTTTCAGCATACAAGTCAACAGTTAGGCTCGATTCCCAGCCGAGGTTCCGGCAAATGAGCCAGTCATAGTGCTCACTACCCGAACTCGAGTGAGCGGCGGAAATCGAGCCTAGTAAACTATTCCACTGAATCCACACGATTACTATAACCAATGAAACAGGGAAACAATCCAAAACTCGAATAAATTTTGTTGATTATTGCCAACTAGTATTATACGGTCACAAAAGACGTGACTAGGATAAAATTGAACAAATATTTATTTTTAACGACGGTCCGTCTTGCAACGATCTCTTTTGCGTAAATTGTAAGGAGGCAAGAATAATTTATATGTACACTTGATTCTTATTCTTTGGTCAAGTTTCTGTCACAAATGGTATCACTGGTAACTGATTTAAAATTGTGCATGTCGTTTCTAGTCTTATTCTACACGGGACCTCTGACTAAAATTTGGAAGCTATGGTCTGCGATTCTGTTTTTTGCTCATAGTTTTAAATATCAGACAATAGTCAGAACTCATTCAAATCGGTCTCCTTTGCTCATAGCTCGCCTTTGTTTTGTATTGTGTACTTTGACCATAGTTTTATTTGAATACCATTCACGGGTCAACTATTTTACTGACACACAGCTCAAACAAAATTATGAAAATGCTGGTAGTACGCAATTTACTTGGTTCCTTGTTAAAATCAAGAAAAAGTCGGTAATCTATTTGTTGATCGTAAATAAAAGCAGCTGTAGACTAAAATATTTTGAAAAAATTTAAGAGGCTTGAAACTGAACTGCAAAGAAGGTAGAATCTAGAGTTGTGTTAAGTTAAATTTCTTGTCTACTTTGCGGTAACTTCTAATGTCAGTTGGAAACATAGCGACCTTCAGATTGGGGTACAAGAAAGACTGCGAGTACGAGTTTTCCGTACTGGGCACGCGCATTACGTTTAATTTAAATAACGAAATTTTTCGAAATGTGCCTGTTCAGAACTGAGAACTCGTACTCGCGTAGTCCTCCTCGTACTCCAATTTGAAGGTCGCTATTGGAAGGCCTACTTTCAATCGACAGGCTTTTCGACCGTTTGTTTTTGTTATCGAAATTCGAATTGCTCATCGTAGCGATCTGATTGGGTGAATTTCAGCTTTGGCGGGATTTTGTTCCACAGCACGAAATGCCTGTACGGTGAACTCGGCGTGGGCCTTTAAGTTTTTTAAAAGTAACACCGCAATGTTGTTTAGTTCTTTACCAACACAATTGCATAATAAAGAGCCCTACGGACGGGGCGTTAGAATGATAAATCTAGAACATTGACCATTCCGTAACATGGCAAATTTATTTTATAACAGTTATTTGGGGAAAATAATACATTAACAAATAGATAGCAAAAATAAGTAAAAAGTATGATAATTACTTGAAAAAATGAAAACCTTATATGAGGAAAAACTCAAAAGTCAAATAATAATAATAATAATAATAATAATAATAATAATAATAATAACAATAATAATTTTTTAATAATAATAATTTTATTAACATATTCCAAGCAAATTGCTATTTACAAGTAAGAAGTAAAAAAAAAGAAAACTATTAAACCTATTTACAATTCATTTCCATTAAAAAGAGACTAGTATGAAGCACAATAAACCTACGAAGATATTCTTATTTGTAGTAAGAAAAATTCATGTCATGATAGCGTTCAACAAAAATTGGACATAAAAATAAGCTCCTTAAAGAAAAGCCACTATTATTTTTTAAAAAAAGATATATATATATGCAGATAATATCAGTCAGAGAAAAAAAAAAAACAACAAAAACAACCAAATTAAAATTACGAAAACTAAGAAATTCTGGCGGTCACATTCTCGATTGTAATGTCTGTTTCCTGAAGGTCTACATTCCTTCTTCTTCCTCTGGAACCTCTAAGGCAGAGGAGAGCTGAGCGGAGGATAGCAAACGATACTTTTGCTCTTAGCCAGGACACGGTGCTGGCGTAGTCCTCTCCCTTCTTAATGGCGAGTAGTTCAGCTAATCTGCTGTGGTATCTCTTACATTCCTCGGCCATTCCGCCTGTGGTAGTAAAAACAAGTGGCGTAAAGGTGCCTTGCTCCACCTCCATCACCCTGCTTGCATATTGGCGTTTTTTTTCATTCTCGTGTTGCCTGTAGATTTCCTTGGGGCTTAGATCTCTGTAAGAACATGCATTAGGGTGACAAACCCTGACATCGAAGAATGCAGTCCTCTGTCTCTCCCAGAAGCCACGAGCGCTAATATCTAAGCGCGCATCAGGAGCTCTGTTGGCACCTCTGTTCAAAGTCTCTCCATTGATTTCCTGAAGGACCGGCTCTATTTCCACATCATTACATACCATGCTCAACATCTCTGCTTCCAGGTCGCGAAGCTCATTATGACGCTGTATTATAAACCCGCCACGTCGGCATACCATTGCATGATCTACGTTAAAACGGTCCCCGCATACGCAAACTTTCGGTGTGTCGGTGATTTCCCAGTCGTATCTCAAACTGATCGCGTCTCTGAATTCTCTCTTATTTAGATTGAAGTTCAAGTCTTTGATGGGAATTACTGTCAGCCAGTTCGATGCTCCCTTCTCCGTGGCTAGCTCTACAGCTCGCTTGGTTCCTGTCGGCAGAGAGGTCTTCACCCGTTTTAGCCTCTCATCCATACACTCATCCTTCTCCTTACGCGCGCTTATTTGCAGAGTTTTTACTTCTGACACATCCGGGGTCTGATGCACTTGCTCCACAATTTGCCTTACTAGGGGACTTGTGACCCTGACTGAAGCCTCATATTCTTTGGGTGAGGCTCTGACTGGATCTATAAGCCCAAGCCCTCCCAAGCGCACAGGAAGCGCAAGGAGTTCGCGCTCAGTTTCAGTTGTTGCGTGGTTCGTAATAGCTGGTATGAGGACTTCGCTTATCGCACGCTCCAAAGGCTCTAACAAGTCGGTAATATCGGGCAGTGTCCTTAAGAAATACGTCCATCGGTGCCGTAGCCCAAAAGTGAACGCTGCATAGCTCGCCTGAGGTTGTGATAAGGCGAACTCTGCAAGTTTGGTGACCTGGTTTACCCAGTCTTCTACCTTCTCGCCCACGTACCCTTCCAGAAATGACCTCGATCCAAGAGCTGCACCTAGGTGCTTGTGACCTTCAGAGGTGATGTTAATCGCTGTGTCACCAAATACCTGCATAGCAGCGTGTTCTTTATCAGGTTTAATGATCAACCAGCACTTTTTTGCATTGGGAAAGTACCCTAACGCCGGACCACTCTCTGATAGCTCGTCCCACCATTTCCGCACATCTTTCAGGGAACCACTTCCCGTTGCATCGTCAGCAAACCAACACTGTTTAGCTGATCCTGAGACGTGTAGACGCGTTATCAGTGGCTGGAGACTAATGGCGTACATGCTCATAGCGAGAGGGTCCCCCTGTGTGGTGCCTTCCGCTGATTTAAGTTCTTGGCCGCCTATAATAAAGAGCCTCGCAGGCTGTCTGTAGGTGTTAATCGCATAAGTAGCTATGGTTGGACATAGGACTCTTGTATTGTGCAACGCAGCAGCTCTGTTCAGGGCATTAAAGGCATTTGAGGCGTCAACAAGAAGAACAGCGTCCGTGTCATCAGCGTCGAAAATATTGCGCATTGCATGAATGGCAGCCTCACTCCCACTTTTATGGCCTGCGCATGCCTGCAGCGAGCCACTTGCGTCAACGACATCTGGTTTTGTTACTCTCATCACGCACTTCGCAATTATCCTCCGTATTACTTCACCAACTCCAATCGGCCGGACCGCGCCCTCTCCTTTGTCAAGTGGAATCAGACGATTGGCTAAAATTGCCTCGATGCTAAGAAAGTCAACAAATTCCGTGCACAGTCGTCTGGTCATTGTAGCTATAGCTGTGCACAGATCGGACCCAGATTTCTTGAAAGATTTGCACGCAAGTATTCTTCTAAAGCCATTGGCGTCTACACCCGAAGGTCCGCCAGAGCCTTTAGTCCTTAAAGCAGCGTCACGAACCATCTCCCCATTGATCTGGTAGTACACTGTATCTGGAACTTCTTCGATTGGTCCAAAGAGTAGAGAACCTAGAGAGGCGTCCTGTGCCACAGGGTATTTTTCCTTAAGTTGTCTCATGACGTCATCGCTCAAGGGCAAAATACCCCCGCCGTCTCCGTCGCTGAGGTATCGCAAGGCTGAATTAATTTTGCCTGTCATGACAAGGTTTGCAAAAACGCTTGCTTTATTGGGTGGATCAGCTCTACGGGAGTTGGTAAGACGTCTTTGGATGATCCGTCCTTCACGCACTAGGACATCTATTTCGCCCTCTTTCCACAGTGCCAGACGTTTAGCTAAGCACTCTTGGTGCTCCTTCGCCTTAGATTTCTGGCTCGGTTTTTGTAACCCAACAGCGAGGAGGACAATAGCTGCTTTAAGGGCAATGTGTTGCATTTCTGACTCATTGTTCCAATCGTTTATGTGCTGTGTTAATTTATCAATGAAATCTTTTCCTGTTTTCCCATAGGGGACAAGAAAAGTGTTCTTCCGCCATTTTGTAATCTCGTTATAGGCATTGTCAATGGTCGACGTGTTGACTGTTATTGTTCTTCCATCGCCATGTCGGCCCCAAATAAATGAAGATGGCGTGTTAATGGCTTTGTAATCCGGCAAGCTCCCTGGAATACTGTCCGACACGTTTTCAAAAGTTGAGTAATCACGCTCCTCTGTCAGGCCCTCTGGGGGTTGTACTGCAAATGTATGCAAATCCGGAATCGACTGATTATGATTTTGGCTTTGCTGGTCGCCATTGTTTTGATTTCGATTATCCTGAAGCGCTCCGCAAGAAATCAAGTTATTCACAATATTAGACGCGGGTTGAGTTGTGTCCAAGACAGAATCGTACATGCCAGTCGCTCTCGAAACATTTACACTAGTATGGATTAAGTCCTCATTCCTCTCCAGCCGTGAAGCTTGATCTCTCAGATTTTGCCCTTTAAGACCAAGATTTTCATATCCTTTCTCGTCCCATAGTTCCTTCATTATCTCGATGTAACCTTTCTTCCTGCCATTGATATTGCACGGTGCATTATCAGATGCAGCCAAAGCCTGTGCTTGTTGATAATATTATATTATTATTATTATTATTATTATTATTTCAGAAGTGAGAAATGGTATGAGCACCGACCAGAAAGGGTTGTGGAAAACGAAAGTTTTAAGATCTTGTGGGACATGTCCATCCAGTGCGACCATATCATCGCAGCCAGAAAACCAGACATTGTTGTTGTAGAAAAGGAAAATAATAAGGTAATCATTGTGGATATTGCGTCACCGTGGGACCACAGGGTGCATGAGAAGGAAGGTGAAAAGCTGGAGAAGTACCAGGAGCTAAAGAGAGAAATTAAGAATATATGGGCGATCAGACACGTAGAGGTCGTACCGGTAGTTGTTGGTGCACTTGGAGGAGTAAGTAGAAGGTTAGATGGATGGCTTACGAAGCTAGGGATTGCTATCAAGAACGGACTCTTGCAGAAAACAGCCTTGTTAGGAACAGTAAGGATCCTAAGAAAGTTTCTGGAAAACTAAACAAGAGGGAATGACCCAAAGGACCTTGGCCATTGGCTATGGCTGGCTTTATTAGTTTAAATGCGGTATAACATCTGCCAGAGAGTAAACGCCATGAGATAATAATAATAATAATAATAATAATAATAATAATAATAATAATAATAGACAGGAAGCAGAAGAGTCAAGAAAAGACCACCAAATATGCACCCTTCAGATGGAAACTCAAACAACAGCACAGGGGCTACACCATCAAGCAATATAACATCATTATAGACGTTTTAGGAGGGTATTCGTCAGAAACGAGAGAGAATGTTATATTACTTCTTGGCAAGACAAAAGCTGACAAGACCTTACTTAACATGCAAAAGGCAGTAATATCAAGTACATTGAACATTACTAGATCATTTAAAGTACTTTCATAATAGTTCATTTCAACAAATAAATCCTTATAACAACATATAATATTATCTAAGTTTTATAATATTTTTATAAAAGGTCTTATTAGCTAATTACTTAAATATAAACATTTTTCGTTTTTTTAAGACTCTAAGAATTTCACACAATTTTTTTCCCGTTGACTTTTAATGAATATAATCGAATAAGATAGATAGTTTTAGATGTGTAAATATATATTTATAGGTTTTGTTTTGTCGGTCACAGTTAGCCTGCCCGACTTAACGTAATCATGCCTAGGCATACTTAGTGTACACGGCCATAATAATAATAGTAATAATAATAATAATAATAATAATAATAATAATAATAATAATAATAATAATAAATAATAATGATAATAATAATAATGGCTTTATTCAGCATTTCCACAAGGTGGCTCTTCGTCTGGTAAAATATATCTTCTAAAATACAAATAAAGTTAGAAATATAAAAAGAGGTAAAATAAGTATATCTATTTAACAATGTATCATAAAAACGATAAGCTGAAAGGTTATCTTTGACCTTTTTCATTAAAAGCTTACAAGTCATCTTAGAAAACTGATTAAAATCAATACGGTTCCTTACACATCCACGTAAAATATTAAAGCTCTTAGCAGCTTGGTCTTGATAAATGTGTGATACTAGTGGGATTTCAAGCTGCATAGCTGCACTGGACCTCAGAGTTCGATTGTGTTTAAATTGCTTCAGTCGCAAGTAACTTGGCCATTCATGAGAAAAAATCGAAAAACGGATGTCAAATATGGCGGCCAACGTTCGCTCGACTTACCGGTACACGAAAATATGCCTGCACTGCAGGCTAATCGCAGTCTGTATTTTTTTCCAAATAATGATCATAATTTTTCATGTTCCGGGATGTTCCGGAACGCTGTGGGTTTTATTGACGCCCGGACAGACGGCACATTTGCACACCCATACCATTTCGGTAGTCCACGGGATGCCCCTTGGAGGTCTGTTTGTATGTTCGAGTGTTATCTTAATAGGACCGGATAAAATTGCTTTGATCTCGAGTAGTGTTATGTGACCATAGAAAAGCCGATGAAGGGTTATGTTGGAAACAAACGCTGACATTCGACTTAGCGACGACACTCAACTCAGTGACTTTTATACGGGAAATACAAACGATGTTGAAGATAGAAAGAGCTTTTTTGTTTAACGCAGATCTAACGCCTTTTATCTTTGGAAGATTACGGAGGCATAAGTACAAAGTGCAATATATTCATTGTTTTCCGTTCAATTGTTCATAGGCTAGGCTTATCGGACTAGACTGAGACCTGTTCACTTTGATGCTCATTGAAAAAGGTTGTCATATTGGCAATGGTAACACTAGTTTACCTAACTGGTAGAAATACTGCCGATGGGAAGGGAGATGTTCACTTATGCTTGAAATTTAACGACAGTTCTTGCGTGCAATTGAAGGGAGATTTTAATAGATCTTGAGCAGGGATGGTACAAAACTGAACCCCCAACTGGACCTCCTTCAGCACCACACTCGAGAGAAGAAAGAAAACTAGCCTGCGCAGCAAGCGTTCTGCTCAAAAGAAAAGCTCCAAAACGATTTTCCACAAACTAGCGGCGGGAAAGTTGGGGCAAGAGAAAACTTTCGCGCGACCTATGACGTAATGGAGGAATCGCTCGGGCTTTTGAATTTTTATCTAAAGAAGGTTGAAGATGACCTAGAAATAAATGTTTTTTTCAAGTTTCCAGTTACGTGACGTCTTTCGTTTCGAAAATACAACATATTTTGAATTTCCGATTTGTTACTTTGCGTGACACCAAGCAGCATCATTACACAAAGCTATTTAGTTGAAAAAAAAATGTCAATCTCTCTGAATCTCAGCAGTTTAAACCTCACATGTATTTTATCTCATGAGCGAAAAGTAAGCGCTTTTATCGCAAGATGACAACAGATGTTATGGTTGATTACCGCCATATTGGTGGACCACATGACGCCTCCATACAAAACTCTATAAAGTTGCGTGAAACGCTTCGACGAATAACTAAAAAACGATGTAGCCCTACAGACCTGAGAATTTGAGAAGTGGTTAAAGGAGTCGTTCCTATAACATTTCAAGTTCTTGCTCTTTTCTATTGAAGATAATTGAACGACTTCGGATTTTTTTTTTGTTGCGTTTGAGGATACGAGAAGCGAAAAGTCGAAAAACAGAGCAGGCTCTACTCTTGTATGTAACAAGATCGTGTCGCGCATCGTAATTCCTCCATTCGCGCATAACTACAATTCCTTGCGCCTTTGTTCTTACTGTGACCACAATCCCTTGAATTTCGAAGAAAATGTGTTCTTTCCCCGGTTAGAGAGCTGTCTCGTTCGTTCACTTCAGGATCATTCACTGTGGCAGCAATTATCCCTTGCGTAATTTCTAGGGGCAGGAGTCAAAGAAATAATGCGCAAGTTCTCACCACAGCAACTACATAGTAAACCACAATATCTATTAACATTCAAAAATCCTGGATCTTTCGACTGGCTTCTTTTGGGTTAAAAATGGTAGCGCTAGACTCTTAAGCCAATCACAGCGTAAAAATGCGAGAAGAACTGAAGGTAATTACGAAGGTTTCTAAACACTCGAATAAAAAACCGTTCCATATTTTGAACCACTACATGTATTGCTGTTTTGATCGCGGTCGTTTGATTAATTCCATTGAGCGTAGAACTGACTGGAAATGTTCTCCTCTTGACCTGAGGAGATCGACGCTTCATTGCACAATGGGGTTTTTTCGTGTTACACTAACAAGCTTCTTAAGAACAACATAAAAAATTGCATGCAAATACAAAAGACGTAAAGTAGTGGATAGCAATACAAGACTCGTGTGAGCAATATCACAGATGATGTTTCTCATTCAAAGAAACATGTAGGGAAAAGGGAACTTTTGTGCCCCTTAGGCAGCTCAAAGAATATGAATGTGCCGGTTTTAAACGGCAATATATAGAGAGAGAATATTACACGGTGGCAAGAAGATATGAATTTATGTTTGAGTGGCGAGAACAGCCCCTAGAACACAAAATTTACTTCTTCGAGCTAACGTGTAATTTTCTTTTTATTATATGGACAATAAATATACACGTTAGAGATGGCAAAGCAGATCTTAATACAAATACTGGGTATTAATGTTGCCTGTAAAATCTGTTCTCAGGTTGAATCAATTTTGACCAAGGTTAAATTGGTGATCCTCATTTTACCTAGGTTGAATACGCACTCAGATAAATTGAAGAAACATTTTTGGAGCCTAAATTATCCAAAGAGAAAAATTAGGGTGAGGTTAGAATTAATTTTGGTCATTAGACATGGATATCAATTGACTTATATTATGCAAAAGTAATAAAAGGAAAAGAAACTGTGTTGGGTTGAGCGTGTTCGTCGTTGTAGTGTAATGGTGAAGACACAGGATTACAGATCTGGAGCCTCTGAGTTCGAGTACTGGTACTTTTGCATTGTACAGTTCTAGATCTTGGATCTCTAGTAATGTTGACAAGTGTATGAATGCAGAAACCGCTTTAACGCTTATTCTGCGAATAGTTCGGAGTATTGCCGAGTTGGCTAAAATCAGGCGATATTCCGAAAGATTGAGCAGGATAATGGTTTTATTATTCAACACATTGATGACAAAGCTGGAAAAAGTACCATTTTTCTCCGCGACACACAAAATTACGTATATCGCAGGATATCTGTTGAGTACGCACGGCAAATATTACGCGCGCTATGACCATATTCACAATGTCTTGAATAATGAAAGATGATATTAAACAATTATTGGATGAGGTTGAGCATGATATCATGAATTATCAAAACCGAGATCTGTCTGTGTTATCTGCCGAAGCCGAAGGCTGAGGCAGATAACACAGACACGAGGTTTTGATAATTCATGATATCATGCGAAAACCGAATTCAACAATTGTTTTATTATACATTTTTCACATAATTCATCCTCAGAAACAGAAGCGAAGCGTTCAGCCATTTTGTTTCTGAGGAGAACGCTCCAAAGGGCTTAGTAACCAGGCAGACGTTGAACTTGACATGATAAATGCAATATCTGCAGCAGATATTGCATTTACCATGTCAAGTTCACAAGCTATTGTGAATTGATTGAATGCTCTCGACCAATCAGATTTTTCATAGAGAGTCTGATGTATAATAATAGACAGTGCTTGAGGGAAGGTATAGATGTTGGGAGTTGATATCTGCTTTAACATTCAACGTAAAACATTCAAAGTAACATTCAAAGTAAAATAAGGATCACCAATTTAACCTAGGTAAAAACGGATTTGACCGACAACATTAATACAAACAAAAAAGGCGGGAGAAAAAGGCGAGAATCGTGACGTCGTTGCTCAATATGAGCACTCATGTTAAGTACGAAGAATACGCTACTCGGTTCCCGGATGTAGTGGTCGTATTGATTCTACCAGTGTTTTAGTTTCCAGTAAAATAATCTGTCCATATAATAAATGAAATATCCTCGCACTAACTAAAGGGTGGAAGCCACCCTGTCATGATGGAGTGGCAACTTTAGCCACCTAAGTTTGTACAGGAGCCCACAACTAGGAGCTTGCATCTACCATACAAACCCTACGAGTCAACCTTTGCGCGTAGTTCACAAACAATGTAGACAAATTGTGCGAATAGATGTAAACTGATGTAAATGTGAGTCTCCTATTGAGGGGTTAGTTCTATAAATAGAAAGGTACTCGCAAAGGTTGACTCAAGGATGAAGTGCATTATGGGGAGGCTCATACTCATGGGCTCCTGGTTTGAATTTGTAATAATTATATGAAATAGTCTAAGGTATCTAAAGATTCACAACAACCAATATGTATCAGTTTACATGAAAGTATAACCTGAAATAATGTCAGTACCATGCAAAGCAAAGTTAGCTACGTATGTTTGCTTTTCTGTAAAAATATGCCTTCCCTTGCAGGTTAAATCCAAACACTGTAAATCCTGGAGAAATGTAATCAGTTATCGGCGGGTGAAAGTGTACTTTTTCGTGATTGACTCCCATTATCACTATTGGAAGGCAGTTGACCTTTCTCCGATCAATCAGTTCAAAGGTCATTCCACGGACATGGTTGAGGTGAAACTGGAATTCGTTCACGTAAAATAGAAACTTTCCGTTACGGTGAAGTATGACGACTCTCTTTATGGTTGGTACATCGTCCGTCTGAAATTCTCCCAAAAATGGAGCTGCCTCTTTGGCGGGAAAGGTTCTTTCTTGCTGCAAATTGAAGAAAAAAATAGATGAAGTATGATAACTTATCCTTTCCTTGGAAGTAAAACCAAGCAAAGCGGGGTCAGTGTACCAACATTTCACAGCTAACTAACAAAGCACAAACAAACCTGGTTTCAGACAGAAAAGTTAGAAGTTTTCTTCGATTGATGAGAAACAAAAGCCAGAACTTGACAGAGGCTTTAATTAAACCACTCGAAACGATCAAAAGGTTTGCCAAATGTTGTAATTTGGATTAATGACACCGTTTGAAGAAAAGTTTGACTTAGAACGAACAATCTATCCCTGAAAAGGATCATTGCAGTTCAATGATCTAATCATGACTTGTTCACAGAACCTGAAGACTTCAAGATATTGAAACAACTTTACCATTTTACAAAATGAGCTAATTTAGGCTCGTTTAATTAATGTGATCAGTTTAATTCAACTGAATGAGGTAAGAGATTAATGAATCCAAGACTGATTACCTCATAATCCAAAGCAGTTAGCTCATGGTGAAATGCTTTGAGAAGTTTGTAGGCCATGGTTTCGCATCCCTTCATAACCCCTGCATTGAAGACGTTGAATGCTGAAAAAACGATTCTGTTAATGTCCTTTCAAATGATAATCGAAAACGCGATGTATCACCGAAGAGAATAATCTGTGATAAGTGATGCTGAGAAGAGTACTAAGACATTTAAAAGTTTGCCAAGGTCAATAAAGGTAGCCCAAGTCTCAGGTTGGATACAATATCTTATTTTTTCACTTTTGCATATAATGTGATGAAGGGGCCATATTGTCTGATTGGCTGGGAATTAAGACAATCTTCCTTGTAAAAGCGTGGGAAACTCAAAGATGACGCAAAACAAACACAACAAAACGGAAAATATTGTCATCTTTTTACATCGGGGAAATCCCTAATCAGGCCGATTTGGGGGGCTTCTAAGTTCCGAAATGAGAGAAAAAAAAAGAATGCAAAAAAAATCAGTCAAGGAAAAAATCCGTTTTCAGACTCACACGATTTCTGAAAGGATTTGAGGAATCAACCAGGCCTCGGTTGTTCAAAATGTGAAGAGCGCTATCCAACGGATAAACACTAGTAAAACCAATTGACTTATTTAGTGGATAGTGATTTATCCAATGGATAGCGCTAATCTTCTCTTCGAACAACTGGGGCCAGATTTCCTTACCGAGTTTGAGATCGGGAAAGAGAAATATGTTGGAAGAGTAACCATACACGTAGCCATTTTTCATTCTTGCAACATAGCCATCCATAAATTGCATCTCCCATGGAGAGCCGATAAACTGTTTACCGTCCAAGATATAAGCTGAGAAAAAACCAACCAAGAAAACCAATGAATACGTAACAAAAGGTTGTCTGTCCGTTGTGATGAAGCTTATGAAGGACAGGGTGTGAACAACAAGGGAGCCTTGACAGCGTTGTCGTGTTTAGCACAATGCAGGCCTTCTTATAATTCCATTCTCCGTATTATTAAGTTATATTACTAAAAGAATATAATAATCACAGAAGTTACGGCTATAACCAAAATTAGATATTAAACACGGTAGCAGAGTAGGACACCTGACTCAGTCTGTGTACCTCGCTTCAACTCAAGATTTGTCCATTTTTCGATTAGATATAGAGGTGCGGCTCTATGGAATAACACCTTGGCCAACGATCATTCAATTGTAAACGCGAGTTGTAAAACTTTGTCAACCAAGTTGAAAGATAATGCAAGTTTCTTAAATTTTAATTTTTATGCTACGTCAATTTCTACTACAGATTTTAGTGAGCATGATTATGTATACTTTTAATTGACATGTATCTTACATATACAATCGTAATTGCCATTTAGTTTTAGCTCTCTTACACCATAGGGATTTTTAGTTTAGGCGTATAATAGTATGTAATTTAAGGGAATCTTATCTTATTTGTAAACACACGACCCCATAAGCTTATAGCTTTAAACATTATCGTGTTTAAATAAAGGTATATCTATCTATCTATCTATCTATCTATCTATCTATCTATCTATCTATCTATCTATCTATCTATCTATCTATCTGTCTGTCTGTCTATCTATCTATCTATCTATCTATCTATCTGTCTGTCTATCTATCTATCTATCTATCTATCTATCTATCTACAGAGATACCATCTTTTGGCTCAAAAATCACAATCATCCCTTCGGTCTTTAAAATGGAATGAAAATCAGCAAAAACCGTAATGTAAACAACTATGTATTGGATGTCGTTCGTTCCTTGGAAGAGTTTTCTCTGAGTCTTTTTGCAACTCTGATGAGAGGATCAAATGGAATTTTGGCGCTTGCCCGCCTGCAAATCACTGTCCCTTGGTAACGATTCTTTTTTTCAAGGGCAGGGCAACAAGAGAACCGCCTCAAATGTTCGCAATAATCATATTCATATGAAAATTGAGGCGTCAAACCATTCGAATTTCGATCAGATTGTCCAAATATCAGTCACCAACCGCAATCCTTTTCCGAAAGATTTAACTCTACAAGAGTTGAAACCCCATGAAGGTAACTACTACCCTGAAAATTCTTTTGTGCTTGTTATTGTTGTCTACCATCCCCACCATTCTGCATGCATCATAAACAACATTCAGTATTTAAAATATCTGAATAGTGAAATATCGACGAATGTGCAGGGATAGCATGAGTCAAGATGTCCTTTGCCTCAATCGGGTATCTTCACTGAAGCAATTCAACCACTTGGTGCATGCCGTGATTTTTAGTTAGGGTCTCTTAAGGTTACTTTGACAGCTAGCGTTAAGCTGGATGTTAACATCCAGCCTCAGTGATCATATCCTTCGAAAACTAATAAAAATGCAAATGCTATATGAGACGACAAATGAGCGTTCTTACCTGGTGAAAAAAATTCTTCAGTGATGACAGGGGATAGGAAGTCGTTTTCATCCGTCGAATTAAAAAGTTTTATCTCCAGCTGGCAAAGATGAAGAAAACATGTTAATTATAAGATGGATATTGAATTGTCTCAATGTATTATATATAAATTATCTAGGCTGTTAAAGATGAAAAACTAATGACTGTTTCTGGTGCCAGGTAGGCGGCTTGTAATGCCTGGATGTGGAATCTCTGGAGATACTAGGGTAAGTAAGAAACGATTTATCAGTAAAGAAAGTGTCCTGATCAACATGAGCAACCGGATGTGCAATACTGGCCTGGAAAAAGCAAGGGGTTACTAACCTTTGCTATATCCTCAATTGATGTGAACATTCCACCTGCGGGGTTTCCCCATCCCCACTCAGCAGGTTCATGAGGTTTGTGTTCAAGATACCCAACTGGAATCTTTTGTCTCACTCTGAAAATAAATAGAACAGTGGACCGAACGTTTCACTGATCTAAAATCAAATAGTTGGCCCTTAAGGTGCCCCTAACCCCAAAATATTTTTTGCACTAAAATGAATCTTTGCACCTGTTTGAAACGCATTGCGGCCATTTTTTCCTTTTTCTAACAAATCCTGCCTTTTTATAGGCTTCAAAACTTGCGAAAAACCAAGCATCTTTTGTTCACGACCGAGTCAGAAGGGGAGTGGGTCTATTCCTGATTTGACGTCACAAACTACTTTGTCTACTTCGTTTTACTGCTCTGTTTACAGAGTTAATCAAAAACATAAAACGAACAGCGGCTACAAACATAATGATAAAGCGCATTTTACTTTTGACTTGACGTTTCGTATGCTACGACATACATCTTCAGAAGTGACGGTTGAACAAATTCAAATATGATATATATAAAATTAAGAAGACTGGTAACTAGAGAGAATAAGATAAAAATAGTAAGATAAGTGGATAGAAATAGTAAGATAAATAGATAGCAGTGAAAACTGACCGATTCATAAAGCCGCAGTTCTCACTGCCGACGTTTTCGTTTAACGCCGGTTTAAGGCAAATCAGAGCTACTATTTCCTAGAACTTGAAAATGGTTCCTTATTTTATGTTGTGACTTGTTTTTACTGAGTGATCTGCAATGGCGGAAGTTTGACTAATTCCTTTGAGGACTTTGAAATGATCTTTTTTACGGTCACGTAAGCGACGTTTCGTTTTACCAATGTAAAACTCATTGCGGGTCCCAACAACTTTGGATTTTTGTGATTTGCACAAACGATCTTTATAAGGGAAAAAAGACTTGATTCGACAGGTGCCCTGGAATATTACTTGGAGGTTTACAAACCCATAAAACTATTTGATACACTATTTTAGGCGGTGTGTGGCAAATTCACTTTGAAACCCTAAATAAGGCAAAACAAGAATGATGTCTTTCTTGGGGACTGTATCGAAAGGATTAGAAAATTTAGCTTGATGCCTGTTTAAGACATCATTCATATTATAGGAAATAATTCCTACTGGGTAACCATTTTGGAGCAAAAGTTTCCTAATTCCCGACAAACCAGATTGAAGTAAAGATGATGAAGAAGAAATGCGTAAACAATGAAAGGTCACTGTGCAAATCAAATTAATTTTATATTTTCGGGGTGTGAACGAATCCCATTTGGTATAGAGGCCTGTGAAGGTTCTCTTTCTGAAGATGGAAGTGGAGAATGTATGGTCTTGATTGCGTTTGACGAGGATGTCTAAAAAATCTCTTTATTGTTTGTAAGACTTTGCCCAGTCTACAAAGCTGAAAGAGTCCTTGATTGTAAACTGATTTTTGGAGATCGAATGGAGTATTTGAACAAGAAACGACACGAGAATAAAATTATATGTGTTCATGGAGGAGACGATTGCGCGAAAAGAGCAACCGGATTTGTGAACCTTTGGAAGACCGTAAAGTATATCAGGGGTCGAACCGCACGGCATTATCTGTTGAAATGTGTCAGTGCTAATGATTCCGTCTCGTTTGATACTTCAGAGGTATGAGATGAGGCTTTGTTCTCTTGAGGTTGTCACTTCTGAAGATGTATGTCGTAGCATTTGAAACGTCAAGTCAAAAGTAAAATGCGCTTCATCATTATGTTTGTAGCCGCTGTTTGTTTTATGTTTTTCATTAAGTTGAAATGGCCAAAAAGCAAGAATATTTACAGAGTTAACGCAATGTAAATCAGTTTATGACGTCAAACCAGGAATAGACCCACTCCCCTTCTGACTCGGTCGTGAACAAAAGATGCTTGGTTTTTCGCAAGCTTTGAAGCCTATAAAAAGGCAGGATTTGTTAGAAAAAGGAAAAAAAATGCCGCAATGCGTTTCAAACAGATGCAAAGATTCATTTTAGTGCAAAAAATATTTTGGGGTTAGGGGCACTTTAATGAACTATTAAGTCTTAACTCAGTAGATACCTTGTTCTGTTTCTTACTTTAGAAATTCTGTGACAAGTATCAGTTTAGTTTAGTGTGAACTCCTATAGTCGATGATGCCCTGTTGTGTGAATCAATTGTCCGATTCTCCACTCTCAAGCTTTTTACTAAAAGGGAAATATGTTACATTTAATTATTAATTGTTTATAACAGGGAGGGGCAGGGGTTTGAAACGGTAAGAAATCATATCAGTTTATCATAGGTTTCACTGATGCGTCAGTGAAGACGTATATTCTCACTAGTTCAATGAAGTATAATCACTCACTCGGGGGTTAACTTGAATCCTGAGTTGTTCATTTCCAAAGGATCGAAAATGTTTTCCTTCATCCAAATGTCGTACGAAGAGTTTTGGGAGGCAGCTAATCCTTGGCCAAGAAGCCCAAAGCCTAAATTACTGATGAAGGAATAATAGTAAGAATTGATTGGTATTTGCGCTGTTGATTCGTTTTGAAATCCTTGTGCATCTAATTACGTGCATTTGTGGACATCTGAAGAGAAATGTGTCATAGATGATTTTCTCAATGACAGTCTGAGTATCTGTTTATTCACACTACTCACATATAACCGGTTTCTGATAGATAGCATATCGGTTATTATGATACAAATGATCGAAAAGAACAAAACAAAAGCTTACGTTCTCTGATTCTTATTACTCCTTGAAAACATGTTAAGGCAACAAAAAATTGAGGTATTTGAGAAGGGACATACTGGGCCAGTGTTTCTTAATAAAACTCACCCACCACCAGGATTTTTACAAAGTTTGCTAATACTCATTGTTACGCTTGCCTTAAGCACTTGTCGTACCTGTAACTGACTTTATTTCCTGGTTGCACAATGAGAGACAGATTTTTTATTCTCTCTATCATGATGCTGTTGTTCACTTGACAAACACCTTGCTCTTCCAGTATTCGAGAAAAACAGGGAGCTTCTCTTGGCAAACCAGACATATGAGACACCATCTCCCTTGAGACAGAGATAATAAACCAATGAAATCAACTCATGAAAAAAATATTTTGTTGAACAAGGTGATCTTAAGGTTGCTACACTAACCTTAATGTGATGTCGTGGGAATCAAAAGGATCCCTAATTGAAAATCCTGGCATGTAGTTTTTGAACGGATCGTCTAGTGATTGAACCTTTTTGTCGTGGTAAAGTTTGTACAGCATCAACGCCTACAGGAAAGAAACACCAATATAAACTTAACTAACGTTAAAACAATTACAGGATCAAAAAATGCATTGCCTTTGTTATTACTCGGCACGTTTGCTTTATCTGCTCAAAAATTGGTTATTGACCGTAAAATTTCTTTTATTGAAACTGGCAAAATTATGAAACTCGAATAATGCAATTCCGGCTGTTTCATTGGTTTGTTGAATTCTTGTTATGGCCTGTTAGACTCAAATTTGACATTACATTGAAAACGAGAGCGGCAAATGTCGTACGGCTTAAAGTTTTTTGGTGGCCAACTCACTTGAATTTGCGAGACGAGTTTGGGAACCCAGAGCAAAACCTAGGAGCATGGCTCGTTTTTTTGAAATGTACGACAGTGACCACTTGTGTCGTAATTCTTCACCTCTGCCGGCTTCTAATAGCCACCCTATAAAACTCGTACAACTGAAGAGTACTCAACATGGGCTTGTGAAATATTTTGAAACTAAACTTGAATCAAGCTAACTTAAATGTCGGAGTTTAGAAGTTCTCTTATTTATAATATTGAGCACAAGAATGGCAGTAACCTTACCGTTAAAACCTTGGTGACACTGGCAACGGGGAACACGGTTGTGTCGGAAAGTTCTGGTGATCTGTAATTTGACCGGCCGCCTTTTTTCTTCCCAAATCTACGTTGCCAAACAACCTTATCCATGTACACAATGTTTGCTAAAATGAAAAGCTGTCAATAGAAAACAAACAGCCAACTAGTTAATAAAAAAATCGTTGCTTTCTGTTCATTGAAGTGCAGGAGTTTTCACAGAGCGACCCTAAATTTGTAAGAATCCCAACTGGAGAGAATCAGACCAGGTGGTCAGGAACGATTTAAAGTCAGTCGCCTTAGCAACATAGTCATGCGGCATCCAGTCATTTTTTGATTCATTCTCCCGCGAAACAAGACCTTTACAACCATCATAAGCCTTACAAAACTAACTAGAAATTTAAATTGTTCACTCGTGTGATCCGGAAAATTAAAAACACCTGGTTATGAGCAGCTACTTTTGTCAAAACGTTCTCTATTCTCCAAACAGAAAGATGAATTCGACAGCGTTGGCATGACGAATCCGCCTCATACATATACAGGACAATTTAAACTAAATTAACAGGCCTTATAAGGCGCTTATAAAGAGGATCTTAAAATATCTTACACTAAAACATCCGTGTTCAGAGAGCTTCTCGCAACCGATCAGGTAGTGTAAGAATCTTGCCAGAACGATCAATCCTATCACATGCTATACTAAAAATTCACACCGGTAGTCAGCCTTTGGGGCTTTTTAGGTTGATGAAGTCAATGTTAACTGTCCATGAAAAGTTTTGTTGATATGAAGCTGTATTTTCGTTAGGGTTTACAAACATCTAATCAGGCACAGCATTCCAGTTTGTAGCCTATTTATTTTTCCCTACCGTGTCACCGTGAATTTTGTTTTCTAATGTCTCCTCAATTTCTGACAACTCATCTTTGATTCTCTTTGGCAGGGTGGCCAGCTGCATGGCTTTTGCACGAACTGGACACTCAGCTGGCGATGCAGTTGTAGGTCTTTGGGTGGACACTTCATACTAAATCAAATGGAATATATATTGCTGTTGGCTTTATGCACAAAATCTATTGAAAGCAGCAAATTAGTCTTCAAACTGGAAATAACTTATTATGAACATCAGTTATAATATTTTTAAATGATTCATCTTAGAAAACCAGTTTAAACGTAGGTGGGATGATATTTTTTCATCCTCATGACTAGTGAAGACAACTGAGTATGTGGCCATTGTTTGCTCTAATGTAATGTTTTCAGTGAGAAAAAAGAGAGGAAAAAATTCAATTTGGCATCTCATAAAAAAAACCGCTTTTCTGTTTTTAATTTGCTGGTTTGTTTGTTCGTTCTTTGGTCAATGATAGGGGATGATAGATGAGACCACTCTCAAAAGTACCAAGCGTTCTTGATTCTCACGTCTTGTTAACAGTTTCACTGAATCCATCCTTTAGCACTATTCGGCTCTATTGAGCTGTAGTTTATTGTTGCCCTTTATACGTTCCTCATTTTTATGCAACTAAAAGCCCTGCAGTAAAAAATGTCTCTGTCGTTACCCCGATGATTAAATTGGACAAAAATACATCACACGGTCCTTTAGAGTCAGATCGTTGTGTGCCGGATTTAAGGTGAGATTATAAATACGAGCATAACAACTTTACATCTGCTTGTAGAAACTCTGGAGTTACTTTATCTTTATTGGATCCTCATATAATCTCACAAAGGAAGCTGGAGAACAAATTTCGATGGCGTTTGTCACATGCCTCTCTATCTTCCGGGCCGTTTAATAATGGGCTTTCATTCTTAAGTGTTGTTTGTGGATGAACCGCTAAAAGAATACATTGGATCCTACCTGAAAACAATAGTGATAACGATAGGAGTAAACATAAAGAACATTCATAATCGATTTTCCAAAATGACGAAATTATCCATGAGATTATAAGATCAAGTGAAACCATAATGTACAGAACATTTTTCTGTCAGAAAGCAAAACATCGAGTACTGATTGATTGCGATTGATTTGGAAAGAATGACCTTGTAAATTCAGTTCATTAACTGTTATTTAAAATTGTCGCTTCCGTTTTTATGCGTAAATGTGCTTTTGAAAAGAAATAATCACAACCTTATAGTGTAAATAATGCAAATGCTTTTGTTGATTTTGTGATCCAATAACGATGAAAAACTCTCCACTATTGATTTCCATAGATTGTTGACTTTGCCCTCACCAAAACACACCTCAGTACTTTGCATCTCACATAATTTTGTTTAGATTTGAGAAAATTAACCCGGCATCGATCATACCCTCCAAA
>NC_090883.1:38835666-38838166 GCF_036669925.1 Montipora capricornis
TCTCTTAATAATACCATTTTTCTTTTAATAAAAAAGGTTAGGGTTGTTATGTTTGAACTGGGCCTAAAATACCAAAATCAAAATTAGTATTGCATGTCAACCAGTGGTTTTTATTTTAGCAGCGACCTTAATTAGTCTTCCAAAGCTAACCTTTATACATTGAACTAAATAAAAGTTTTTCTGGCTTAACTACTCTCGATACGTTGCGATGTGGGTCTCTTAATAATACCATTTTTCTTTTAATAAAAAAAAAAAAAAAAACTCAAAGTAACTAAGACAAGTTTTAATTTTATCCTCCATTTTTACTGCTTTGTTTCGGCAAATTTCATTTGACTATAAGCGGCTTTCGGCTTGTGGGTCACCAAGGGTTTTCTTACTGAGATTTTCTGAAATATTGTTCGAGGATTCATCTTTCCTCTTCATTCTGGAACACTCGGTCCCCGTCTAGCTTCTCTGTGAATCAAATTGAAAAAAAAAAAACTTAAATGAACATACGACGTAATTAACGACACAGTTTATGCTCTTTCTTAAAAAAAACTCATTCATAATCTCACACTTCGTTTGATGTCAGCGTCATATAATTCAGAGCCACACAGTGTTGCCGGTAAAATCCGTTCTTAGGTTGAATCGATCCGTTTTTTACCTATGTTAAATTGGTGATCCTCATTCTTCCTAGATTGAATTCGTACTCAGATGGATTGAAGAAACTTGGAGCCCTAAACTAAGCCTAGAGAAAAATTAGGGTCATGTAGATTAGGATTAGTTTTGGTTGTTATACATGGATATCAATTGACTTACTATATAAAAGTAAATAATGAAAAGAACTGTGTTGGGTTGAGCATGTTCGTCGTTGTAGTGTGGTGGGTTAGGGTTAACCCTAAAGCAGGACCATAGATCCGGAAGGTCCGAGTTCGAGCACCGGTAAATGCATAGTACAGTTCTTCGTTCCCTTACCTTGTTGTAATGTTGAGACTGGATGGATAAGTGCATGAATATTAAATCCGATAAGATGATACGAAACATCGAGAAGATGAGTTGATATGCATAAGACAGAGTTTGAGGGAAGGTATAGGGTGTTTTCATTCCTTTGGGGGCGGGCATAATCAACCTAGGTAAAATGAGGATTGCTAATTTAACCTAGGTTAAAAACCTGAGACCGGATTTGACCGACTTGTATTTCCTTTATTTTGATTGGCTAATCCCAGCAATGAAGGAGGGGAACGATAGCCTCACAGCGAAATAAATGTTGCTATTTTAATTTAGTTGAAGTGATAAACCCAGCAAAGAGTTCGACCTACAGATATTTCATAAGATGATAGAACTCAGTTAATCACTCGGCAAAGTCACTTTCACCCTGCGAGCAGGGCCTCTCTAAAACTCACCAGAGGGCGACCAAGAGAGGCTCTGCAGAAATCGTGTCAAGTCTTTTAAGTCGTCGCAGTCCATGTTTCTGGTCACTCCGGTCAAACCGGTTCAGGCAGTGCGCGCATCCTATTTTTGACAAGGCGAAGGTCAAAATGGAGCCTTCAGTACGAAAATTAATATGGCTTCCAGGAGTGCGATCTAGACTTGGCCTGGGTTTGAAACTGTCTCCATGCAACAGCTAGCATATACTCAATACAAACTTTACAGGATTTCTGCAGACATATTAATCGTAAAATCAACTGCAATTCCAAAAATGTTATCCACATGTACATGGTACAGTGCAATCGTTGCCTCAAGCAATACATTGCAGAAACCAAACGAAGACTCAAAGACCGTTTTAATGAACACCGCAGACCAGTCGACAAACCAACCAACGTATATATCCAGGACTGCCACCGACAGTAATTTCCGAACACTTCCTCAGTAATAATCGCACCGCCAACGATATTTCACTTATTCCACTCGAGTTAATTCATTCCAATCGTGATAGTGTACGCAAAGTAAGAGAAGCATATCTCATAAACACAGCGAACACCGTAGAACCTTTAGGTCTTAATAAGAAAGATGGAATGTAATCCACTTGAAAGATATGAGGGCTGTATAAAATCATACGCCATATCACCATTCAAATTGTAACGTCTTTGTTAACCGTAGTCATTGCTTGTAAAACCGTGATGAAGAAAGGCAGTTATATCAGCCTTGCTCTTTTTAGCTGTTTATTATATTTAAATCGCTGATAAGGCCCTTCACTAGGATGCGGTGCTTATGTCTTGCTACTCTGGTCCTTGCTTAGAAAGTTGTATTGTTAAGTCACTAATATATAGGTTTAGCCAAGCCTAAAGGCGCAGCTTGCGTTTCTAGCCCCAGAAAGCGATATAGTGAACATGGAAATAATTATGCTTCTGCATAACGTACTAACAAAATTAAAATTAATCGTCGTCATTAGTGTTCATCAGCACCTTTCAAATGCATGGGTATCAGGAGGCAACCCCCTGCTGCTCCACCCATTATTCTCTTTTTGGAAATCAACCAAGAACCTTATTTTCACCATGGACATTACATCTCTATACACAGT
>NC_090883.1:38843166-38883166 GCF_036669925.1 Montipora capricornis
ATGATGATGATGATGATGATGATGATTATTATTATTATTCGGGTCGCGCTCTACCTGCATATGCGTAAGATTTCTCAGTCTCATAGAAGGCAATTCAAGTGAGATTCGAATGCGGTATTTCTTCCTTCAAAGGCAATCGCGATGACCACTAATCTACCGAAGACTACGTAACGGACGGGGGACGAGTTTTTGTGTTTTCCTTGCACGCAATGCAATCATATGGTTATCGTATTATCGTATGACACTGTAACAGATATCGTAATTCATAGTAGAGAATTGTAAAGCATCTGCTTTCTGGTTTTGATTGGAATCAATGCCGTTAACAACAGTTATATCCACGATCGCACTTAACCGTATCATTGGGTCACGGAATGTGGACTGTGGACTTCGGACTACGGAGAAATCCCACTGAAATACTGTGAACATAAAGGAAGTCGGCTAAAAATCCTGCAAACAAAGTGTAGGCTACCCGTAGCCTCTTGTTCTCAAAGCATTGCTATTTTTTTACATGACTCATTATTATTCTAAGTATTATTATCTACCGCCCAAGGTCCTCATATGTAATAATTAACCAAACGCAACAGTCACCTTTCCCCTCTTTCCTGAAACGCATCAGTGATGTTACAACTCATGCAAGCAAATCAAATGAAATGAAATCTTCAGTGCTATTATCGTAGCTTTCACTTTCATCTATACGTCAGTTCAAATAAGCAATGTTTTTGTGACGAAATATCTGTTTTATTCCAGTACGATTACAGTTTTCATGATCTTTCTTTGAGACATGCATATCTTACCATCTCTTACACATGCTGTTTTTAGAACCTCTACGCAGCGCTCATGATCGACATGTCATCCTTAGCAGCGCACGCGTAGCTACAACCCGACTAACGACCATAGATCGTCTTTTTGATTTTGAACTACGCTTATCAAACATTAGCCTCCTTCGCAGCCGTCTTTCGGGGTGTGACGCAACGCTCCTCTAACCCTTCGGGGGAGCGTTGCGTGACATCCCGAAAGGCGGCTGCGAAAATGACCTTATATATTAGGATTGAGACTTTGTTTATAAACTGTTTATAAACTGCTTTCTAAACCCTAGGATTGACTACAAAAACCAATTTCAACAGCCTTTTAGAAAAATAAATAAGTGGTCGATAGACCACCTTTATAAAAAAAATGTTTCTTTCCCTACCCTTCTGCTTTTCTTCGAAAGCGATTGTCGAACGCACTTTAATAAGCCGAGATTACTACTAGTCATAAAGATGTATTATTTCTTATGTCTCAGGTTTTTGCATGAGTAATGAACTTTTGGTTGTACTTACTACTTTGTGAAGCATTTTTACTTTTTCCCTGCCTCACGGGAGTTGTGCTTGTCTTTCGATGTGGGACCCAGCGGCGCTTTGTCCATAGTCTCAATGCTCCTTGAGAGCCAATCATATTAGTGAGGAGAAAAAGTGCTATAAGACCACAACAGAACAGTATAGAAGTCTTCATGACAATGGCAACCTTGAATATCTAAACAAAAATGAAGAATACACTCAAAAAATCAAATGAAATTATGCCTCGAGTTTCACTGACTTTGTCTTCCTGACTCTACCGGAAGGACACGGAGTGGGAGTTCATTAAGCTACGTTAGACAGCCAGACCACAGTGCCATCATTTAACTTCGATACACAAGCAGGATAAGAAAACCCCGTGTTCAGCCAAGCAAGACAACAGTGCTACCCTTGGACGGTGTTTTTTACCTAAACCCTAACCCTAACCTCACCCTAATACTATGTGACACCACTAGACCCAGACATACAATGCTTAGTCTTACAAATAGAGGAGACACATAGCGTCCTTATAATCACACGAACAACAAAGGGCAAGCAAAAGAAAAAACCTCACTTGAGGAAGGTTAGCAGCAAGAAACTGCGGCGCTCACAGGCTTTAAAGGCTTCAAATCAACAACGCATCACCAAGGCTCTTATTGGAATAGTGTTTGGAATAGCAACCTATACTAATTATTATAGATTTTGGTCGTATGAATGGGATTCCTTTGCCAATGTAATTGGCCCGGAGAATCACATTCAGGAAAAGCCGAAAAAACCTCTGAATATCTGCCAGGTTTTACGCGACAAGTCTTCCACATACGTCAGTCCAAGCTTTATAGTTCATCAAAGTAGCTGATTTGCCTCATGCTTATCCGCAATGCAGGAAGTTTACTAAACTGCGTTTGTGTGCCCGTCAGAGACTTTAAGTACTAAAATATAGCAGTGGACATCTTCAATAACTACTGACATAAATTTGTTCCTGTAGTATTAGCGGGTTTTAGTTTCCGTAATTTCGAAAGTCCATAATAGAAATGTGCGATGAAAATGATAAAAATTTACTTGATGATCGCTTTGTAAGGTATGTTCTGCTCTTTTGTGTAATCGCATACATTCATTGTGTAATTTTAAGGTTACGTTCATAAACAAAACCAGAACACATTGAATACAGGTATGCAATACATACCTCGCTGGACGGGCCAGGCAGTGAATGTCAGCTTGTTCATTCAAAATGATTACAAAGGAAAATCGAATTTAAATACTTCTCTAAACTGGAACTAATTTTGAGGTATTTATACAAACCTACGCGTTTTTTACTCTCTTTCTGAGTGAAACGAATTTGTCGAAATTTCCTTTATTTTCCCCCGCCTATTTCCTGTAAAGTTGAAAATGCTAATTATTTTAAAGGTTTGTTATGAAATACCACTGTATTCTTAATTACTTTGTTGCTTATTTCGAAGAGAAAAAAAACTGACGATTGAAAGAAATTGTTTTGCTGTTGCCTAACTATTTTATAAACTTTGACAGCTGTTTAAATCAAGCTTTTGGAATATTCTCTAATCACGCTGACTGAAAAATCTAATCAATGTAATTTTTATGCCCGTGCGATAATACAACTGTTTTGGTACCAAAAGTTAAGAGGTATTTGTATTTTGCGAAACATAACATAACATTTTTCTCACGAGATATGAACCTGATGATTAAAAATTAAAAAAAGTCATTTTTGCACGCATGGCTGTTCCGTGGCTCTTTTGACGAAGATCACAGACAACTAATGAGAAAGTCACGAGCTTCAAGTGCTGATCAGATTAATTTCGAACGCTGAATTACACAGTCTTCTTAAAACTGAATTAACCGAACGAAGATTAAAGACACTGCCAAATAAAGATTTAAATTTGGTTCTACAGGACTGATGTGGGAAAAGGACAGAAAAGACCCCCCGTGTACACTTTCTATTAGCATCAGCATTTCCCCTCTCCTTAAAAATGAGTGGGCGGCAAATGGTTCTGCTACAAGCATTAAAATTGACCAACTGGGTTGCTTAACGAACGGTAAACACAAGCCTGATGAAATTGGCACTCTTTCTTGCCAAAAAACAACGAAGTTTCTTATGACAAGCAGAAGCATGCTGTTTTCAGTTTTCCATTTGTCGTTAGTAAAATGTGAGGTGCTCTCTTGGTCCTTTTAATGCTCTGCGTTTTGCTCCGATTGGCTCAGATATAACTGACATAAAAAACCTGTCAAAAGAGCTAATTCAGTATATTACTAGTCATGGTCCTTGTTATCAGTTAAGAAAATTTGTCTTAAACACTGTCTCAGAGAACGACACGAACGGTTTCATCAGAAGTATTCAACACACATTTTAATACCCAATTATCTTGGCATACTTATCGTTTAACTTAAAATATGGCCATAAAAGTCTTAATCGAACACCAAAAATTGCTTTGGAATTTGGTAATGGTCGTCATCTTTTGCTTAAAGTATCGAGCTATAAGGACGGCTTATGATAAACTCTTTATGGAAGGAGTCCACGAAAACAAGTACTCAACATTGTATATTTCTACATACCGTTATTTACGGATCGAATTTTCGGGAAGATGAGTTAGACTTACAAAAACTATATGATGGCCTTGCATAATTCACTGTTATATAAATTGGGGAAAAGGCACTTTGCGGAAAACTGAACCGGAAAACGTGTTTTAACCAAATAGGCCATGTCGCATGCAAATGTTAAAAATCGTTTGAGTTTCATGGGGCTGCATGAACACATGTCTACGATCCTAAAGCAGTAGCCAATAATAGTGCTGAAGTTAATAGTAGTTTAGGATAGAACTCATCCATACACGTATTTTCGGAGCTCAGGAGACTTATGAAGCAAATCTCTCTTTCACTTCTTGACTTTCAAAAGTGCATTATATCTTTACGTGCTAACGCTTCAGGCGATGGAAATTCTTTCAAGTGACAGCTTTATTTTCTTTTCAATTGACTCACCACGCAAAAATATTTTTCAAAAGCATAAAGGCACATGTCATATTTCTACTGAGTTGGCTTCGTTTCTTAGGCAGCGAGAAAGTCTACTCATGCATCACCAGCCGGGATGGCCTCATCTCATTTCAGTCTTCAGTTGCACAGTTTGCCCAAACCAAGGAACAAACTGAGCCTATAGCATTTTGTCATAACATTGGCATCTTCCGCTATCGTAATTACGAACTCCAAGGCAAATCTAAAATTGATGTTTGCTTTTTAGCGATTATTAAATTAAACTATATCTTGCACAGTTTTTGTCAGATTCATGTCCTTAGGGTTTTCGTAAAGTATTCACGAAAAGATGGCTTTTGGGTTGTCACACAGTGAGGCGTCTCGGTTCCTTCAACTTTTCGCTTTGCGATGTTAATCTGCGCACGATATTTAAAATCAGTAAGGCAAGATTGAAACCAAAATTTATCATAGTAGCTCTCCAAATTTTCGTGAAGAGTGCACGAAGCCAGATGAACATCGCTATCCTTCGAATTTCATCCTGATGTAGTTCAACTAACCATGTAAATCTCTAAAAGGTCACGATTTCAAAAGAACTTCACTTTCCCGCCAGCGAAGCAAAAGAGGAAATTTCTCAAATGAGCATCCTGTTTTAATATCATGAATTTTATTTATTTTGCCTTAGTTCAAAATTGATCAGTCTCTAAATGAATCCATCTCACCGGCAGGATCTCACAGGGGCCGCATGATGTCAGTGGATTGCACTGATCTTGCTGAGAGCCGAAATGCCCTTCACTCAATGAAAAACACGTCATACCTTTTAAAGGTAATGACCATAGACAAAGTTCATTTGCGCATTTCACTTAAAAAAAGGGTTCTTTAGCAAAGGACAGAAATGAACGAGAGTGGAACCCCAAACTACTATCCTAGTATCATAGCATTCTAAATGTTAAAAGCCGCATGGTTTTGGATTATTCATGAGTAGGAACCTTGTTATTTTAAGAAACAATATCAAAAGTCTGAGACATTTTTGCTTTAGTTCAAAATTGATCAGTCTCGAAATGAATCCATCTCACAGGGGCCGCATGATGTCGGTGGATTGCACTGATCTTGTTGAGAGGCGAAATGCCCTTTACTCAATGAAAAACACGTCATACCTTTTAAAAGTAATGACCATAGACAAAGTTCATTTGCGCATTTCACTAAAAAGAAAAAGGCTTCGTTTGCAAAGGTCAGAAATGAACGAGAGTGGAACCCCAAACTACTATCCTAGTATCATGGCATTCTAAATGGTAAAAGCTGCCATGGTTTTGGATTATTCAGCAGTAGGAACCTTGTTATTTTAAGAAACCATATTAAAAGTCTGAGACGTTTACATTGAATGAAAAGACGATCGGAAAATGAAGGTGAAGTTGATTGCAGTCTATTTTGGTAATGAAAAAAGTATTCATACACTTAATGAAAGAAGGACTAAGTTAAGATCATTGGTAACCACGCCCTCCTATAAAAATCTTTCATCTCACAAACGCGTTGCACTTAAATTAATGAAACAAACTTTTTAAATGAAAGTGCATCCTTGAATCAAGTACTCTGGACTTTTGTTTAGAGAAGTTTGTACTTTTCCCATTACAATACAGACTTTTTAAGCTTAGATCCATATTTAAAGGAACTATTTCCATTATGCATGCAAATTAATTGAGATAATATAAAAGACCGTGGACTCTATGTAGAAACACAGAATATAGTTTCACGTTATGGGAACAGGATTTCTGGGCAGAACTTCAAGGAATTCTGTACGCAGATGCCATTTTTGAGGTACGTTTATTCCTTCATACAAATCAGTTCACGTTTTCACTGCGAGTCCCGAAGGTTTCATCCTAGTTTTTCGCACATGATCAACAGCTAATAAAAAAGACTTTGGGCTTTCTTATCATGGCGAAAGGCAAGAAGTTTAAAATTGTCAAAACGAAAAGTATTATGCAAGGTGATTTTGAAAGTATTATTGCAAAAAAACCGTGACCTTTGGTGTATCACCTCTCGTATTTTTATTTAAATATTCCTTTTCGAAGATTTTGTTCAATGTTTACATACTCCAACCAAAGAGATAGCCCTAAAGCTGATTTTAATAACAGCCAACGGCACGAGCATTACCCCTTCTCCTCGGTCAATGCTTCTTTTTGAGGATTATTAAAACCTTAGCTAAACGCAACGGAGAAAAGTCCAAACTTATGATATTGTGAGATATTAAGGGCTCTTCGTAAGCAAGCACATTCAAAATTGTTTCGTTGTGAACGATTTTCAATGGTAGCAGTAAAAATAAAAAAACTTATCCGCGCTGTTAAAAATACATTTATTGAAAAGCTGCAGCTGTTTCTGAACTAGAAAGTTTAATCAATGAAGACTGGCTTATTTGATTAAAACGTTGTTACCTTGCCAAATTAAAAAAAAACAGGAAAGAGCAGGTGAAGCAATGATAGTTTAGGAGTCCGATTTACAAATTTTTCTGTGAATCATTACTTTCATTGTTGAATCAATATTTTAGAGTACTGTTGGATGCTACGATTTTGCCGGTAACTAAGTTTTTATTATTGCTCTACGAACAGGCCTTTTAATAAAGTACATTAATTAAAAAGCCAATTGAATCAAACCCCCCCCAGATAACTGAAGGTACAGGTGTAGGGCCTGTTCACAGGCTAAGTATTTATTTGTGGTAAGGCGGCATTCGTTAATTGGAATCTTTTCTTTTATATTATTTTTCGCTGCACGAGTCTCAACTAATCGGTAGTGGAGCTCGGGTTGCTTGTAAACTGGAAGTAATCCAATAGTTTGTAACATATCAAGCGTTCCTTTCGCTTTATTTGAAACTGCTTGGTTTATTAGAATTCCGTCCTTTGTTTTAAACCCTGAATCATGTCTTCCACCTTTGAGCCGGTGAAAATAGGGAGTTTGAGAAACCAGGACGGCTACAGCGACGAAAACGTTAACCGCTGCTTAAGCGTATTCCCTTTCGAGCCCTTCCCTTCCTCCATTCCGTATTAGTTGGGAATTTTAAGAAACGACGACTGCTACGACAACGGCAACGCTATAAAGCAGTAATATCATTGGTTAAAAGAGGCAAAATGATCGTGCTGCACGTGCTGCATGCATTTTCCGAACCAATCCATTTATAGGGATACTTCGCCCATTATGTACAACATAAATGAGATGGAATAGTCGCGAAATACTTTGTTAGGTCCATGACATTTTCATGATCTGGCCCCAGTTGTTCGAAGGGTGGATAGCGCTGTCCACTAAATTTATCCGGTGGAAAGCGTTATCATTCACCTTTTGAACAACCGAGGCCTGGACTAAAGGTCTTTACAATGTGAAATGATATGTTAATTGATTATCTTGAAAACATTTACCTACCATTAAACTCACCATTTCACTATCCTTTACTAGCGTTTCGTCTTCATGCAACGTACTTTACCGTTAAAATGTCAAATTTCAACGCTCGCACTGCTTAATTTACTAAATAGCTACCCAAAACAACTGAGGTTGCACTTGTAATCTAGTTTCTTTTTAAAGAGATGACGGCATTTCAATGTTACGAACATCATCGTTAGCTTCTGACAGACAATGGGCTTATCGACAGGGGTATTCGACCGAGCTCCTGCTTGTTCATGTTACGGAAACATGGAGAAAAGCTGTTGATTCGGGTCTCATAGGGGCTGTTGCCTTTGTTGCCTTTGTAGACTTTGTATAATTGGTGTATTTTAAATCGCCTTACCCCGCATCCGCAAAACAGCGAAGCCATGCTAATTTGTAAAACCCGAGCAAGGGGGCCACTTGCGCCAATTCTCATCGGCACTGATGCCATGGAGTGGGTTAACAAATCTCGCTAACTGGGTATAATAGTTGACGAAAAACTCTCCTGGGTGCCGCATATGTTGGATCTCAAGAAGACTTTCGTAAAGAAGCTAGACCTAATTAGGAGGTCGAGGTTTTTACTAAAGGATGTTCTTATTAACGTTTATTTCAAAGTCATATTGCCATCAGTAACTTACGGCCTTGTTCTGTGGGGGTCGTGCTTTAATGCTGATCTTTTTGATTCATTGGAACGATTGCACTGTAGAGCGGCAAGGATAATTTTTAACTTATCAAAGGATACGAGATCGTCGGACGTGTTAATACAAGGTGATTGGCATCCGTTGAGCTATTGTTATAAGCTAGTTCTGCATTTCATGATGAACTCCCACAAGTGCTATCAGGTAATATTGTGATGAAACGCCCTACAGGTTACTCTTTACGAGCATCAGACTCTCTAACGGTGCCTCGTTTCAACTCTATCTATGGCAAAAACTCTATCGCTCACAGAGGCCCTGTACTATGAAATATTTTAATTTCTAAGGACAAGAATTTTTCTAATACAAGTTATAATCATTTTATAATCTTATATTAGTATTTTATGTCTGTAATTATTTAAAGTATTTCTATTTGAAGTTGAATAGTATCGAACATAATGACGGATTGCAGCGTCGAACAAGTTTTGCTTGCCGCTCCACAAAGACAGCAACCTCTGCCACTCTTTTGAGCATAAGAATTTTTACAAGATCATTTTACTTCTACGTCCCAGGCATCCTAACAAATCGAAACTGACAAAAGAAAAGTAAGTCATGCATTTCAGCAATGAAACGATGTCACCTAACTGGTTGGCTTCAGAATTGTTCTGTTCCTCTTGCTGAATAGCCGAACCGTAAAAATGCCACTTCGGTCATTCTCCATTGTCTAAATCAGCCGACTCCATAAAGATAAAAGGTAATTTTAGCAGTTTCACTTGTTAAAATCACCCGGTAAACCACACGACGATCAGGCTAATGGTGATGTTTCTTGTTTTCGAAATGGTTAGGGTTAGCCTTTAAGGACTCAACATTTAACATTATTGAAGGAAGAAAGTTCATTTCCTTTTTCCTTGTCACTTTTTTGGCATTTAAATGTTGTTTGTTTTGTCTCATTTATTTCTCGTAAGTGAAAAACCCTTTCAATGCAAATTACCGTTGCATCTAAAAAGTTAAGAAAAGCACAATCTACCATGCAGGGCAAGTGGTTTAAGCTTTTATTATACCGTTAGATATTCATGTAGAAAGCGGCAAAAAGTGAGTCGTATCGTTACGGTAAAAAATGGATTAAGGGTTAGGTCACGCCAATACATCCAATCAGAATAAGGCGTAATCGATTGTTGACGACACACGAAAATTTGACTGACTGGAACATGATACAGTCGAATCTCCACTAACGGCCACCTTTCGCTCCACAGCGGCCATTTTTTTGTCCCGGCGTACGGTCCATACATTAGAGACCTTTAGCCACAGCTTTTTTCGGAATACCGCAAGCCGCATACCTCAAGATATCACGTGACTTTGGCCTTGCCAGCGCGTTTGACGTTTGTGGTTCACATTTTAACGGAAAGCATCTCCTCCAGCCGTAAGTGAAATACGGCAGGGTTTTTAGGCAAATTTAACTTATCGACCCCACGTTTAAAATATAAGAGACTTTAACATCTAAAATATAAGAGACTTTAACTAAAATATCAAATCCTGTTCGCTGTATTCGGGAATATTTCTTGTGGGTTAATTTTGTTTCTGGTTTCAAAAACTGGGTTTATTTTTTTTTAGAACAATGCTCATTTTAACATATATGGATATCTTTCTGTAATTAATTTTATGGAGTATATATCAAATAAACTAAAGAAATTATTTTAAGCTTATTATGATGAATTGTTGTCTCCGATGCTATCAAAGACAATAACGGAATTATTTATTACATGTGAACGATAATTTTTAGTGTTTGGAGCTAAGCACCCATTTTAAAACGGTTAATTTTTACTGCGAGTTAGGGTTAGTCTGCAGTCTGCAAGTGTTAAGGGATCAGGGCACGCATTGTAGTGATTGGAGTAATCACTTGTTGGCAGGGTTTAGTCTAAAACAACCGTTGTCTTGGTTTTTGTGTTAAGAATATTGGTTCATGGTTGGTGGAAGTAAAGCATTCCTTGACATGTAGGATAAAGGGGTTTGGTTTGTAAAGAAGCTGTGGTGCTGTGTCAGTGAGGAAGTGAAATAATTATAAAGAAAAGGGTTTATCAACTGAATTGATATGGTAAATTGACCACCGTAAAGAAATTTGAAAGCTGACGTTTCGAGTGTTAGCGTTTCGTCAGGGCAAAACCCCTTTTTGTCTTTCACAAGTAGGACAACTTTTCATAAACAATGAAAAAACAGTGCCGGGATATTCTTTAATACAAGATGTCTCTCAGATTTTCAATTAAATAGAGCAGTATACAACTGGAAAGTAACTACATTACCATTAAACATAACCGTAATTACTCATTTTGCAAAATGGCCTGTTTACAAGCTGAATGTGAAGGAAATTTCTTTGAAATAATCGAAAGTAAGATAAGTTGCTCTGGACAGGTTTAATGTTGTAGGAGAAATAAGACTTCTCCAAACTTGGTCACTACCCGAGCATAATGGTTTTCGATCTCAGTTATTTTTTCTAAAAGCATTTAGGGCTCTAACCCATTTTTCCATCAAGTCGATCTGTACTGTTCTGCAAATGATCCCCAAACTGTACCGTTAACCATATTGGACCGCAAATGATCCCCATATTGGACCGCAAATTATCCCGGAACCCAAATGATACGCATTTTGGACCGCAAATGATCCCGAAAAAAATTAAGGAATGGCATGGAGGGTGGAGTGGTCTGTACAGAGAATTAATGTGAAGAGCGCTTATTTTTATTGAAAATCAATTTAAATGGCTCACACAGGTTTCTGTCTCATTATAGTTTTCCAGAAAGACTGAATTTTGTTTCTTACCATGCTGTTCTAAATTTGCCATATTATTATCGGGAACAATCATTAAAAACTAACTTTGACGCAATTCTAACCTGAGTGTGACCAGGGCCCCTTTTCTCGAACCCTACGTGTTGTTCGAATATCCGGACTATTTGTTTTCGTTTCGTGGTTTTGCAGTTACTGGTCTTGCGTGACTGACACTCAAATACATTTTACATGCTCAATACAAAATGTCCCTGAATCTCCCCCTTTCCCCATAATGTCTTGTACAATCTTCATTCTCATGTCTTCTTCGAGAGCTTTTCCACAATTATAGAGCCTTCCATACGAGTTCAGTTCTGCCAATACATCTCGACATTTTGAACTATTTACAAGCGAAAGCGGGCGGGGCAGAGACACGGGGTGCTTACCATTTAGCCAAATAATCCGGATAGAATGATCGTTGCATAAAGGTAAGCGATTTTCCGAAGTTAATGACCAACCGGATGAGAATGGCGCTTACCATTTACTACAAAGCATTCCATCCCGCATATTTTACTCGATCTTGTGAGAAAGGGCCTGGAAACGGAAGGATTCTTGCAAATGGTAAGAGCATTTTGCGAATTCCGTGCGGAACGGAAAAAGAGGACTACCTCTGGAGGTTGTCCACAATTTCCGAAAAAAATTTCTGGAAAATTGCCTTTCCATTTGACCCCAAACCGAAATTTTTTGGCTAAATGGTAAGCACCCACGTAAATTCTCGCCCATTCCACAGCTCGCTGGTTTTCGTAGTACTTCTTGTTGTTTCCTGTGAAGAGTTTGCCATCGCTGTAAACCCATTTCCTTCGAGTTAGATCCTTGTTTCCTGAAAGGCGAAGTTGCTTGTCGGTTTTTTCTTTTAAGAAATGTTATCCTTGTTGAAAAATCATCTTCTAAATAACATTTTCTTTAGGTGGCCTTTCAATTCCTCTATTTTTCTATAGAAATCAATTTCATTTACGCATTTGCGTTGGTGTGACTCTGCCATACGTGCATGGCTCTGATGTCGTATTGCACATTTGTGAATAAATCACACATTTGACCAAGAGTGGTCTTAGGGTGAAAAATAAAATATCCATTTATAAATTATTTTGAGGAATTATCAGCAACTGCTTGCGTGGTCAAGTGGATATTTTAAGGAGTAGATAAAAGATCCAGTGGTAGGGAGTTGAAGATCAAGTTCTGGTAAGTATACAGAAAGGTCTTGATAAATGTGAAATGTCTGTGAGTAGTTTTGTGTAGAAGGCCGGGGTGGCATAAAGAGGGATAGATGTGTGAAGAAAGGGTAGGGTAGGATAGAGGTACTGGAGATGATCACCTGGAATGGTAGGTGAGTAGAAGGGAGGAAAAAATGTCTAGTTCTTTTTAAGATCCCCTAAAAAAAACAATCCCTGTGCTTCTAACCCCCCAAAAAGAAAAAATCCTTTTTTAAAAAGCTGATTAAAAAAAGCCAGCTATACAAATTCAAACCAAAAACAAAATTAAACCACACTATGTCCACACTCAATAATCAACGCTACGTGAACCGAAGTTTCAGTCGGTGAGAAAAGCATTGAGTAGTCGCTGATAACCGTACAGTAAGCGTGAAAATATCACAGAAAGAATCAACATATTGTAGCCTGAAAGAAAAACGGGTGTCATATGACACCCCTACCTCCCCTGGCCAGAACGGCCACCTCTCCACAACGGCCATTTTATTCTGTCCCCAATTCATGGTGGCCATTTTGGAGAGGTTCGACAGTATGTGATTTATTTGGTCGGTAGTACTCCATGTTTTCAACGAATTTTCAAACGAATGGTACGGGATAAGCCAGTCCGCCTCGACGCCGTAGCGTTGTTCGGTGTTCAGTTTAGAAGTGCTGCAATGCAAATTACGGGGCAAAATCTCTTTGGAGTTGTTCCGAGAATCTTTCGTCATTTGTCTTACATCAAGCATAGCTAAGACTTAAAAAAAAAAACCCATGATCTTTGCTCAATTGGAATATTAAGGTTTCAGTTAGGAAGAAAACACACAACAACAGAAGCCGCCGGATATCACAGAAAAAATTGTCTTACCCCAGAAAAGTGTCAACGTATCTTGGCCTCTACACTCGTCACAATAGTCAGTCGCAACAACATCTAGTAGATTGCAAGCCACACCAAGTTGCTCAGAGGGGTGTTTAAAAACAGCGGGTTGCCCCATATTAAAATATTTTGGTCTTTTAAATTTGGCATCTTTTGCGAGTCTTCACAATTACACCGGCAACGTTTCATCGCTGACTTTAACATAGCAATATATTACGCGCTAACGCCAAATAAATCACAGAGAACGCCATGATTGATGTGAAATTGGCTGAAACCGTAAATTAATTTGGTTTTAAAATTCTTGTAGTTAAGGCGATTCACTCTGAACGCCACTATAAACCAAAGAAATGAAGAGATGTTACCTCAGAAAGTGCTCTCTTCTGAAACAAGGCCCTACTTAATGCAGTGAGTTTTTTCCAACAAGAATCTTGCGATCTTCAGATGGTTATGTTCATTCCAGCTCTTCCTTAACAAAGCGACCAGTATTATTGGTTACTCAGTTGATAGTTGATTGAACTGAGCTAGCACTCACGTGCCCGATTTACCCCGAAAACTGCACGTGATTTCTTTTCAAAGCGGTGGCGTGAAAGAATATCGTTGTCCGTACGTGCGTAAGTAAATACCAGTTCTATTCTCGGAAATGAATAATTGGATCGCGTAAACGGAAAAACTTTCAATCACATTAACTTTTTCACTCTACGCAAACTATTCGTGCATTTAACTTAACCTGAACCTATTCTTCCTGGCTGCCTGTCACGTTTACACAATGCTAAGTTCATTGAAATAATACAGACAGGCGGTTATTGGTCAGTTCCGTTCTAGAGACTCACTTCGAGTGGCGATGACAAATGACGTACAGCATGAATGTTCCTTACAGCATTGATATTGACATATCATTTAATTTCACAAGATTTTTGGTGGCTGAAATCAAATTACAGAGGACGGCCAGGTTACAGAACACCCGTCCACTTAAATGCAACATTAAGTAGTTGCCACCGCGTTCCTGCAGTGCCAGATAGAATTTATATATTCAACGACTCCCACTGCAGTTAAATTTTGTCAAGAAGCGCCTGGCGTCACGATGACTCGTTCGTTTCAGTGATTACCGGCAGCTATCTAATTTGCATATGGTTTATGTTCATTATACCTCGTTTTTTAAACGTGACTTCAACGACATTGCCTCGTTCTAGCTTTTATTTTACGGTTCGGTTAACTACACTTTCTCGAAATAGCAGTTGTTTCCTGACCTCTTACCCATCACGAAAAACAACAGTGACGTGACGTTGTATTAAACTATTTTCAAACCCCAGCACGGTTTCCTCATTTAAATTCTGATAATAATCGATAACGTAAAAATTGCAAATTAGGTAATTAGAGATAGTTTCACTTTAGAAATTACTGTCGTCATTTGTCGCGGTGTTCTAAGCGTTATGAATAGGCTAAAATAAAAAGATTCGGGTAACCGTTCTCTTTGTTGTTATCATTATTCACTTTCATAAGTGACTCAAATAAAAGCATTTACAAAACTATTTTACTATAACAGATCATTTTCGTAGTCTTCAATTTTCGTCAAAGTCCAGGTTCATAGGGGTTGGAGATATCACCTAGATGAATAAAAACACTGATATGTTAACTGTCATAATGGTTTAACTACGATGCTTTTCACTGGATCTGTTGAGTTTACAGGGCAGCAAGTATGTGATTCACTTTGAGTATTCATTTTTTGTCATATTTGCCTGCTCACGCGTACGTACAGAAGGTAAATCATTCGTGCATGTCATTATCAGAAGCATGCATAAAATGATCAAACATACATGAAATGGTAAGACTTGCATGTTGAATGGTGCTTCTGAAAGTGATGTCTCAAAGCGAGACTCGAATATAGAATTGTTGAATCGCGGAGAACAAAGATGAAATTTTGGCGGGGATATTTAAGCAATAGAGCACGTTTTCCGTGTTTCCATAGCCTCATCTAGACACGAGGGGGAGTTGGGAGAATTCGAAACAGTTATGCAAACCCGAGACGCAGTCGAGGGTTTGCATAACTGTCGAGAATTTTCCCAACTTCCCCGAGTGTTTAGATGAGTCTATGGAAACACAGAAAAAAGTCCTCTATTGCCTTTATAAAATGTTTCTCAAAGATCATCCGACAAATGAAGGCAACAAATGAAGGAAAATTCTTGATTGAAACAGATTTCCTTGATACACGCTCTTTTTTCCTACCAGCCAATCAAAACGCGCGTCTGGCGGCATATAAGCCATCAAAATTTGTGTGATGTCACACCCGTGTTTTCATACTCTCATCTACAGCTATGAGAGTGCGCGTATTATCCTAATTATTTTATAAAACGCAATACTTGCGCAATTGCTGCTCACTTTCTTTAACCAATTCAAATTAGATGAAGAGAACATAAGCCAGCCATTCTTATGCGAAATTCTTGCCGATAGTATTACCGTAAATTTATATTAAAATGGCTCATTTACTTAATGAGATCTTACCATTATCGTACAAATCTGTCCAATATTCATCAACGTCATTTGCGTTGTTAAAGTCTTGGGATTGACTTTTTGGTCTGCTTTTCACTGAATCACTAGGGCTGTTTCCGATCTTAACATGTCCTGGTGGGGGTCTTGTTGGTCTCTTTCGTATCAACCGCCTTTGTAGCCATCTGAATCGCTGGCGAGTAGTTTGTCCTTCTGACAAAAGAACTACAATAACAAGCAATGATAGAATTCCGAGAACGGCTAGAATGTGTCTGCTTGTCGTAACCATGATACCGCTGATGCTACTTTACAATGTAACCTTGAATGAATCTGCGGATACAACAAACCGTTTTTTAGTATTTTAGTGCCAGACATTAGTCACGTAAATCGAAACTTGGCAAGGTACTTGAACAAGATACAAAGATCCTGGTTGCATAAAAGCTTCTACTAATAAAAAGTTGCAACAAGTGATCATGCTGGTCGTAATGTACTCAATAGTGTCGGTTAGATTATGAATTATATTACACCCTCCCCACACCAGGCCTGGTGCACGGTTGTATAACCTTTCAGCTAATAAGTCTTTCTAAATCTGTGCATTCCATTTTGTGGGGAATTTGAAATTTGAGTTCTCTGCGACAAAAACGTCACGAAAACAGCCTTCGTTTTAGTTCTTCTCTGTACGGAGAAAGTTTCCATTAAAGCGAGATCAATAAGTGGAACAACATTAAAAGTAGATTCCTTTTTTGGTTCCCCTACGATAATGAAGTCGGACATTTCCGCGGTTTTCATATAAAAGGTTAGGGTTAGGGTTACGGTTACGAGCCAAGTGGCCCATTAGGCCGGAGCGTATCCAGGTTTCTGTAGCATAAAGCGACTATAGGAGTATTTCTACTCCGCACTGGATGGGATGCTAGTCTAACGCAGGGCTACCACCATCATTGAATTCGCCGGTACCCATTTATACATCTGGATGGAGAGAGGCACCGTGAGAGTAAAAGCGACGTCAATAATAGACAAGACCAAAAACGGATATATGGGGAAACTGAACTCAGTTCAGAAGCTTTGTTACTTTAAAATTCAATCCGAATGACGTGCACTTGTTAAGAAGTACTTTGGACGTTTCTTGGGATAAACAAAGCCGAAACTAATAAAAAAGGAAAAGTTGAAGGTAGAAAATATCAGTACAGGCTGCCGGCGACACGAAGAGAGATGAGTTTGTCAGATTTCCGAGGGATTCTTTTTTAGCCTAGACAGCTGAGCCTTATCATGCAATGAAGGATATCATCAGATGTAGAACTTTCTTTTTCAAACTTGAGGGATAAAACATAACCTGTAAAAGAAGCTAAATTTATAAATGTAATCTTAGATAACTTTAGATTTATCTCATTAATCACAAAAAATTCAGCAAGTGCAAAATTGATATCTATCAGCTTTCGGTAACCATAGTTTCCTCATAAACCTGTGCCCACAGCTTTTTTTGGCCTTATTTTGAGGCGTTTTCAAATGCATGATTCTTCCTTGCAAGTTCATGGGTAAAAGAATTGTGATCAATTGAAATTATTACTTTGTATGTGATTTTGCATGTGATTACACTTATACAGACGAAAAAGGCGTCAGGCGATTTCATAAAGCAGAGAAACGGTTTTTGAACACACTTCTCAATATTCATAACTGAATTGTTGCTGATGCTACAAGTAAGAATAGAAATGATTGGTTACCTTGTTGGTTGGGTGGTTGGTTGGTTGCTTGTTTTACAAAAGAGTTGATGCTCCGTTTTCTCCTCTTAGTAGCTTGTGTGTAAGTTTTCTTCATTAGTCCAATTTATAACAACTTGGCCTCGTAGGCATGGAAGTGACGTACAAAAGATATCAGATACTAGAAGACCCGCATTTTAACCTCTTTTCTTTTTACTTTTGTATCATATTCACGCCTGTAATTCTTCCGCTTGGGAAGTCACTTGTCAATAACTTCAATTGCATTGATTCGGATGGTAGCTGTGCATTTGGGACGATCCACATCTCAATACAGACAAACGCGTTTCATGAGGAAATACTTATTACTGGACAAAGGATAGCAGAACTATATTCTCAACTCAGCAGGTGCGATCTTATTCCGAAACAATGAATGTCTGAAATGGCAGGAAGATCCACATTTAGGCAATAAAAATTTTTCAACCGCACAACCTTTATGCTGATCTTAGTTGTAACCTTAATACAAGAGATTCGTGCTCAAAACACTTTAGATGCGATTCAGGTGAAACGTTGAATCTTATCACTTTCTTAGCGAGAGGATAAAGTATAATTTAAGAGCAGTGAAAGTGACGCTATCGTCACAATATAGAATGTAATCCTTTAAATTATTCCCATCACAATGAATACAATATTACTTCCTTAAAGAACACAGACAAACGTGAGCAAGAAATGGGAGTGTTCATTATTGCTTGCCGCGATGATTAACTTCTTAATTCATTATAGAGAAAAAACAGAATAAGTCATAGAAGTGAACAAATACATTTTTCTTTCAAATGAAGTGAATACCAAATAGGGTGTTAAGACCTTATGACAAATAAAACTTAAATAAACATTTTAATGCCGAGATAATAATATTTCCTTGTTGAGGACATGATATTTGATTGCTAAATCTCATTTTCTCTGGGCTGTTGTGAAATACAACTCGTGCTAAGGGGAATACTGAGTATGTCCATATTAATAGCCGGATGAATGTATCAGCTGTGAGTGACACAAGCTCATTTGGAAAAAGAATCTCGATTATCCCTTAACACGTGGTGCACCTGCGACCTTCCATTGACTGGTTGGGATGCGTTACCACTGAGCTACAAAGAGTTGAGGCCATAAGATTACTCAGATCATGTAAAATTGCCCGGCCATGCTGCGAGGATTCAAATGCAAAACCGTGATGGAATATTCGGAATGATAGTGAAAGGTATCAGCGGCTAGTATTAGGCCTAATGAATGAGGGCGGAAAACGGTGAACTTATCAGTAAATAACAGGGGCACACAAGGAAAAACTATGAGCTCCTCCAGGCAGAAGTTAAACCTAATTTAGGACTGAGTTAGGATAGTTACAGCACACTGATAGCGGAATCGTCGGCCAACAAGGTTCAGCTAATGATGCTGTTCTACCCAGGTATACTCAGCATAACAAAGCCAGTGTTATTTCAAACAGATTTGCTTTAAATTAGGATTTAGAAAAATGTTGTGTTTGCAGAAGCCTAACTGTTGACATAAGCTCATAACATAGTCAATGATCACATCAGTGATATAGACCACGGAAGTTGCAGTTATCTTTGAGCGATGATCTCCTTTTTTCGAAAAAGTTGTCGTAGAATGGAGCAAAGGTTCCGAAGGATTTAGGATAAAATATTAAAAAATGTTACTTTTCAGTGAAATTGTCTTCGTACGTGCTTCAAACAGAGGTCGGATCGGTGGGGCATCACAACTGCACAGGCGCCATGCATATGATTCCGGGAAAACAACTTGAGAAGTTCAGGTTTGTCATGTACAGAGCTCCGGCAATACATTAAGGTGTCAACTTTAGTAGCCATTACTGAACCTTTAGGTTATAGATGGCAATCGCTAGCTGCAGGAACATTTACACTCACTTTATATTTTCTGATTTCAATTTTTGATAATTTTCATTGGCAATAGAACCTGAGTAGGCTATCCTCTGCTACCTTTCCTAATTTCAGAAAAAAAAAACAATATTTGAAAAGAAATCAAAGATTATTGATTCTGAAGAAATTTTTCTTTTCACTCGTTCAAAATGAGATTAATTTGCAGCTGTCAAGAGTTTGATTTATTTGATACATCAGTCTTAAACTTTCGTACTGCTTATAATCTGACAGTCTATTCCATATTTCAAATTTGAATGACAACGTTCACAGTTAGTCATCATCAGGGCAAAAATACAGTTGTTATGAGAGCAATGATTATTTTGCGAAAAAAAAAATCCAAGAGGTGTCTTTGAGGAATCCCTACGTCCTGGATTTTATTTCTTTTGAGTCGATCATTCCTAAAATTGGATAGTACTACGTGAAAGCCAAGTGTAGGGTATAGCACCTACATAATTAAAATCCACGCTTTTTTACCATTGAAAGTCCAGAACCACTCGTTTCCAAAGACCTCTACCTTGACTTCTGGGTAAGTCTTGCCTTACGTACGGTGAGGGTAGATCGACAACAACGTCGTTTACGCACAGAAGTGCTCCGTTTCCGGTGAAAGGGCAAAGAATTGACAGGATAGCGCAGTTTTAAACGCCGCACGCTTCCGTATGCGCAGTGGGAATGAAGTTACAGACGCCTTTTGATATGTTAATTAATATATAGAATTATATTAGCCTAAAAGCGGAGCTCCCGTGTTATATATTCTTACAATAAGTTAACGTGGCTGGAGCCTGCGATCAAATCGAAAACCAGTACCGGTCAACTCTTAAAAAATAACTGACCTCGATAGGCTTTAAACTTGAGCCGGCAATATGGTCACATGATACTGGTCAGTGGACACTTTGCTTTGACAGGTGTCAATTAAACATGACATGGATGTCCAATATCAAAGATATTTTCGCCAAAAAAAGAGAGTTGCACCACAGTTTCTCATTGGCATACTTACGGGCGGTCGTACGGTGACCAAAACCAAATTTTCTCGCACAGATGGATTACCATATTTTCTCACCCATGGTGCATGCGGCGGCTATTATTCATTAATGATTGGTTTCCATAATTATAATTCATATTTGTATAAGAAAAAGCAGGACTCTATGCCATTTCAATTCTTCTCAGATTGAACAGCTTTGGGGTCCTATTACCTATACTGATACACTAATAAATTGAATTATACAGTCTTCTGATCTCAAGTCGCGAACACTTTTCCCCCTTCATCAGAGATTGCCCTGATCCTTAACGCATTACAGTGATATAAATGTATAAAACACAAACCCTTGCATGTACAGTGACTAAGACTTTGTCCCATCATCAGCTCAGTTTATTTCTCCCTCCTTTAAAATATTTTAATATTTAGAACTTAAGGTGTTATGATAAAGGGTGTAAGCGGGTGGTAAGGGGGGGGGGGGGGGTGCGAGCAATGGTTAGAGCACTCAGGCCGTCACCAGTGTAGTCTGGGTGAGATCCCTGTACTCAACGTCATTTGTGCGTTTGTTTTGCTGGTTCTCTTCTTTTTACTGAACCTTTTTCTACCTGGTCTCCGGCTCTCCCATCTCGCCCGAAAACCAACGTTGAATTTGATCTGCATGAATTTCATGTGATAGGCCGGATTTGATTTACAGTCCCTCTAATTAGTAGATCGCTTGTGTTCAGCTAAATACGAGTGATACTCGTCATTAATGAGGTTGCAGCTTCACAGATTGGTAAAGGCGCCTGACTCGCTATTCGAGGTTCCCGGGATATTGCACTGATCTGACCATCGTATGGAGTATGTAGTCCACAATTCCACGATAGTCCAAAGCAAAGGTTAAATACTAGGGTTCGCTTGTGAAATAGCAAAGTATCTCCCTTCAGATAGGACGCGAAGGATTTGCTGTGTACGTATCATCATGGTTACAATTGAATTATTTTTTAACCACCATGCCTCTAAATTTCTGGTTTTTGGGTTGGTTAAATAAGGCCTTTTAGTTTTCTTTTACTATACACTCACCGGTACTCGAACTCAGACCCTCCAGATCTATAGTCTTGTGTTTTCATCACTGCATTACAACCGACGAACACGCTTAACCCTACGCATTTCTTTCCATTATTTACTTTTCTATAATAAGTCAGTTGATATCCATGATGATAACCAGAACTAATCCTAACCTAACCCTATCTAAGCTTAATTTTGGCCTCACAGTTTTAAAGTTTCAAAGTTTCTCCAATTCGTAAGTGCGTATTCAACCTCGATAAAATGAGGATCACCAATTAAAAACCGATTCAACCTGAGAACGGATTTTACCGGCAAGATGAACACTTAAATAAAATCGAAAACACTTCGCAACGCTGTTGATATTCATTTTATATACATGAAAAAATATAAGTCCTGTATACTCATTGGACTTTGACATGCAGCCAAGAACCGAGCGTAATACGAACTTCTTGGAAAATAGCCGCAATGCTTTTCTCGTTCTAGAAAAATTTTCAACAAAACATATAGCTTTTTCTGATTCCTGGGTCTAGGTTTTTCATATGGTGTTTCCCTTCGGTATACGATAAATGCAATTTGCAGAAATCAAACTCGCTCTCAGTTCTTGTTGCCATAACCTCAATGTGACGGTTTCAGGCAATGGGGTCTATTTTTCATACTTTGTTAAAAGTTAACTAATTTAATCATTTTATTGAACAAATTAACTGACCGAATCGATCTGAAACACACCAAACAAAATAAGCGGTCTAAAAGGACCGACATTATTTAAAAAAGGGGAATGGCATGTTCGACTGGCCACACATCTCGTTCAATCGAAGAAATAATTTGTGCTCATATACCTCAGCTGAGAAATCGTTAAGTTCAAGAAAATACAATTTAATTTATGTTTTCAACGTTTTACCCTTTTGAACGGGTCAATTTAACCCAGGAAACATGGCTAATCAAAACCTGTCAAATTCGTTAATTGAAGTAGAAAAACATGCATTGCCTTTCCTATTTAGGGAATAATTAGCATCATTATTAACCTCCTGTTTGCGTAATAAAGAGGAGACGTGCGGTAGAATTGTACTCAAACCTTCGAGGATTTCAAATATTTTCTAACATTATCCATTCCGCATTGGACGTTTAAATGGATACATTTATTAAGTTCACTATGTTTTTTAAAATGATTTAGATATTTACACCCTGTCACCTGCTACAGATTAAAAAATATTGTTAAGTTTAAGGTTCCACAATTTTCTTCAAATTGCCCCCCAGGCAGATTGTAAAATAGGTAATCGGAATTTTTTTGTAATTTTACGCGTCGGCACTATCTGTAGCAAATGAGCGTATGTTCGTAAATGAGGTGAGGTTTATGTTTAATTTTACATCGAATCCATTTCCGCTTGTCGAGGCAAGTCGTCGTTAAATAAAGATGCATCCTCTTTTTGTGCCAGCCATTTCTTTGAAAACCATAGCGCAAAGGTATCTCAGTCAAGTTATACGGTATGCACATATTGGTGATTTGTTAAAAAATACTTACGATTTTCGAAGTTTACTACGAAAAGGTAAGCACAACGGTTACATTGATTTGACTGGGAGACGATTTCTTTTTCCGAAAATTCACCTCTTTTCAGTATTTTCTAGTACTAGGTGAGTTTTAAAGTGACTGCAGTAGATTCATTTAACGATTTAACTTTTTTGTGCCGAATTTTGAACTTGACATATACACGTGTGGTTTGGTTACTTAGAAAATCTAGTTGAAGAAACACACTGATTTTGTGTCCACTGCAATGTTAACGAAAACCTGTATTCTTGTACTGTAAGGAACAAATTATGCTAAATCTTTGTTACATATAGAACATAAAAAAATATATTACAGTCTTTCTGCTTTTTAAAGCACTTCTAACTTGCGTAGTGAATCAGACAAATTTCAAGACGTTTTGCATTTGAGCACGCGACACAACCTTTCACTCGATATTACTTTCAACTAACCCTAACCCTAACCCTAACCCGAACTAATAGTTTAATGAACTCTGTAATAATGCTACTGAGACCAAAAGATATATTTCTCTATTTCCTGTTGTTTCATGTAATCCTATCAATTAAAATGAACATATTTTTTGGAAAATCATGATCAAAGTAAATTGAAGATCAAATCAATTTGTCTTAATGTCTGCGACAAGCTTAAGTGCTATAGTACTTCGAAGGAAAGCAAATTCATTAACAAGACGTAATACTAACAATGTCATGATCAGAACCTTCTTTTGGTGGATCAAAATAGAAGTCAAACTTTATGAAACAGTGTTCTACAGATAATTCAGTACTTATTTAGCTACAATAATCAGCATACAATTCATGTCCCCAGATATTTTTTGGAGAAAATTCTCCCCTATACACAAACATGGACGGAAACTAAGGAAATGAGGAAATTTGGGTTTTCGTTAATTAACGAGTTTTCTGCCATTCATGTTACTGAAATTTCAATGAAACACTCAAATGGCCTCTGCGTGATGGATTAACGCATGGGTCGGCATGGGTAGAATATTTCCACCCTTGCATGGAAGGAACATGGATTCTCCTTGTGAAAGTCCCTTACTTTTATACAGGCCGAAAACGTTCCTCTCCTCCCAAATAATATTTTTCAATGGCATGTTCATTGTAAATAAGTGGCAAGAAATCAAAAAAATATCTGGAAACCTGTCGTCTGGACATCAAGTGATATTGATGTTTAAGATTTCTTAAATCAGTTTATGACAAGATGAAGAGTCTAAATATAGTGCAAAAGATGATAAGTTAATTCTGCCTTTTTAAAGTTGCATTTCCATTGTTTTGTAACTACTCTTCACAGTTAAAGCCAGCACTGTACCTTCAGTTTGTCCATTTCTAATGGTTTCATTAAAAGGAAAATTCCCCATGAAAAATGTAACGACAGTCGATAATCCTAATCGGATAGAAACAAGTCGCGAGAGGGAAACAGGAAAACTCTCAACCTTCTCGCACACGTAGAACTACTACCTAAATTGAAAATAATAATAATAATGAAAAAATTGTAAACTGAACTTAGCTAAGCTACTAAACTGAATTCATACCTTTTAAAATAAATCTAAGGATTTTCTTCTCATGAACCCAACCGAAAGCAGACTGATAGGGACCTTTTGGTGTAAGTGGTTGAAAACCTGAACGTGACATGAAACAAAATTTCCGGGGCGTCACTATTTCCGCGTGCAACTGTTGAGTACCTGTACTTTTAAGCCCGGAAAATTTTCTCAGCTGAATTTTTACCTGCTGAGGAATGCATGCTCTTGATTGCTTTTTCCCCTGACAATTCTCAGTTGTCAGATTACGACAACGTTATTGCGAAAATGACGAATGACTGTTGAAACTGGGGAACCGTAGGCCTTAATGGACTTACAATGTTTCAATTTTATTCCGATGATAATAAGAAAGCGGATATAAAACTGAGATCTCATGACATTGTGACAAAACTGGCTCCCAAAAGAGTCGGCAGGTGATTCTTTTGATCATGCATGCTTATTTTCGTATTTTTTCCATTTAGAATGCCTGCCTATCAAATAGCAATTCTGTTGTTGGTGGCTCTTTTGACTTCATCTTTTGCTCGGCATCTGGAAAAGACAGAAGAGGATGAAACTGGTGAGCTCCCAAGCAAAGTCGAAAGAGAAGAAAAATCCTCTGAACCCATTATAAACACTGAGAATGACCACACGTTCATAAAAAATGAAGAATCAAATGCCAAACGACAGGATGACATTCCTGTTGAATGGGGGAGGTCACTTGTGTTTCTCAGTTTGCCACAAACCCTCGATACGTCTCAGGATGCTCGTCGCAGAGGCCTAGAATCTCCCGATTACCGTCTCAAACAAGGTCAAAAATCGGATGAACCGGCCAAGGAGGGTCAATTTAAACCGCCAGGATTATGGGGACGAGGATTGCCATACAAGAATGAAGAGGCCAAACAAGAAGATGAAAAAAAGCATAGAAGACTTCCAGGTCTTTGGGGGCGAGAAGTCATGCAAAGTCCACTAGGTTTCTGGGGTAGGGAGATAAGGCAACGTCCACCTGGATCATTGGGCAAGAATAGACGTCCCGGGTTATGGGGAAGGAGCTTAGGTAGAAAAACCCCCAGAAATCGGGAAAGGAGTCTCCAAAAAGTGCAACAAAACGAAGATGCTCAAGCCGATCTCAGTGACAAAGAGTGATTTATCACGGTTACTTATCAAATGAACTTCAAAAGGTTTGTTCAGCTCTAAAGAGAACTTTGAATTGTAAATTTAAATGCAACAATACTACAATCTGAATAAAGAACGAAAAAGAGGACTGAGACAAAAACGTAAAGTTGTTTCAGTAGTGCAATTATTATCGTCGTAAACATCTGCACGAACTTGATTATCCGGATGCTTTTGATCGGCGAGCACTACCCCATCATCCAGTATTTGAACAGAATCATTGATCGACGTAACCCCTCACCCACCGGAGTGAATCAGGTCTTGCTAATTCATGCTTAGAAGTCTGGTACAACAGCAATGACAAATTGCAACTATGAGAAACTGACCCCACAAACATATTTTGTCTTTCCAGTTTTCTCAAAAGATACCGGCGATTAATTTGCCTTTCAAGACACAAAACCTTGCTCGAACTTGATACAACCTTAGATGATTTTTTTGAAACCTACAATGTAAATCGGCGAAGGAATCCATCAATTCATGTTGTTTTTTAGACAAAACGTTTTAAAGAGAGAAACAATGACTACGTGATCAAAATCTTTAGATGAAGGAGAGTCGCGTGGTGTCTCGTGGAAGAAAATACGAAATTTTGTAAGTAGATAAAAAGATATCTGTCAACGAATATCTCCTATGTCATCGATGTGCACGTATACGTATTCGCGCTCCAAAAATACAATAAACTATTCATGAGCTCTTCCTTGTCAGTAAGGATACGGGGAACAATGTGATGGAATTGTCTCAATAAACTCAACGAGGCCATCTATGATGACCATACGATTTTACTTCAGTCTGATATCCAACTCATGTTATAAGGCCCGATTTTGAAGAGAGCAATTTGTTTGATATAAGATCGTCCGGGTGAGAGTAGACTTGAAAAGGTTAGTTGTTAGTGATGAAGGGAGCTGAAGCACGCGCGTGTTCGAGACCCAATTTACATTTCTAAGTATCTTTTCCCCATTAGAGATGATTAGTATAAAAATCTGCCGGGGAGACACCACTGCTCTGGCACGCGAAATGTTCGCTTCCGGTTGCCGTCCGCGTCTTAAAAACGCACGTGCTTAAGCTCCCTAATGACTTTTTTTCGACAACCCGGCTGAGCGGATATCATCCTCAGCTTCTGTGGGGGTCTGACTGTGTATGCCACAGTCTGTAAAACTTGTTTAAAAGTGCCGGACAAATTGAAGCTCAGTAAAGGCTCGCATCATTGTTGTATGGAACTGATATTGTATTAGTACATTTTATTATACAGCGTGTGTTTCAGGTCGATATAACGCGCGCTGTGGTTGGCTAAGAGCAGCTAGCGCTAGGGCATTATTCTCCGGTCATGCCCACGGACCGATTATGGATTATGCAAACTAGTTTTTTACTGGCTGGGTTGCCATAGGCAGGCATTCCAGTTAGAAAATGCGTTTGTTTGTTTGTTAGTTTTTTTCTTCTTTTTCCGTGTCATGAAAAGTATTGCCTGTCACTCCTCTGCTAAGTGGTGTCTTTTGTGCGTATTTGTTAAGTTTGAGGGGGCTGGGGTAATGCGTACATTTCTCTGGTTCACACAGGAAAACATTTAATGATTAACCTGCAATGGCGCCGAAAGTCATTGTAACGCGAATGGCGTTTTAGTGCATCTTTAAACAAAATGATATACTCTTATGGAGCTCAAGAATGGAACGTCAATTGGATAAACAACACAGGCGGTGAAAATTTAATATCTGGAATCTTAAAAGCGACGAGTAATGGACTTCGACAACAATCTATCGCCCGTCGAGCCGAAATCAAAGTGAGCTGTGTTTCTGATATTTTACCAAGTGTGCTGTTATGTAGAACACTGAGACCCAATGGAAAATTCTCTGGTAACTTATGGTTTCAACATAGAGAACGAATCGAACACCTTAAATGGATCTGCGATCTCTGTTGTCTGGCTTTTGCATAATTTTATTTGTACTCAACTCTGCACAGTCTTCAGGTAAAAAAATAATTGAAAATGTGACAGCCAAGAATTATTTGAAAGAAAGCTTGTCGTATACATGTTTGTGCTTCATTATTCAAGGAAAAGGTTCTTCATGGAAACGGTTTGAGCCTAAAATTTATTTTGTTGATATTTTGTTACAATTTGACACGATTGAGTTTCTTCTCTTCACGCACGTAATGAAATAGGAAGGGGTTTTTGTCTCTAATACCAACTTTTTCGCTGGAAAAGGTGGTCTTTATGAATTCGTCGTGTTTTATATTATGCGAGCTTAACTGGATAGTTTTTATAGCAATAGTAAAACGAGCTTAGCGTCTTTCTGTTGAGATGTTCTTGTCTTTTGTGGTGATACTTGACGATTCGGGAACATTTTGTGAAAAAATATTTATAACGGGTGACACGCGCAACTTGATCGCCCGAACTTGCCCGATTATGCATAACATCCACTTGGCCTTTTGACATCCCATTGCAAAAAACTCGTAAAATATTCGCGGACCGGTCGATTTCTCTGAAATGTGAAAGGATGATTGCTAAGGAATATAGAAAGATTTTCAAAATAACTAAAAGTTCCTGTTTTAAGCATGAGAATTCCACGAAGAGGTAAATGCGACTAAATTTGTTGCGTGCGTAGCTATTTTTGTGATTTGATTGTTATGCAAATTTTGACAGAGAATATTAAATTATGAAAAAATATCTATTGATAGATCGTTAAAAGAGCTTTATTTTTAGCGGTTATTTGAACATGAAAGATGCAACGCTTGACGAGAAATGATATTTTTGTTAATTGAAAGGTGAAAAATTTCGCGGGAATCGGGAAGCGGTGAAAATGAGTTAAGAAATTTGCATACGCGCGCTGAAATGTGAAACGCGAGGAGACAGGAATTTTATTTCTCTGACAAATGATTGACAGGTAGCCAAGGTTTTAACCTCAGAAAAATATCTGTTTTGTCATTATTGTGTAAGGTGAAGTTTATTTGGGAAGCCAACAATATTTCTTTAACTTCCTGGTTAATCCAATTTATTGCTACGACTTACTAGTGCGAAGATTGTTTACATGATACGGTAGTAGCCAAAACTCGGGGCCGGGACCAGGGTCGGGGTGTCCTTTTTTTTTTCAATTTTTTTTGGCTTCAATTTTTTCGTTATTCTCCTGTAACGTTATATTCGAATGTTCAGCACCTTTCCTTCATTTATGGGGTAAATTAGTCAAAAATATATGGAACATACGGAAGCTACGAAAGCGACATCTTTGTTTGTTTTTCGAAATTAAGAGAATTTCAGACTGAAATTGTAGTTTTTGTGGGGAATATACGCTAACTCCTAGAGACACTGAAGACTCGCTCAGCTCCACATTTTAATGTTTAGTTCTTAAAAACCTTCTCCGCAATACAATTAAAACGAAACCGGAACATAGCCACAGTTCCGCGATAGTCGTCACACAACTTTCTCATTTGCTTGTTTTCGCAAAATTGTTTTCAATGTTGTTGTGCTTTTTATCGTGATATTGGATTCGATCCCTTGACGTCCGAATAGAATTGACCAGCAAGTTCCCGTGCGACTCTGGCTTTACTACAAACCGTTTGTAGACTGAAGATAGTCTGCACAGATTTAAGACTAAAATCAGGAGAACAGACCTGACTGTCATAACTGATGATGGCTGCAGCAATTGTATGCTTTGTAATAGTTAACTTTGAGACTCTATGCCATGGAGCAAAAATTTTCTTTGTAAATAGGTTTTAGAGTTCTTTTTAGTCTCCATAGCTTTTAGTGTTTTTAGCATTGTTATCCTACATTATTTTATTTTTGTGTCACCAATTAGTGCTACGCGCTAGAGATTCTTGACACAATAATAAAGTTCATCATCATCATCATCATCATCATCATCATCACAGACAACAACATGACCTAAGGAAATGAGAACGTTGCGTGACTGTGTGATGATCAACGTGGAACTGCTATTCTGTTTTTTTTTTCTCAAGAAGTAAACATTACAATGCTATTTTAAAGTGTGGAGCTCAGGGAGTCTTCAGTGTTTCTGGCAGTTGGCGTATATTTCATAAACTCAGATTTCAGCATTGTCGGAAATTATCTTAATTCCGAAAAACAAACTCCGATTTTCTGAAAGACTGAGTCCGATGCTCGCAAAAACCAATTTCGATTTTTGTGCTACACGCTAGAAATACAGGAATTCTGGTAAAACCATCAACACATCCGTGCACCACAAAACGCCATCTAATCAGCTTATGGTTTTCGTCAAAATGCCATAGAGCAAGAGGACGACACACAGAATAAACACGTCGATGAACAGCTCTGCATCTGCGAACAGATATTTCGATTGGGTCAACTCTTTGCAGGGATTGCCTCAGTCTTTCTCTGGGTATTTTTATGTTACGAGTTGAAAGGGAACTAGCCAGATTCTTTGATCCACAGTTAGGATGAAAGAACTTGATGTCTCTAACCTGGCCATCCAACTACTCATACGTCATGGTGGAGAATGGCCTTCATGAGATCCCATATTCAGCAAGAAGCCGCTCATTGGTTCTCGAGGATACGTGAAGTAGCCTGGCAATCTTTGGAACTGTAAATCTTAAGTCTATGAGGGACTGTTACTGGTCCACGCTAATTTCATAAGAAGGACGCCCTGGCGTATTGCTATTGACTTGAGGAGTTCGTACTGAGGATGAGCTCAAGTTTTCTAAAATACGTCTTGCAGCTGAAATGTCTCCATAAATATCCTCAGGCAACCGTACAACAGAATCCTAGAAATTAACAGCAACGATAACTTGGTCGATTTTCTCTAAAGCCTCCAAGGGATCTGTTGATACGCTGCTGCTAATGTTTCGTAATTCTCTTTCAACAAGCTGGCGACGAGCTGCCACCGAGAGTCGGCCATTTTGGTGTAGACATTGGTTCCCAATCTTCCTCGGTTAAGTCAACCGAAAGTTGTTCCCAGACCGCTGAAAATTGTAGGCACTATTTACGAAAACAGCGGCACCATTTTCAAAATTAGAGGCACCATAAACAAAACGGAGGCATCATTTACGAAAACAGAGGCACCATTTTCAAAATTAGAAGGATCATTTACTAAAATAGAGGCACCATAAACAAAAACAGAGGCACTATTTATAAAAATAACAGAGGCTGAATTTTGGCGGTAATAGCACCCCATATAAAAGCCTACTACTCCCTTTGCGTATTGCCTGTGGTATGCTCTTTATTTGCGCCAGTAGCTGCGAAGGAATTAAAATGGTGGGTATTTTATAAAGAAACAGCAAGCTATTACTAGGAGCTTTCATGTCTATCATAAATTGGGTATAGCTTTTCTGAAATTTTCTTTGAAAAATAGTTTAAAATATTGCGCTTTTCAATAGAAATAGATTTCTCTTTTTCCAAATCGTTGGTCGCCGCCGTAAAATATTACATTAAATAATGATTGACGGCAACACTGAAGGGAACCACCTTTTTGTGTCAGAACGTGGTTAAAAAAGTATCGTATAAACTCTTGTTCTTAGGCCATCGTAGCTTGACTAAGAAAATAACACAAACAGCGGTGATAAACATTGTATTCCAACGCATTTTTATAAAACTTGACGTTTCGTATGCTAGTCAACACACATTTTCAAAAGTGACCATTACAATTTTTGAAAACTATATATATATCGTAAACATTAGGGGTTGTTAATCGTGTTACCCTACTTAGGTCTTCACAGTAACCAAGTCACGAAACGTCTGAAATCCTGCGTATACAGTTTCTACTCTTTCGTCAATCTCAAGATCATATTCCAAAACACACGCCGCATAAACTCCCTTTTTCCATACAAAGATCGCTTGAACCGATCTCACAGGTCCAAGGTCGTCTATAAAGCTGTCTGCTGGAACTGTGATGAATTCTACATTGGCAAAACAAAACGCAGACTCCATGACAGAAAAACAGAACATTTCAAGGCCCTAGGTAAAAGTGACCATTCATCAGCCATTGCTGATCATGTGAAAACCACTGGCCACGACATTAAACGGGATCACTCACAGGCTCCCCAAGCTGAAATTACGTAGTGTATGCGACAGTTTGTGTATATAGAGAATTGTATGGGAAAATAACCGATCATAAAAAAATTGTGTAAATAACTATCTCATTTGAAATAAAGTTTTCCTACATCAAATGTGTGACGAACTTTTCTCTTTTGCGGAGTTTAGAGCCATTTTGACGCCGTTTAGTGAAGTTATCCGGAAGGCCGTTTAGGCCGTTGCTAAAATAATAGGAAGGCCGACCACTCCATCCATCGCTGGCCAGACCTCACTCCACAAATCGTTTTCTCCTCAACAGGAAAAGTCCCGAATCGCAATAAAAACAACAGTTCCATAAAGCCCAATAAATTTCACTCCAAATACGTGTGTTCCGGCGGCCGAAAGACTCAAGACGAACGAAAACTTTGCCTTAAAATTCACCTCTTCGGCTTTCCTCAGAGGCTTGTGACCGGGCAGTCAACAACGGAAACTCGCAAGATGGTTTCAGCCTCAACTCTGATTGGACCATTTGAATTTGACCGCGCGCTGGCAACACGACCGTTGTTGACTTGTGACCGGGCAGTCAACAACGGTCGTGTTACCAAACTTTATTTCAAATGAGATAGTTATTTACACAATTTTTTTACGATCGGTGATTTTCCCATACAATTCTCTATATACACAAACTGTCGCATACACCACGTATTTTCAGCTTGGGGAGCCTGTGGATTACTTTGAAGGGTTAGCGTCCGGAAAAACTGACTTTCGCTGCAAAATTAAAGAGACTTTGTTCATTCAAGAGCTAAAGCCTTCCCTTAATGTCAATATTAGTAGTGAGAAGTTATTGCTGTTTTAGCTAGTACTCCTCATTATGTCTAGACACGTACTGCTGCAGATCATTTTTCTCAGTCTAGGTTCCAGATCCCTAATGTTTACGATATATATATATAGTTTTCAAAAATTATAACGGTCACTTTTGAAAATGTCTTGACTAGCATACGAAACGTCAAGTTTTATAAAAATGCGTCGGAATACAATGTTTATCACCGCTGTTTGTGTGGTTAAAAAATATCGGAAAACATTGTTTGCATGAAGGTGTTGTTCGAAAAATAGTGTTTGCATAGGTGCATTAAAAAACGTTTGTCGAGGAAAAATTTTCAACCCCCCATCCCGGAAAACAACGGCCCATCCCTTTTGTTGCAGGCACTTTGCTCAACTTTATTACCCACAATGCCTTACGCACTGTTTCATGACATCAAACGTGATGCCTAACTAACCCTCACCCTTCCAATAACAGGAATGAAGCTTATGATTGTGATTGAAATGGGACGTTTTGTGTCCAAGACATCTTTGAGCTTTCTATGTGTCGTTTTGTTAGTCTACGTTTCTTTTTTCACCTAGAAACTTTCGGTTTGCATAAGTGCCTGACTTAAATACACAGTGGCGGGGGCTTCCCCACCCCTCCCCTCCTGTCATAATTCCTAAGTTTTGTTGCTTGGTGAGGCTGGCTTACGATTCAACTCAAGTAAAGTTCCGTTTACTCAATGCGAATGTACCTACATCGTTCCTTTTTTGGCTTCAACGAAAAGGTAAGGGCTTCAGCAACCATTTTGGTTTCCAAATTCGACACGCATTTCGTACGGTGCGCGTATTAAGGACCTATATACGGGAGTCTTCTTAGAATTAGAATAATTATTACGGGTTCAATCTTACCTCATCTTTAATTCTTTTATGTACAGTTCAGCTATCAAGCAACGGCATTAATTCCTTTTTCATTTCACGAAATATCTCCTTCGTTCGATGTCACCGGCCATCTGACCTGCCTTGGGTTTCTCGCATTTTAGTAGTGCTGATAAACAGTATTTAAGCCTTAAAACACCCATTTTACAACGGTTAGCTTTCAAGGTTAGGATTAGAACCTGTTATAATCAATCTAAAAAGTCTCCCGTACGTAACAAATATAGTTCGGTGTACGAGTCCCGTACGAATAGCCACTTCGTTCCATTTTAATACGGACATGGCGATAAGCTTTATAAGTCTGTACGCGAATCCGTCGGTTGATAAAAGGCAACTGTCTTCCTGTCTTCAAGGCTTTTGAAACTGATCATCGGCAATATCCAACAAATATTAGAAAGAAAGGGAAATTTATTGTTACACTTTCGTAGGTTTCGTTACCCTGCGAGCAGAGTCTCTTTCGATCTTCCTAGATAAGTCGGGATGAGGAAAGTAGACTCTGCTCGCCGCCGGCACATTTCGTATTGAGCATGCGTTAAAAATTTAAATGTATTCGGTGTCAGTCACGCGTGACCAGCAGCCACAAAACGAAAACAAACAGTCGGGATATTTTTGAACAACTCTGGCAAACACACGACAATCAAGGAACCATTTTCATTATAGGTTTCTGTCAGAATAGTTTCTGTAACTGACACACATACAAATTGCCACGCTGTTGTAAATTTCAAAATATTGATGACACTTGGCGATTGATCATGCGCAAAAATAAAAAAAAACAGGTTTGACAAGTGGAAACTGGACTGACTCATCCAATTCTTTGGATGAGCGGCAAATCAAAGAATGTGGAGGCGGGAGCAGAGTCTACTTTCCTCTTCCCGACTTATCTAGGAAGATCGAAAGAAACTGCTCGCAGGGTAAGGTTTCGTGCAATGCATGGAAAAAAGGTGAGGCATAGAGGCACGACAAAATATGGAAAAAATAACATAATTTTGATACTTTTCATGGATTCATTGGTATGCTAAATTGATTGATCTGGTCAAAAGTAAGGAGCACCATTTACATGAGAAAAAATAGTTTGCTCGGCTTAGAACCCGCCTAGCTTGGTCACCCTTTTTCAATGGGCGAAGGGGTTAACTAACCTTAAACCATTGCTAAAGATGACTTGACTGGGAGGGTGACCCTTCTACCCGAGAAAAATTTTCTCCATATAACAGCTACGTAACACCTTAGCAGTATTTATTTACATGGTGATAATAATTGTTCTGGTTAATTTGTTCCTGTTATTAAGGGTGCACATACTAAGCTGCCCATTGAGAGGAAAATTTCTCTCTTATAAAATTTAATTTACCAAAGCATAGTAGAATGGGCCTTATAGGAGATTGAAACAAGACAAGGTTCTGAACTGACTTGGCATCATTTAGCGATACAGTACGATAAGATGAGAAACTTTGCTTAAGTGTCTAATAATATGCATCAAAAATTTCAGCGTGTGGATTGGCTGAGAGCACATTAATCCCAAACAGAGTGCAGTAAAGTGAAATTAGTGCAGATAGTTGAAATTAGTACTGTAAAGGTGAAATTTTTGCATGTACATATTATTAGTATCATGATTTTTCTCATGCAATTTGGAAAAAAATAAGCACTACAAATGTCACTCGCCCAATGAGCTCGTGCAATAGACCATTTTACAGATGTGTGCGTGGTGACCTGGGCTATGAATGAAAGTGAGGCTGGTGCTGACCTTGTTTTGATAGGAACCTCACTGCTTTTCTTACAATGTATGTAAATTCCCACTACACGTGTAATTAGCATTAGAACAACATTAACTTAAGAAAAAGGTTAGGGTTAGGGTCAACTCCAGCCTCACTTTCATTTAAAGGCCAGGTAACTAAGTACATAACTGTTAAAAGGGTCTATTTATTAAAAGAATTTTAACTCCGGCCCATTTATTCTAAATTGCACTTGAAATCATGATAGGATTAATTTCCTTTGGGAGTTTAGACCATAATTTAGGACCCAGGTATTTGATGGAATTTTTAACATATGTGACAATATTAAACCTGGGTAATATGTAGAGTTAGGCAACCCTAAAAGCCAGGACACATGAGGCAATAAGTTGCTGCGCCCCGGTCATAGGGACAAGTCGTTGACAGGTGTCAACTGACCATAGCATGGATGTCCAATATCAAAGATGTATGCTGTAAAATAGCTGGGGTATGGCCACCAAGTTGGGCACAAGTATCCAAGTATTGATTATTATTATTATTATTATTATTGTTATTATTATTATTACTACTACAAAAAAAAATATAACTATTATTGCTATCATTAGAATTAGTACTAGTATTTGTATCTCTATAAGCCTAATACTTGTTTTAGAGTTCTTTATTTGGTTTTTTCAGTGTGTGTATTTTTACTGATAATTTTGAAATAAATTATTATCATTATCCTACTACTACTACTATTATTATTATTATTATTATTATTATTATTATGAAATTTGCTTTTTGTTTCGCTGTCTTAACTGCAGTGTCAAACGCAGTTGTCCATGCAACTTGCTGCCAAAAAAATGCTGGTTGTACCTACATGTAAGTGTTTCACATTGGCATACATGGAGGGGTGGACGTACGGTCATACAGTGACCAAACTATATTTTGTCCCACAGATGGGTTACCATAATTATTTTCTTTCCCATGGCTCTGCTATTAAAAAGAAACTCACTAATATGCAGACAATACTTAAAATTTAAAGATTTAAATTTTTCACAAATGTAATAGGGCAGATTCTGCAGGGAGATAAACAAAATTTATGGGAAGCAGCAAACACATCTTGTCATGGTCCATGCAAACTGTTAATGCAGTGTTACCTTTGTTCAATAGAGAGATACTGTAATTTATTATATAAACACCAATGAAATACCAGGTGATCTTTGTGCGAAAACATGATATCTTCACACACGAAAATAACATGTTATCTTCACTTGTGAAAAGATCACCATTGCTATGGTTGCATAAGAAATTGCACTGTTTTTCTTTGTAAGGACGACAAAACATACATGTATTAAAGTGAATTGGTTTGGTATTTCATTGATTTTTATATAATTAACAGAACATTACGTGACTGCTTGGAGATACGAAAATAATTTCTCTTCTTGAAGGGAAATTTTGTACGTCTGCACAGCCATGTAATATCCTCTATTTATTATATAAACACCAATGAAATACCAAGTGAGCTTTCGTGCGAAAACATTTTATTTTCACATGTGAAAGGATCAGTGTTGCTATGGTTACATATTAAAATCACTCCTTTTGATGCCTTTTGTGAAATGATTTAGTATTTCGTTGGTGTTTATATAATAAATAGAATATTACGTGGCCTCTTGGAGCTACAAAATTTCTCTTCTTGTGTTGAAAAATATTTCATTTGTTCGCTGGGCTCACTCAAGAAATATTTTTCGACACTCTAAGAGAAATTTTGTATCTCTGAGTGACCATGTGATATCCTCTATATAGTATATACTGAAACATTGGATAGCGTTAAACGTTAGTGCTGATTGGCTACTCAAACTCTGGATATCCTTTGCTATTCACCCCTAAGCGCGCGAAAATGTTGTAATCTTTGCAGGAATAAATGAGTTAAAATTATATTTTTGTGCTATATTATCTCACTGTTTTAGTATATACTAAAACAACTATCCACCTCGGTGTTGGTGGCTAGTGGTGGATATTTACCTCACCGCTTTGCATCTCAGTAAATATCTACCACTAGCCACCTCCACTTCGGTGAATAGTTGCTAATATTATTGTTATAGATACCAAGGAAATACTAGGATTTCCTTTCTACAAAAAAATCATATCTTCATTGCATGCAGTGAAGATACTTTTATCTTTCACATGTAAGGATATAGGTGTCATCATGGTGACATGTTGCAAGGAATGTCGAAACATTGAGTTCAAAGGGCTGACAACAAACAAATTTGGCTTTGTTTATTTCTACCAAATTAAGGTTAAAGGTCAAAGGTTATCGCTTCACCATAGTTATCGCAGTTGATTATAGCTTCATCACAGTATTGAATCCAAGTTCAATCACAGCTGGCCACGAGGGTAAGCCCTTGGGCAAAGAGTTTTTTCTATTACTTACAAGCCTGCTTTTATACTTTTACTCTAAGCATCTAGAATGTTCTGTTGCTATTTATAGTCTATTACAAGGTCTACTATTTGTGGAAACTGCTGAATCACATCAAAGAAATTTCTGGAAAATTACAGATCATAAGATAATTCTGGAAAAGTCTGGAATTGCATGACAGATAAAGTAAAAATAATTCTGATCCTCATAACAATAATGCTTAGGTTGTTGAGTTTTTTATCTGAAAATATGCAAACTAAAGCTGTAGCTGTACATGTAGATGCCACCATTTGGCAATCAGTTGCTTTTTTCCCTTAATGGATCAAATATTCAGAAAAGGAAACACAAGAAATTTTCTGTCAGGATGTGTAATGTAACATCTTGAAAAGAAATCAATTAACCGTGCATAACCAAGGATTTGGGCTCAAAACTTAAGTGTTCCAATTCACCAATTCAGTGGTTTAGTAGTGACCATGCCTTTTTTCCACCTAGAACATTGGATATTTGCACAAATGTACACAAGTAATATAGGTCACAGACTGGAAACAACTTTGAACAAGAGATGCGTTCCTCACTTCATGAGCATGAATTATTTCCGGTGAACCCTTTGGACGTTTACAGTGCATATGCAGGGCATTGGAAGTGTGACAACTGCAATGCAACAAGCAGTGCTACTGATTATCCATTCCACTGTGCAATTTGCTCCTTTGATCTCTGTGCTTCATGTGCACAGATTGGTAAACAGTATGTGACTCGAGCACATCACCATCCACTTTCTTTCGGGGACGCAAGTGGGCAATTTTATCAGAATCGTGGTGGACAATGGGAATGTAAGGTGTGCAGAAAGACAGGCCTTGCTCTTGGGGAGGCATCTTATCACTGTGGCACCTGTGACAGTTTTCATATTTGCCGCAGTTGCTTAGAGCCTAAGCAGCATCCACTTCATGTTCACATTATGGAACTGGTGGACACTTCACTTCTGTATACAGAATCTGGAGGGAACTGGATATGTGATATTTGTGATAATCAAAGCAGACCATGGGAAAGGTATGTTCTGAAGGGTATGATGATGATGATATCTATAATGATGATGATAATGACAACAACATGGGTTACTTGTGTACCACTGTAATTTAAAAAGCCTCAAATGATGAAGTAATGAAATAATTTAAATAGCCCATTTCTGAGTTGCTGTTTGTCTCGGTTCAAAGTGAGTCCTGGTGCACACAATCATTCAAATCCAACTCATTATCATTCGACTGGTTTAGCACAAAGATTTGTTTTGAACCAGAGACAAACAGCAACTCGGAAATGGCCTATTTACACCCAATTAAAAGAATTAATAGTATTTACCTTGAAGAAATACCCTATAATACTAGGAAAGATGTTGACAAAACAATCCACAAATTTTAAAGAGAAAAATGAGTATAACAAGTGAATGACTGAAAACCTTTTCAAATACTTTATTATTTTATTCTAGTTCCAGTATCGTGGTAAGTGATATTGTTGTTTCACTGTTATCTCCATGATTTAAATTGCTCAGTCTGCTGTCGTTATCTTAAACCTGTGTTTCATATCCAGTTTCAATCAGTAGTCAAAAGTTGGAAGTCTGCAATTTAAGTCTGCATTCTTTTATCAAGCCATAGAACAAGTAACAGCACATTATTGTGGAATTGATGTTTACATCTTAAAAGGTTGCAATATGCATGCATTTGAATCAAAACCGTCTTAATAGATGCTTTAAAAATTGGTATTTTAAAATGTTCAATACTTTTTCTGAGCAATAGCTGGAGAATTATGCAAATTAGCTGACTAAGATGATTGTGTTATGGCATTAACAGGCTATTGCATGCAATGAAAACACAAAACCACATTTCTAGTCACAAGCACAATTTTCAACCCACTGACTCCTTGGAGTCAGAGTTTTACTGTGTCTAATGTCAAGCAATAATTGATTTACTTGTCAGTGGGTTAAATAAATAGTTATTTTAATTTATTGTATTTTATTTCATTAACTTTGGCAGTTAAGCTGGCAAAGCGCCACAACAGCTTGCTGCAATTACTGTGGCCCCTTTTTTACCCTCCCAATCATGATACACAACAGAAGACAGACCACAACACCGGGAACTAAGTGCCCTACTCTTAGCGACAAGTGTGTGGGTTCTTTTACGTCCCACAGGATTATTAACATTGAAGGGTTGTGAGACGGGACCTCCAGCTTATCGTCCTTATCTGAGAAGACTTGAAAGTCTAACCATTTGCAGATGTAGTTACAAAGGCAGCACTTTCTCCTCAGTTATTTAAAGACCCTGAGTGTTGGTCCGGCGGAATTGAACTTGCAATCTCCTGTGTGATAGTCTGGTGCTCAACCAACTGAGCCACCGGTGCGTGGTGAATTGTCCCCTCTTAATTGTCACAGTGTCAAATTTGTGACTTACATTTAGTGCAGCTGTTAGGGAAAAGGGTTTGCAGTATTTTACCACATAAGTGCCTGTGCCCGTGTAAGCACGCACCTTGCATTATAGCTAGTAAAGTAAAAGGTGCTTGAACAATTAAAATACAAATGGTGAACCTCTAAATATTTCATAAAGGTTTTTCAATGCAGCCCCAAAGA
>NC_090883.1:38888166-38900666 GCF_036669925.1 Montipora capricornis
CTTTCAGTCAGTTGAATGTTTAATGGGCCTCTACGTAAACCGAAGGTTGTTAAAGAACAAAACAAAATATGTGAATCATAAGATAAGTTTGAAAAGGTCATTCACCTCCCCTTTATAACCTCAAACCATGTCTAAAGCACGCATAGCATTTTGATATTCATCTCAGATGACTGTGCTCTTTTCCCTACATTTAGCCTCGCCTCTGTATATTTGCTTTGGGATAGGAATGGCTGATTGATAGCATGCATCTGTTTACTGATGTGTTTGGTCAGCATAAAGTGCTTTGATTTTCGTTATAAAGTATCTGTTTTAATCAATATTATTAAAGTAAGGAGTATCTTTGAATACTCTACATGTATGTATATCTCCATTTTTTGCATTTCTATTGTTCAAGCTTACATCAGATGTTGATTTCAAGTAATTTGTGGGTATTGACCATGTTGGGGTTATTGATTATATCTTACAGCGCGAGGATTTAGCTTCAATCGTCAACCGGAAGAAAACCCTTGGATAACTAGAGACCGTCTTTCGCTATCTACAGAGGAGAACGTTGTTCACACATTTACAACTGAGAAGGGCAATACTGTTGCTTTTCCTGAAGATACAGATCGCGATACCAAATGCATTATCTGCATGGAACAGCCAAAGAATGCTACAGTTATCCACGGCGACACAGGGCACTGTTGCTGCTGTTGGGCTTGTGCACAGGTGCTTAAGCACCGAGGAGACCCGTGTCCAATCTGCAGGGCTCCAATTGATCACGTAATCAGACAGTTTAATGCTTAACTCCTAAACCCAGTCCCTGCGTTCTGAATTGAACATTCCTTCTCTTATTGAAAAACTAAGAGAAGACCAAGTGTATCAACATGGCTGCAACCACAAGAAAAATGCTCTCTAGTTTTCGTTACAATAGTAATATGAATTTTAACAATACTTGATGTCATAGCCAACGCACAAATATTTCCTTTCAATCAGGTAGTTGTATAGTAATGGCAATTGCGCTGAAATCATTTGTGTGATTTCAAAATCGAACGAGGGGGCAGCCCGAGCTCAATTGGAAATCACAAGTATGATTTCAGACCAAAATTGCATAAGACGAAGTTCAATTACCACTTTATTACATCCATTTAGATATCGCACAATTTGATCACTCAGCTGCATGATTTTAGTCAGTACCAACATTTTATTGATCAAGTTGCTGGTATATGAAAAAAGCAGACACAAAATTGCATGAACACTGAAAGTTGAAAACTTCCCAAAATGTAGGCCTTCATTCTGAAGGAGATCATTATCATCATTCAGAAACTTGAAGCAATTAAATTAATGCATTTTTTCTTAAAGCAACGTTTTGGGACCAAAAGTTGTAAAATTCGCCACACAATGGCTTTCTTTGTCTTTCTTTTTCCTGCAATTTGATTGCTTACTTTAAGAGATCTGGAGGGTCCATGGATAGGTAGCATGCTTGTGGATCTTCCACTGGTCATGGCAAAGGTGTCACATCAAGAACTGGAGGCGGAATAACCCTAACCCTAATCCCACATCTATTTCTGAGAGCTTTCGGGACTTCCAGTCATAAGCTTTCTTAACACTGCACCTGCTTGCCTCACGCTTTTCTTTCACTGGAGTGTCCTTTGGGCTATTCCTCATGCTAGGCAGGAAACTACGTGTTCTTTGGTTGAACATCATTTTTGCTGGACTACGACCTGTGTCTTGACGAGAAGTGTTTCTTTGCTCTAACATTGCTTCATTGGATCCTTGTAAGTTTTTACAAGACGAGTTTTCATAACCTTAACGGCTCTCTGATGCATTGGTTATGAGGTAATACAGGCCCGTAACCAGGGGATGGGGGGGGGCATTCAGAACATTTCAATGAGCGCTCCTCAAGATATGCGCCACAATAGGGCATGCATGGGCCAGGAAAAGCTGTCGTCCCTCGCACTAATGCACATACATTATCAAGTTCAAATTGATTTGGATGAGGTGGTAAATCTGTTTGCCACCAAACACCCACGGAGGCTGGAGCTCGGGACTATTCTGAGGGATTAGTTCCGAAGTATTTTGATGTATCATTTTACATCGTAAAATTAGTCCTTTATAACTTAATTCAAACAGTTGTATTCGACAAATGTAATTAATAAATCGAATGTGGTTTACCGTGGTCTGTACTTTTATCGACAACGAGTACGCGTTTTTACAGTGGCACCTCTGTTCAGAGAATTGAAAATATTGCGTTTTACTGATATCTTTCTTTTCCAATTAGGAACGTTTATGTATTTGTTTAAATTGGGCTTGCTACCAGAAATATTTAATGGATTGTTTTTCACTAATAATCAGATGCACTCGTATAACACTAGAAAGTCAAACGCTTTTCATATTTTTCCATTCCGAACTAATTTAAGGCGTTTTGCCCTAAGATTCCAATGACCTAAATTTTTCAATTCATTTCCTGATAATATCAAAAATGCAGTCTCTATTTCTCACTTTAAAACAAAACTGAAAGCATTCCTTTTGAGTTGAATAATACATACCGAATAGCTAGTCCGTTTCGTTTTGTGTTGTGTCTATGTTCTCGTTTGCTTGCTTTTTTAACTTATGGTATACTTATTCTGATTGTGCGTCAATAGATCATACGTTAAATTATTTAATACTGCATATTTTAAGAGGGAGCTCACAATCATAAGCCCATATGGTTTCCCCGTGAGCTTCCTCGCCAGAATTTTAATATTACTGTAGTTATGACGAATTTTGTAAAACATCTGGCGAACAAAATAAACTGAAACTGAAAACTGAAAACTGAAACTGAAAATTTGTTGTGGACTCACTGTAATGGCGTACTCGTTGTCGATAAGAGTACAGACCACACTAACCCACATTTTGATTTGTTTTTTACCACAATAGGGCCGTTTATACGAGAGAAAATAAGCCGCGGCTAACTCTGGCCGCGGCTTACGTAAGCCGCGAAAGGAACTATTTATACGAGTATAAACTCTCTGGCCAGGATAAGCCGCGGCTTGACAAAGCCGTGAACGTGGATTTTGTACCATTTATACGGGGTGTTCGCGGCTTACGTAAGCCGCGGCCAGAGTTAGCCGCGGCTTATTTTCTCTCGTATAAACGGCCCTAATATCAACGTCAAAGGAATTTGTTTTTTCAGAGCGCGAGCTGAAAAAGGCATTGCGCGACACGTTGACGCGAGCAGCGTGGTATGGACTCTTATCGACAACGGCAAATTAGCCAATCAGATTGCGAGATTAGCAGCAATTGTGGTAAAATATTCAGTTCCTACCGTGTACTTTGCCGACTTTCAATTTCTCATGTATTGCTACTTTCCTAAATAAACGGATCAGACAATAAAAAAATACATTTCGGTAGTTGGGTCCACTTTGGCCTCGTTAGCACCCCCCTACATAAATTCCTGGTTACGTGCCTGTAATACGAGTTATACCATAATTCTTCACAAATACGTAACTCCTTACTAATAAACTGGGGACCTCCATCTGACACAATCATTCTTGGTATGCCATAACGAGCACAATGCTTCTTGAGCGATGTCACGGTACGGGCACTCGTCATTGTTGTAAGCTAATCAATCTTGATAAAGTAGGAGTAATTGTCTACCACTGCCAAATAGTGCTTCCCAGCAATTTCAAATAAATCAAGACCAATCTTCTACCATGGTTCGTCACCATCACGGTTCTGCTTAACTAGTTCGGGCATATAAACAAGAAGTTTATTAATATTTCCCAGTAACTTCACTTTTGGGAAATGGCCTACACGTAGTCCCCATTGTACAATTCTTTAACGTCCCGTAAAAATACTTTGAATAGGTCTCCCTCCTTATGTTTGTAACGCCACATAAACTCCGTTAAAAAGGATGAAAAGTGCTCTTTGCGAGTACCAAAAATTGGCAAATTAATTTTCAAATATCTCTAATGTCCTTCCTGTTTATTTAGTATTAAACCCACTCTCATTAACAAACTCTTTCGAATGATTAACCGTTTCATGGTGGTAACCACGCTCAGACAATTTGGAATACGATTTCCAGCAGTCTGAGACAATCAATTTTCCTGGCCCAGTCCATTGCTTCTATCTTCCACCTTTGCGACTCTCCTCCTCTATGCCTCCAAAAACCCATTGCCCTTCCACGCGATACCCTCGATGGTACTTTCTTTTTCCCACTTTGCTTTCATCTCTTTGTAAAACTTTACCAACTCTGCCAATTTTCCCGCTCTTCTTCTTCTTCTTTCGTCGCAGGTTTCTTGCCAGAAACTGCCCTAGTCAACTGCAGTGTTGGAGTTTATTCTCAGCTGACGCCGAATTTGCCACCTGTCTAACTCCTGAGACCACCAGCTACGTATATTTCAAGATTTCAAGAGTCATTCAGCATTTCTTCCACAGTAAGGTTACTTCCCTCAAACCAGCTTCCTTTCCTGATTCTTGTAGTGAATTTGTGTCGCCTGCCCTTCCGTTGTCTTCTACACTCCCACCGAAAACTGTCAGATCAATCATCGCATTCCACAAGAGACATATTCTCGCCACATCGCTGGCACTTCTGCTGGGATGCGAGTAATTTTTCATCCATTAACCACTTTATCGTCATTTCCTTTGAACTGAGACCACCTTGTAACAAATCATCGAAAATGACAAAAAGGTTCATGTCTTCCCACACACCGAACCCTTTCTTTGAACTGCCGTCTCCTCGATTGTAACTTCTATGGTTTCCGCATCTTTAACCGTGCTTCCTCCAATTTGAATTCCACAATGTCTCAAAACTTTGCCGTTCATGCCGCACTATAGCATTTTCGCAGATGACATGGTGGTGGTGTTTGAACTCTGCCGTCATCCTTCAAACTTCAGAGGTCACTATTCCTGCACACTTGTTGTTACCTTTTTCGCAACACACAAAGTTCATTATTCACACGCGTTTTAGCTGTAAGCTTAAGTCTATTAAACAACACCTTCAAATTTCGCCACCGACCATCATTACATTCACAATTACAGCAAAAAAGGGGGATTTGTTACTTTTAAACAACTAACGTTGAATGCCAATCCAAAAAGCGCAAAACAATAACTACGAGTAAAAGTAGAGTTAAAGACTCTAAGTTGTGAGAAAAACCGCCTCAGCGCTAAAATCATCAAAGGAAAATCAGCCTGACAGCATTGTTCTTTATTTTCCGTAGTCATGAATGACCTTTGCATTTGAAAGTGTGTTCAATAGTTGTAGTGTGCTCAGATCAAATGCTTATCCGTGAATCAGGGAAACCGTTTTTATTCATCTATGAAGAAGAGAACAAAGTCCTCTCATCTTTATGCATGTGCCGCAAAACTATCTCGAGCCATTTAAGCAAGTATTCTTTTAATACGGACCAATGTTTAACTTGATTTTCGAATTTTCCTAAATGAGAAAACTTCTTTTCGGGCAATAGCAACTTTTGAGTGCCTTAAAATTTTCCGTTCAGTCATTGTGCCCTTTTGACCGCAAATTATGCTAATACTGCGGGTATTTAACGCTCGACTGCTTGAGGTATGTCAGACAAAGTAGCTCTGGTTCACATTATCTTGAAGTTGTATTTAGTCAATAAATTATTACACTTTATAGCAACGTTCTATTCATGTTTCATAAGATTTTTTTCGTCGGTATTTCGTGCAATCCGGCTAAATAGATAAGAAACAAAAAACGGTGAAATCACTCAAAAGTGAAAAGGTGTGAAAATCAAAGTTATTGTTTCCTGCCTTGTGTTTTTCATCACGCTTGCGCTATCTATTAAACGATTTAAGAGACAGAATTACTTGAAACAAAGTCACCAGTTAGGTTAAACTACAGAATTCAGGGCTCAGAGGGAAACCTCAATCTGAGGAGTGGGGTACCTCACCAAAAGGCTTACCCAGTCAGTCGGGCCGGGTAACCTGCTTAGGTGAGGTGAGTTTTCTTCATGCAAATGCTCAAGGTGGGGTACCCCGCCTGACTTGTGTGCATTTATCTTTGGTTTGAACATTTGGAAACCTGACCTCACCTACCCGGGGTCCCCCACCTCCATGTGAACAGGCCCTAAGTTACACTGAGCCCACGTGTATGAACAAGCTAGTGACAACAGCGCAGCATTTGAAAGTGCATTTTCCACATGAACATATATCCCATATATCCCAGGGGACCTAAAGCGTGCCGCATATTCTATACCACTGTCATTCACAGTTCAATCGAGCCTCCACACGATGTGTAATCCACTACTCTGTCTCTCTCGAGAAAATGAAGCTACTTGGGCCTCATTCCATCGACGAATTACTGGCATTACCTGCGACTACAGGAAGATGTTTCCTGAAACCGTTCACTCATTCCTAGACCAAAAGGCAAAGTCGCTTGGAAGCTCCATTGGGTATGTTGTACCTTCTCTAATGAATGACCTCTACTGCCTTCCACCTGGCGATCAATGACACCACGTTCCAGGTTGGCTCTCACCTACAGCCACTTAAGTTCCACACGATGACCATAGGCGACCCTGTCATGGGAAAATCACCAGCCATTGAGAGATCGACAGTATTACTCCATTTTCCGTCCTTGGTGCCAGCCAAATCCAAAATGCTGCTAGTCTCCTCTTCAGGGTGGAGAAAGGGCATTGGCTTCCTTATCTCAGTGCCTTTCGCGTTAAAGCCAACCCCTCAGGAAGAAGAATCGGCTACCCAGTACTTGGACTCCCAGCCTTTCTGTGGCTTCCAAGCATTCTTTAGAGCAGCTCTTATCTAGAAACTTGCGAAATTATTCATAGAATAATGCATTTTGACAAATGATATTGGTCTTAAATTAAATTAATCACTTTAAATACATTTAACGAATTACCTACTACTGCTATTCCTCTGTTCTTTTATTCGAAAGAATCTTAACTTGATATTTGTGATAGCCATCATCTAGAGTAAAACCTTTTCGCTAAATATTAATGAATTTTAAGATTATCAGCAATCAATTAACTAGAATCTCAATCTGTATTCCACTGTAGTACCTCACATCTTTATCATAGAAACATTCAATCGCTCTTGTCTTAAATAATAATTATTTCCTTTCATAATCTTTGTCATTGTAAATATATTAAAAAAGTATTTTATCTGTGCTCCACCCAACTCGATTAGCCTTGCTAAATTTGGGTGGACAATTTTTTTTATTTAAAAAAAAAAAAAAAAAAAAAAAAGCAGTTGAACGAGCCTCAAGAACATCACCATAACCCACTCATTAGATGAAGCGGCTAATGAGTGTTATCGAAATATGAAAACGGACCATGTCAATGAAGTTCATCGTGCAATCGAAAAAAAAGGATCAGATCTCATAGTCAGAGTTGCAGCTGCCTTAAGTACAATGAACTTCATTTTGCAACTACTTTTCAGCCAGGCGATGGACAATTCACCAGAAAGGATTACAGAAGAATGCATTAAAATGGCCGTCGAATAAGTGCAGTGTATGCATGCTCCAAAGCCTTTGCTGGCGTAAAATGTATTGAAACAAACAACATATTTGATAGTAGAGACAAAAAACCCCATCCTATTTCAATTGCGTGCATCAAACAAGATACATAAGCCGTATCAAAAACTACATGCAATTAAATAAATTTCTCACAGTTCAGGATTAAACTCTTTTCTGAAGAACCTTTTCCTTGAATAACGAAGCACAAAATAGACAACAAGCTTTCTTTCAAATAATTCTTCACTGTCACATTTCCAATTACTTTTTTTTACCTGAAGACTGCGCAGAGTTGAGTACAAAATAAATGTAAATAGCCAGACCAGACAACAGAGATGCGACTTCAGTAAACACAAGTGCATTCAAAGCGTTCGATTTCTTTCAATGCGTTTGTTAAACCCATACAGAATTTGCCACTTGGTTTCAGTTTTCAGTGTTGTACATAACACCACGGTTAGTAAAATATTAGAAATACAGCTCACTTTTATAAGGAGATACAATTGTTGTCAAAGTCCATTATTCGTCGCTTTCAAGATTCCAGATATTTATTTTTCACCGCCTGTCTTGTTTATCCAATTGAGCCCCATAACTGTACATTTTGTTTAAAGATCCACTAAAATGCCATTTTCATTACAATGACCAATGCCATTGTATGTTAATTAAGTATTCCACTGTGTCCACCGGATAAAATCTATGTATTCTACTACCCTTGAAACCTGCCAAACATGCGTGGAGAAGACTATGCACAAAAACAATACTTAGCAGGGGAGTGACAGGAAAGTCCTGTTGCACAACTTTTCCATTTTCTTGACACGGAAAAGGAAACTGAGAATTTCCACTCACATCCTGACTGATTTGCCATTTGGCAACCCAGTAATATTTTACTGTGGTGTCATTTACAACACTGAAACCAAATGGCAAATGCTCTGGTAACTTCTGGTTGGATATGGGTTTAACATACTCAGAGAAGGATCTCTGTTGTTTGGCTACTTATAATTGTATTAATGGCATTATTAATTGTACACAACTCTGCACAGTCTTCAGGTAAAAAAAAAATTGGGCCCTTTGCAGGTTAGTGATCACATGGTACAAAAACCGCCATACTGGAACGCAAATTGCGCACTGGGACATCTTAAACAAAGCGAGATAATTTAAATTTTCTTTGTTTTAGATGTCCCAGTGGGCAATTTGCGTCCCAGTATGGCGGTTTTTGTACCATGTGATCACTAACCTGCAAAGGGCCCATTGGAAAATTTGACTAATTCTCGTTAGTCAAGAATTATTTGAAAGAAAGCTGGTTGTCCATTCTTTGCTTCATCATTCACCCCAACCCTAACCTGTCAGAAGAGAAAGGTAAAACCAGCTGAGCAATTCGTGGCTGAACTTCCAAAGGATCGGGTGACACCTACCGAACTACCGTTTGCGTACGTGGCCATTGATGTTTCATCCCTCGTGAAGAAAAGCAGAGGCGATCACGTGTCAAGAGATAGGGTTGTTTATTCACGTGCCTTAATGTAGCGCTCTTCACATCAACATCTTGCACTTGCTGAGTGCGGATTCTATTATTATGCGATGAGAAGATTCATCAGCATACGAGGTTGCCCCATTGAGATCCGAAGTGCTAACGAGACAAATGCCAGTATAATTGAAATTATATAAACAAACGAAATGAGAAATATATGAGAAGACATCAGGAAGAATTCCGCTTATTATTTGTTCTTCGAACCACTTTTTAACGCTACAAAAGCCTGTCCCTAGCAGGAACAGATTATAGAACACAAACTCCGTTCGAAATATATGAGAAGACATCAGGTAGTTTAACGCCTGGACACGTATTCTGCTTAACAGGGGTCGGGTATGACAATGTGAAAAGAAAAAAACCGAACAAAACGAAAGAACCGCAACATCAATTTTTAATAGAAGAATTAACATAACTGGGTGTGAGACAAACTGAGTTATTTTAAAACAGCATGCCCATAATTGTACTTGAACACGGGCTTGTAATAAAACTCTTGAAAGGTACTAACGCGGGACCAATCCGCCATCTTCATGATGTCCTCAAGTGGGACGTTGCTGTTCATGGCTGCAGTTGTAAATGCACCTCGAACTGAGTGCACCTTAAACACTTCAGTATCGATACAGTATTTGTTAAGCCTGTGCGGAGCCAGCGGCTAAGAGTGGGTGACGAGATCGGTGTATGAGGCTTGACATAAGAAATGAACAAAGGGTATGGCTTGAACGATGGAAATACGGGGCGTACTTCTCGAGCAGCTTTAAGATAATGATGCAAAGGGTCAACGGGGCAAAATCTCTTATTATGAGGGTAGGATGCGAAAAAAGCTCGGGGCAGCTGATCTAGGGAGCCTCGTTTTCTAGCCGTCGTCAGATTGAAGGAAACTCCTTCTGGGGCTACACGGCAATATCAAAGGTCGAGTTTCGAAAGAGAAGAGACTCGCAGGAAGACAGACAGGAAGGGGCAAACAGCATAGCCAATTTGATGAATAGGAGTTTTTAGGTCAGTCGCTTGGCTGCTCCGAGGTGCGCCATTCCATGTGTAAGCTTTCCATGTGTCCATTCTTGGCTTTGGGGGATGCATATTAATCATTTCCTTTAACAGTTGAACGACTACGGGATGTTGGCCGACAGGGTGGCCATCAATTTTAGGGTGAGCAGATGAAATGGACGACCGAGCCACATTAACTGAGTGTGGTTAGGGTTAGGCTGACACTCGAAAGATAATTTTCACACATGTAAGACGCTGCCAGTATCACTCAGTTCAGCAATTTTTGCTGATGAAAACTTAACATCCTTGGATCAGCTCTACGCAGATATGATGTTTGACTGTGCATTACAACAAAAAGCTCATACTGCCCACGTTTGATTTGCAAGACCTATTTGATGGTACAACTCTGTCCCAGATATGAACAGTTCTTACCCGTAAACTGTCTTTCGCTTTTCAGACCTATTAAGGTAAACCTGACGGAACAATGGTCAAAACCTAGGCAAAACTGACAAGCTGCCTTCCTATCTAACCAGAGTGAACTGAATAGAGTGTAATGTGTAGTGCTAGATTTTCTATCCCATATGAACCATGCGAGCGTTACGGTTAGCGGTTAACGCTCACATGGTTCATATGGGATAGAAAATCTAGCACTACACATTACACTCTATTCAGTTAACTCTGCTTAAAATATAAGTGCTACACGGCCAACGTTTGTATAAACGTAACCTTTCCTATTTAACCCTTTAACTCCCAGTGGCCACTTATTGATTTTACTCTTTCTGACGCCAAGACGATTGTACTCGTCAATGAGGGCCCCCTCGGGCCTTAAGAGGTTACGTTCTCATCAGAACTTTATAGGATCAAAAGAACTACCTGATATTCCCGCTGAAAGCAGCCAAGTCAGGTAGACTGTAAATACACTCAAAGCAACACCTTCTAGGTGTTACAAATGGTATATGTTAGATGACCAATAGATTTTCAAAAACCGCAAACCTAACCCTAATCCTAATTTCAACCAAATGTATCCTAATCCCCAAGTGGTCGCATATCGGACGGCAGAATGAACTCGAGACAGCGAAACATGGAGATTTTTTTTACACCTCAGCGATTTGACCATAAACCCTAACTTTTTGCAATTAAACAGTTTTCTGTAGAAAAGGAAAGAAAAAGCAGATGACGTTCCATCTATGGTACATCTCCGTATGATCTTTAACTTGGTTTTGCAAAAAAGAGACTATACAGCATATCTGTTCAACATATATTGCTGGGAAGCCTGTTTCTTGGCTTTGATCGTTGGTCTTTGGTTTGCAGACACCCGACCCAACTTCTGCCATGAAAATTACAAGCAGTTTTCTCCAAAAATTGTGTCGAGGCCTTTGTGATAACCGTGTCAAAGCTGTTATTCTTGTCGGTGTATTATAAAGAATGTATTGTGGAGAACAGCAAAATTCAATTATTGAAATAAACCGAACTTAGCGACAGAGAAAGGAGATCAACAATTGTAAACACGTATACTGTGAATTGTACCGGGTTAGTGTTCCTCAATAAAAGAAGGTGAAAGGAAAAACAGTACAGTCCTTGATTCTTGATATTAGCGAAGAGAGCATTGATTTTGGCTTATCTACAAAATAGGAGAATCTTTGTTTACATTTGCGCCTTATTAGCATTTGGCCACCGTTTTCTCATCAGTAAGACTGTTTGCTAACAACTGATAGGGAGAGCCCTCTCCAAAGAACTACTAATGTGCGCGAGAACAGTTCTCAACGAATTGGAAAGTCCGGTAGGAAACAGTACTTGTACGACATCTCAATCTAAAACACCCGTTCCTTCTTCCTCCTCGGAGGATGAGCAATAATTGTTAGTGGGAAAAGGAGTCATGTTTCTAAAAGCCGATAGCTCACGAAATGTTGGCAAGTTCTCAATTATTCGTCTTTGTAACTTGTAAACCAAACTCTGAAAAGGAGCGATGTCATCAAAAAGTCCAAGAGTTTGTCGTTCGTTTGCATATGTGTAATCACCATTTTTTCTGTGCATCATTTTTTATTTCCAGATTATCATGACTTCTCCGTTTTTTTTACGTGTGAAGTTTTACTTCAATGAAGGTTACCCTTAAAGGTTATCTTAAAAAAAAAACAGTTACGAACCAACACCGCTTTAGCACCTTTCTTCAATATCTCAAAGAATGATCACTCCTTAACCTTGAAGGTTCACTTTTATTCGAAAACAATTTTTGTAAAAGTGTTTCCCATTTAACATGAGGTAAATGGTAACATCGACAAGTGAACTGAACGTTGCAGATTAATCTGGGTCAAAAATAGAACATTTAATAAAGGTGGTTTTCAGTCTTAGGAGAGCATTTCCAGGGCTTTGCTCCAGGAATGTGGTACGCCCATCATTGTGCAGAACTGCAACGCCATTAGTGACATCAGTCCCCAAAAGGAAAAAGACGATGGCGGGTTATGTTTCTTTGAGGTTCCAAGCCTTAGATACATGGACACATGAAGTGTGTGTACTTGCTAGATGTGACGAGGACAAAACACCAACCAGAGA
>NC_090883.1:38908166-38923166 GCF_036669925.1 Montipora capricornis
TGACATAAATGTGTCAAATACACAAAGTGCATTGCTCCAAATTTTCAAATGTCTTATATTAAGTTTGTTATTTTTTAACAGAAGCATGTCACTCTCAGTAGCAATGTTTTTGTATGAATACTCGTCTCTATATATAGTCCTTTCACACTATCACAGTACATTTAGTTAGGAACTTTTTATCACCTGTTGTTTATTTCTCCAGTAAGCTGCTGTGTTAATGCCTTGTGAACTAAGAAAAGATGGCAGTAGTTAGCACATAAGTGAATGAAACAAACAAACAATGTTGGCTAATTATCAGGCTGCCAATCACATTTTTTATGTTATACGGCAGGCAGTTCAATAACTATTATTATTATTATTCATTCAAAATATTTCCCTGTTTCTGATTGGTTAAAACCACACGCATAATTCACCATAACCAGCTGCTGTTCACCAAATTTGGAAAGAAACTTCGTCATATTGAATCAATGACGTCAAAAGTGCAGCCCGCTGCAGATTATTGAACCGATGACGTCAAAATGACGCCAAAAGTGCAGTCCGCATCAAATTATTGAACCGTTGACCGAAAAAAGCTGGGGACGAGATTGTGTTATTTTTGTTGAGCAGAAAAATGGCTGCGAGTAGGTTAGTAGAAGTTTGAGCGAAGAAAATATTTTGAATGAATAATAAAGCAATTATTGAATTCGGCTTTCGCAGAATATGAAGAATTCTGCAGATCTCGGAGGATGTTATCCACCTCGGCCTTCGGCCTTGGTGGATAACACCCTCCTCGACCTGCAGAATTCTTCATATCCTACTCAGCCTCATTCAATAATTGCTAATTATTCAACCAATGAATCAGTTAGTGGGAAAGTGATCATTAATTCTTTGAACAAAGAAACAAATGCAATGCAGTAGCTATAATGATGGGATTAGGCTGAAAACTTGTAATCAGTTAATCAAAAGCTAACCAATTCCCAAGAAAGCGAGGTAATCCACTTCAAATTATCAGCAGCAATGGATATGTTCCTGAAAACGTTTCCAACAGAACTGCAGGATCACACCACTCCTTACTCAAATTAATTCAACTGTTTTAATGATAAAGGTAAAATAACTTCAGCTACGAGGCTGGTATCAATGGAAGCCAACGGTGCGCCCTTAAATACCCCCCTCCCTCTGTCAGTGCTCCGTTTTACAGGTATTTAAAGCTATAGCTACACGGATCAGAGGAAAGTCGAAACAGACGTTTAATTAAGTCACCGTGGATCGAACCGGGGACCTCTCGCTCCATGCACTAGTCAACTGAGCCACGACTGCTCCTTAGATCCACTTTGTGAGGTGGAGTGCCCTCCTGGTTACTAATCATCAGACTTCATAATCACGGATCATGACAGGCGTACAAAAGAGCACTTGTACACCAAATGAGTATCCCTCACCCACAACATGAATGAGGGCTAGATTTTGTGACAAATTAGTTGGCAACAAATAAACCACCTTTGAAAACAACACTGTTAGTATTACCAAGACTAGTAACAGGTCAACAAAATTTTATTCCTTTAATAAAATACACAAGAAACCAATCTCTTTCCGTTAAAATGAATATTCTGTTTTTTGTGATCTCATTACTTTCATAGAAGAGTTGTCTCTGTACTCCCAGACATCTTAAGCTTAAGGCCCACAGGCAAGCTGTCTGCATTTGAATTCATTTTTAGCAAAATTAGTACTACACACAGATATAATTTTAAAATTTATGACTATTCTAAGAACTGAAAGCACAAACATTTTGTGGTAAATGGTGGGTGGTAGTGTAATAGAAATATTGTGCCTTCAATGTTTGAGATGATGGCAGCCTGTTACGTACGTAATGCTAAGGGTTTCTCCACCCTCTTGTCAAAAAGTTCTCTAGGTTTCCTGCAAAGAGACCCTTCTGCTTTACAATGATACAGTACATTACAACCCCTCTCTAGAAAATTAATTTAAAGTACTTAGCTATAAAAATTATAATTACCTGGCACATATCCAGTGCTTTTTCATTTTCAAGCAAGATTATTTTGGCAAGAAATAGAACCAGTGAAACATCAATGGTAGGATTGTCAATGGGCTCCAATGGGTAATTTCATTTGATTGTTAGATACATTTTACAATAATTATTTACTGCCTAATATATCACAGCAATATGTTAAACACAGGCCCCTAGAAGTACAACGTAATGGATTAGAGATATGGCTATTGTTGTATCTTGTCGGTTTTCCTGTGCTGGGCATACGTGCTGGGAATTGTGCGGACATGAGAAAAACAATGCTCTTCTGCGAGGATAGTATTCTGTTTCAGATACATAACAACTGGCGACAAGGATGGGATCCAGTAACTGTATGAAATAACATTTTTTCAATGCTTCTGAAAATTTTATGTTTTGGATATCCTTCGTATTTTTGCTTATTTACACGAGTTCCGATTTCCCGCCGTTGGCATTGGCTTACTCATTACTTCGTTCACTTGGTGAGTTCAAGCCGACCACAGAGTTGTTCTCATTGTATTTGGAAAGACTGGATCAGTTCTTTATAGCAAATGAGATTGGTCAATGTGCTGCAGATGCAATTGACGCTGTCCGACAGGCAGCTGACAAGAAAAAGGTGGTGGTGCTGATTTCTGTTATGGGGAAAATATCATACAACACTCTCCGCGATCTGTGCATGCCTGACAGCCCTAAAGACAAGAAATTCAAAGAGCTTTGTGATTTGCTTAAATTTCATTATAAACCTAAAAGCTTGGAAGGAGCAGGAACATTCAAGTTCCACCAGTGTAAACAGCAAGAAAACTAAAGCATTTCTGATTACAATGCTCGCTAAAGACACCTGGCCGACGACTGTAATTTTGATGCATTCCTTGAAAGATCATTACGAGATAAATTTATGAGTGGAATTTATAATTCAAGTACTAGGAAGAAGCTTCTGAATGAAGACCGTACATTTCAAGATGCTTTGAAAGTTGCCCTTGCTGATGAGGCAGCTCAGAAGGAAACTATGCTATTTCAGGAACAAAAAGGCCCAACTGTTAATGTGGTGAGAAATCAATTTCCTCCTTCCCGTTCACGGGGTGAACCCTGACATTATGGCTACAACACCACTGTTCATAAACCACTTAAAAGGAACAATCAGCCAATGTTAAGGGAGTATCCGTACAAATTCTTCCCTTCCCCAATTCCTTCATCATATGTTTGTTATAGTTGTGGAGAAAATTTAATGGGCCATCAGCAAAGTAAATGCATACACAAGGACAAGGTATGTCACAAGTGTAACAAGAGAGGTCACATTTCCAAGGTATGCAAAAGTTCAAATGTTGGTACAATAAATGTTGAGTTTGAAGAGACCTTACATATACAAGATGATAACCAGGGAGATTGTTTTCATGTACAAGGTGATACTCATATGTCATGTAATTCTGAGGATCTTTACACTGTTTATGATGTATATTCTGTTTTAACGAAAGAGGTCACAGTGCCAGTTAAGATTGGAAACAAAAATTGTTCACATGCAGCTTGACACAGGATGTGCATAATCCCTAGCACCAAAGACATTCTATGACCAATATTGTTCAAATGTACTGTTATCAACATTATACAGGTGAAACCCGATATCCACTTGGTGAAGCCAATATCAAGTTAGAATATGCTGGTCAAGAATATTCACTACCATTGATTGTTGTGCCTAAAGGATCCAATGCCTTGTTTGGACGTAACTGGTTACAGGATGTTAAACTAGATTGGCCAAACCTGCCCGGCCTAAAACAAATAAATCAAGTATCATCTCTGTGTAAAAAGTTGTCATCAGCAGTATCAAGTGGCCTGGAGTCTGTACTTCAAAAGTATAGTTCCTTATTTGAATCTAATTTGGGATGTTACAATGGCCCACCAGTGGATTTAAAGGTCAACAAAGAGCCCAAATTCCACAAAGCAAGGTCAGTTCCATATGCACTGAAATCTAAGGTTGAAACTGCACTGTTGAAGATGGAACGTGACGGTGTGATTGACAGAGTTGCTTCTGCCCCTTGTGCTGCCCCAATTGTCATACTTCAGTTGGCAAAAAGAATTCTGAGGAAGTGCATATTTGTGGAGATTTCCGCTTAACATATAATTCCTGTGCAGATGCTGAGACCTATCCTCTTCCAAAATTAGAAGATCTTCATGAGGCTTTGAAAGGTTGTAAAGTTTTCAGTATTCTAGACATGAGTCAAGCTTACCACCAGATTCCACTGGCAAAGGAGTCCCAGTCTTATCTTACTATAAATATTCATGTCCATAATGTTCGCTTAGTAAAATATATTCTATATACAAGGCTAAAAGTTTAAAAAATTAAAATATTCAAACCAAACGTTTTCGGCTGTTTGCCATCATCAGGGTTAAAAGAGGTGACCGTCCACGCGTACATTTATATCTTATGTAATTCCCCAGTTTGAACAAACAAGTCATTTCTTATGTCTCCAAACTTTTCCCTTTGGGAATTACATAAGATATAAATGTACGCGTGGACGGTCACCTCTTTTTAACCCTGATGATGGCAAACAGCCGAAAACGTTTGGTTTGAATATTTTAATTTTTTAAACTTTTAGCCTTGTATATAGAATATATAAATATTCATGTTGGCCTGTTTTCCTTCACGAGGCTACCTAATGGAGTTCATTCAGGACCTGCAATTTTCCAAAGAATTATGGACAGTACCCTAGCTGGTATTCCAAAGGTAGTTTGCTACCACGATGATATTTTGGTTGTTGGTGTGAATAAAGATGATCATTTGAACTCTCTATCTCAAGTTTTTGAGAAGCTTTCTGCTGCTGGGTTTCAACTAAAGAAGGCCAAGTGGGAGTTTGAAAAAACATCAGTTCAGTACCTGGGACATATAATTGATGGTGAAGGATTACATCCGACTGATGAGAAGTTGGCAGCAGTCCATGATGCCCCAGACCTACAAATGTTACATCTTTGAAGTCCTTTCTGGGACTCATAATGTTCTATTCACGGTTTCTAAAGAATCACTCTACGGCTTCAAAACTCCACTGAATAACCTTTTAAAGAAAGATGTCCCTTGGAGGTGGACCAAAACAGAAGAAGAAGCTTTTGTGAAGGCAAAACAGTTGTTATTAAATTCACAAACTCTGGTTCATTATGATGATTCTTTGCCTCTGTATTTGGCATGTGATGCATCTTCCTATGGTGCTGGAGCCATGCTATCTCACTGCATTGATGGACAGTATGGTCCTATTGCTTTTTCATCTTGCACCCTGACACAAGCACAACGCAACTATTCACAGCTGGACAAGGAGGCATTCAGTATCATTTTTGGCCTGAAGTGATTTCATCAGTACCTTTACGGCAGGCCTTTTACTATTTTAACTGACCACCGCCCACTACTTACCCTTATGGGACCAGACCGTCCAGTACCTATTCATGCAGCTGCAAGACTACAATGTTGGGCTCTTATTCTTCAGTCCTACAATTACAAGATAGAGTACCGAAATACAACTTCACATGTAGATGCAGATCTCACGTCTCGCCTTCCTCTGCCACAGGTGTGGTCTCCCAAGAGTCCAAATGTTAACTGTCATTTTCTAGAACACGAGGACATTTCTAACATCACTAGTGAAATGATTAAGAAGAAAACAGCAGTGGATCCACTTTTATCAAGAGGTTACAGATATACTCTGTCTGGATGGCCTCTAGTGGTTGATCCTGAGCTTGTGCCATTCAAGAACAAAAAGGATGAGCTGACAATGGAGCAAGGATGTTTACTTTGGGGCACTCGTGTAGTCATTCCAACTTCACTGCAGAAAGAAGTACTATAAAAGGAGTTGCATGAAACTCATCCTGGGATCACAAAGTTGAAGGCCTTGGCCAGATCTTACATGTGGTGGCCAAAGATTGATGTGGACATTGAAAAGATGGTTTCATTGTCCAAAGTTTGTCAGTCCATGAGATCCAACCCACCAAGTGCACCTGTCCATCCTTGGACTTTCCCTTCTCACCCCTGGTCTCGTCTGCATGTAGATTTCGTCGCAGGACGCATGTATTTAGTACTAGTGGATGCATACAGTAAGTACCCGGAAGTTGAGAAGATAATTACAACAAGTTCTGCGACAATCAGTGTTCTTTGTGAGGTGTTTAGTAGACAAGGCCTGCCTGAAATACTAGTATCAGACAATGGACCCCAGTTTACTTATTCCGAATTTCAAGATTTTTGTGCACAAAATGGAATAAGGCACAGAACCTCATCACCATGTAAACCGTCCACCAATGGGCAGGCAGAAAGGGTCATTCAGATTTTGCAGACAGCGCCGAAACAAGCTCACCTTATGGGGACATATGTGGACACAGTGCTTGCAAGATATTTACTAAGGTATCGTAATACCCTACATTCAACTACTGGTGAGTCACCTGCAATGTTACTCATGGGAAGAAGCCTGCGTACTCGTTTGGATCTGCTGACTCCCTCAGTACACAAACATGTTGAAGCAAAACAACAGGCTTTCGTGGAACGAACCAGTGATCGACAACTATGCAATCTACAAGTGGGGGACAAAGTTATGGCCAGAAATTACAGTGAAAGAGGAAAGTGGATACAAGGCATTGTTACACAAGTGCTTGGGTCAAGGAATTACATGGTAAATATTCAAGGCCAACTCTGGAAAAGACACAAACCTAGATCAGCTTATCAGAAGTAGGGTGAATGAGCAGCCTGGGTGTCTGACCAGTTTTCCAGTGAATGATCCAGTAGGATTAGAGAGTGAATCAGTCTCTGGATTCCCAGTCACATCTGCATTACCTGGCACAGATATGAGTTTACAGAATTCTAGAAGTCATAATCTGCCACAATTTGTCAGCAATGCACGACAAGAGCAGCAGGAATTTGTCGCAGAACAGCAAGTTCCAGAGTTGCAGGAAGGGACTGAAGCAGTGGGTATTCCTGGAATGTCGCCCCTCACTCAACCAGAGAGACGTTATCCTACAAGAGTTAGAACAGCTCCAAGTTACTTAAAAGACTATGAACGTTAAGGACATTATTCGCTTAGTTGTGTTGTGCTATTATCAGTTCTTACTCTTACCATAGCAGTTACCTGTATATAAGAGGCGAAGAAATGTTGTATCTTGTTGGTTTTCCTGTGCTGGGCATGCGTGCGGGGAATTGTGCGGACATGAGAAAAACAATGTTCTTCTGCGAGGATAGTATTGTTTCCAACACATAACATCTATCCCCCTTTGGATGACCTTTGCAAAATCATTGTTAATATATGCAAGAATGCAACCAGTGTATACATGCAAATGATCGAAGATGATATCAATGACTCCCAATCAGGATTTATCCAAAGTTTACTACTTGTCCATCTTGACTCAATCTTTCGACGACAAGTAGTTGGGAATTTCCTCAAATAGTACCCAGGAGAATACCAGCCAGTTGTGGCACAGGGGCTGGACCTGTCCAATTGTACTGAATAAACAGCTCTAAGCAAGCAACACCAATGAATAGCACCAAGGTCTGACTGGAAAGAAACCAGCATACAAGTTAGCTAAAAGTGACAAGTTTGCTATGGTTTTGAATGCAGCTTGTTTAACCTCAAAATTTATGGTTTTCAACGCTAATATACTGGCAAAATGTTTGTTAGATGATTGCTAATTATTAGTCTTCTTAAATTTAGGACAGCTTCTCTACGAGTTATCTCAATCCCTCTTAACTTCATGGCTCTCAAGTCTAACTCTTCAACCAGGTTGTACTGCCCTAACCACTTTACTTCTATTAGCAAGGTAACATACCTGATTTCAGGGGAAGAGTTAGCATTCTCACATTTTAATACCAACGAAATTTCACTGACTACCTTATTAACATCTGACAATGACAAAAAAGATCACATTAAATTAAGGAATGGTTTCAAAGAAAATTTACAGCTGAAAGAACAGGGTTAGGGAACAGTTACACTTAACATGCACATGCACTGATTTGAAATTCTTGAAGTAGCTGATAACAATAACAACAATATCAGAGTTTCAAGGTTATGTAACCAAGCACAAGAGCTCTTATGATTACAAGTGACTGCTATATATTAACTAAAGGCATAGGCAAATCAAATCGTAGCTTGGATAAAAGGGGAAAATCTGATACCAGGAGACCCCGAGGAGGAAGGAGGGGGGGGGGGGGGGTAGTTGGGTCAATTTTTGCTGGGTATGTGCCACTGGCCTCTCCAAACCCCTACCCCATTATAGTCTATTCTGTGGCCAATCATAGACCCCATCTTAGTCACTTTTGAGCAAATGTCATTTTGAGCAAATGTTCACTTTCTGATTATGCCTCTACCTTATAAAGCCTTTTAAGTAAGTCATCCTTAAATGAATTGACACATTTGTTAAACTGAATGTAGAACACTTTACTTTTCACCTACAGTACAAACATTTTGGTACATTTGCTAGCCGTAAATATTTACAAATGTACCGTACCGAGCCGACTGTTAAATATTAAAACAACAGCACGAACCATTTTTACTTGTGGATATGGATATATCCACGAGTTTTGGTGCGGTTCTTTATAAATGCAAATACCGGTATGTCACTCCTGCGTAACCGTAAGTTCGATCTGATTAGCCAATCCGGATGGATAATCACAACACAGCTTATAGAAAGCTAATCCTGTTTGCTGGGTTGTGCGCCGCCATTGCTGTTTGTGGCTTTTATACTCAAGTGTTTGAGCACCTTCTGCTGCATTTAAAAGCAAGAAACTGAAGAATTAAAGAAATGGCGTCCTTCGAAGGTGAAGCAAAAGATTCTGAACAAGTACACAATGGTGCAACATTAATTGTGCACCGGCTTTCACTCACCAACTCGTAGACTTTAATAGATGTCGAAATGCAATCGACAGACACATGGTGAGACTTCAGACAGTCTCTGTCGATCCCCTAAACTCACGGGGGATTAATAAATTCCATAATTTTGGAAGGTGACTTCCACTTGGAGAGTGACATAGAAGCTATTAAAGTATACCGATGTTTATCAAAGCTATCAGAAAGTTCTGCAAGCCAATATTGAGTCATCAAAGCCATATGAATCCAACTTGAACAACATCAGTGACATGAAAAACAGTGAGGCAACCAAGCAACCCATGCTTCCAGACACTAGTATTTGTGTGGCGGACCATAATGATGAACTGGGTTAGGGTTAGGGTTAACCCTAAGACTCGATCATTGATTATGTAAGGAAACTGATGAGGAATCCGTACCAATCTCCTGCGATAGAGCAAGGGCTGAATCCGTTCGCAAACGCAAACATACTCCCCGGGTCAGAGAACGTTCCAGAATTCCTTTATACAAGAAAACGTCGAGCTTGTTTTACAAAGACAAGGTACTTAGAAAAGTGTATGTTGCAAATATTTAAAGAAGAACGAACCGAGCTCGTCTGAGTTGAGAAAGTGTTTATCTCTCGCTTTTGGAAAACAATATTATATTGCAGTAAGAATGTCTAAACCTAGACTGCAACTCAGACGTAACAAATCGTTGAGAGTTGGAGATTCAAATTTTCATTTATATGTTATTACTCTCAGGACTCCTAAACACAAAAAAGACTGGTAAGTTCAATTGCATATTCAAGATCAGGCTGTTGCAGGCTCGATTAGCTCAGTAAAGATTAAAAGTGCTAGAATGTACCTTAGATGGTTCATGCTTCTTTTCTTCTGTTGCCCACCAGTTATATAATGATCCTTCCTACCACATGAACGTGCATGCTGCTGGAGTTGAATACATCAGACACAACCGTCAAAGATTTATTGGACCCATTACAGAGCAATTGTGGGTGTGTTGTTGCAGCAACATACATGGTGTGATGCACTTTTGTGAAAGCAGTTTCCATTTGCATTAAATGTTACAATACGTATAAATGAATCCATTGAGGGGTGGGCAACAGTAACTGGTATCAGTCCTATAAGCAGACAGCAGGGAACTACTGCTAATGTTTCAGCAGTTCAGTTAGATTATTATAATGAAAATATTCCAGGTTATGAAATCAGCAGTGTTACCAATGTCAACAATTATTCAGAGGTAATAATCGATTAATTTTAAACATGGCCAAAAATGATGTGAGTGTCAAAAGGAGCTTACATGAGAGAATCTATCAAGCAAAAGAGACAAAATAAAGAGTTCAGGGAAAAGAAAAACAACACAAAACGCCAAAACAGATCTGAAAATATTGAAGCAGCAAGGGACTATGAAAAGAAAACATTTCGTAAGGGTAAAGCTTCCAATCCAGAACATATCAGAGAACTAAACAGAACAGCACAGAACCATTTAAGGAAAGCTATGCAGCTGCAGAGCTCAAGTCTAAACCAAACTGAAATTAGTCAAGGCCAAGACTCTATTAGACATGCCATGCCAAAAGTGATTCAGTCTTTTCAGGATAAGATAACACATGGCCCTGAATATATACAATACAATACATACTTAATTGACCGCTCCCCATAGGGGCTTTTCAGGGCCAATGAAACACAACGAAATGACAGAACAGAACAACAACAACTGTTAAGAATCGCAACTGGCCGGAAGCAAACCAGTTGGCTATTTACAAGTGCAGCTGGGAAGTTGAACCAGGGACTACCAGGATCAAATTCAACGAGTGGTCAGAGCGGGTCTTCAACCCGGGATCTCCGGATCTCTAGGCAAGCGCCCTAACCACTGGGCCACACTGCCTCCTGCACTTGCCGTGATCAGTTATGGTTCAGCTCATCTGTCTCTAAGTGTAACAGTATCAAATATAGTGATAAATATCCGCAAGGTTTGTAGGAGGAATGTATAAATGGCACAAAAAGTGTTAATAGTACTGAATGGATCTGCTCTACTTGCCTAACCTGATGACATTAACAATATGACCTGGCAACAAAAATCAGACCTTATTCAACAAGACCCCGTCACAGTGTGCTAGGAACTTTGAACACATGGTACAACTCTTTACAAAGGATGTGTTAAAGAGTAATGTTATGCCTACTGGAGAAATAGTACACTTATTTTACACGGTTGAATTTCAGCAATGGGGATCACCTCACATACATGCCTTATTTTGGGTATCTGGTTGCAAATGAGAGCCCCCGTGCTGTTACTCAATTATCCAGCTGTTATATCACCGGCACTGACTAATGCATAAAAGAAAACAATTTTAAACGATCGCGGTAACTTACATATTCACGAGTAACGACAGTGGCACTTTGATTAACTGCAGATCTTCCTATTTTTAAATCCCTGCTTACCAGGATTTTCGTATCCCAGAAATTCCGAAAATGTGCGACCCCATTCAAGTAACTCTACTAAAAATGTAACCCCATTATAGTCAATCCAGTCGTGAAAATGCGACCCCATCCAGCAGCACATCCCCATTAGCCTCTTATAAGGAAGTACCCCCCCCCCCCCCCCTTCCCAGGCAGGCGACAAACCTCTTACAACAGGGAAGAAAACCTCTACTAGTGTTCAGGGCTTACAACAGTACTTAATTCTATAATTTTCTGTAAAAAAAACCACCATACATACATGTATAATACCCTGCACAAAATCAGTTCATATTTACGAGGTAGAAAAAAAAAAAGAACAAAATTACCCTGAATCAGTGATGGCACTACAATGGTAGAGATCTCACCTGCCGTGATAGCTGTGACCTGTAAAAGATGCTGTGATGTTTTGCCCAGCAAGGCTGTTAGGTAGTCCCCTTGACACAGCCACATCACAATTTCCTTCAACTCTTCTAACTCACCTAAAACAATAATTGCAAAACAAATTGGACCAAGATGCAGGCACTGTTTCCTATAAATTATATTTTAAAGGGACTGTGTCACGCAAAATGATGTAATTTCATAACACCCAAATTGCCCAAGAAGTAGAATGAAACATTGCACTAACTCATTCTGTTGTGGAGAGGGTGCCCTATACTTTTGACGTGAAGCGTGATGGGGCGATTTATTTCCTTGTGAATCGTGATTTAAATTTTTTTTATTCATGATTTGTGATTAAAGATGGTAAGATCTTTTCATGTCCACGTGAATGAATTTTTTCAGTTAAACGTGACCCGTGAATGAAGAATGGTTAGGTTTCGATAGGACATGGATTTCATATGGATCGATAAAAGTCATAAAATAGAACACCAATGGTTTTGAACAAATAAGATAAGACATTACATCATCTTTTGTCGGCGTATGCCGACAGACAACCCCTCAAAGATTGGAACCACGTGCTGTGACATAGGGCTTGTTTGAAGTGAACAAGCTTAAAAAGAGAGAGGTGAATTTTTCTTCCTTTTTATGTGAAGAGTATGAACCAACTATTGTTCGTTAGAGTGGGAATAGTCGGAGTATTGACCGATATTTTGGCTTTAGTGCACAGACGCTACATACATGAATACAACGGACTAAATGTGCGTGACTGGTGCAGGAAATGTGACTCCATCAGCCACGGAACAGGTCCAGAAATTCCAACCCTCCCGATTTGATGTGCTCCCTCCCGCTTTCCCGATTTGTATCAGATTCTACCAAATTACCATGAAATTCTGAAAACAACCCTAACCCTCACCCTAACTCTCATGCTTACTGTAGGTGCCCCAGAAATTGAATAATGAATGAATATGTAGTTGCCCACTACCCTAGGGGTCTCAGTGTTAATGAACAACACTTTGTGGGGGACTTTGCCAGACTGCTTTTATGGCCCAAGTTAATAAAAAGTAGTTTACACAGGTGCATACACAGAGGGTGCCCTATACCCCTTTCTAAAAGGCAGTCACTCAAAAACATTTCCCTTTTCACACGTCACGAATAATATCCAAAATTCTTTCACGTTCACGCAAAATTTGAGACGATTACGTTTCACAAAAAAATAAAAATGAAATTCACAAATAAATATTTTCACTTTTTTAAACCTTTGTATAAAGGTGTTTATCCTCCGAGTTTGGCTCTTCGATCAAGTGGTCATCTAAATCGCAAACAGGTCTGTCTGACGTGCAGAGATTCCAACCCCTTTTGAGTTTTGAAGGACATTAAGGAGTATTTTTTAGCGCAGAAGATGCGAGCCAGTAGGAGGTGGGGGTATCCCCCTCCCTCAGAATTTTGCATATTCAGTTTCTCTCAAGTGGCATTTCCTGCATTTGACACCATTTTTGTGATATTCTGTAAGGTCTTTATTCTTGCCACTGGAGTCCTGCCATTTTTGGAGCTGCTAAATGGAGTACTTAAGGCTGTGGGCCTTAGAGTCTGCTCAACACTGGGTGTTCAATGGAGAGACTGGGCCAGACATCATAGGATACTCCAGAGGATACATATTAAACGTTTTACACTCAGATTTGCAAAAAAGTACTTAAGTCAAGATAAGCAATTTTTTTCCTTATTAATTATTATTATACTATTAATCAAACCACGCGTGAAGTCGACTTTATACTTTCGAATGCACCGTCTTTCCTCACTCACCTGAATCAATAACCTTTTGATTAGTAGCTGCTACTGAAGAAACAACACCTTCCTCTTTTCTTTCAAGGACAGAAATTTCAATTCTAAAGCACGAAAACACTGGGTTAAATCCATCGCCATTTTAGATTATACCGAGATTAACGTCATGCCAGAGCACCATATAGTGTCCCAGGTTGAAGGGTTAGGGGGATAAGGTGCACGAGACGTACGATTGACGTCACCATCAGCTTGTTTGATTCTTTATCACTAGTATATAAAACAAATAGATTCCATGTTGCCGTGCGTCTGTTCAGTGATAGATCACAGATGACGTCAAAATGGGTTATTGATGTGGACATGTAAATAGGGCTATACAACTAAATATAACAATAGGCAAGAACCAATCAAAATGCGAGAATAATTTTCGTTATTATATAATTATTCCTAGCTACTGCTAAGGATTACATCACGTAAAAGGCGACTACGATTCCTACCTTATGAACCTGAATAGTCTTAATTCAAACCGACAAAAATTCTGAAACCACGTACATACAAATGTTTTTGATTGCTCTTGAGCGTGTTTTATTTCGGTGCGACTCAGTTTACCTCGCTAACGCTCGCCGGCTGAGGTCACGCAACGCTATTCGTATTTAAAGTTGAAACTTTCTGCACTACAACTTTGATGTGAAAAATCAAAAGAGACCAAAAATCCAAAAAGGCCCGAAGACCCTAGGCACTGGTTCGATAATGTGCACCACTTGTGCAAAGAAGTTTCACTCCGTCACTAAGAGCCTTATTCTCAGAACCACGTGGCTTCCCTGGTGACCGCATTTCAATCTACAACATTACCCCAGACATTAACCCCGCTGACATTACCAAAGTCTTCATTTTACCACTGCCCTGCACTCTGCAGTCTGCGGTGTAATTTTCAGCCATTGTTGATAGTTGTTTAGGGGCAGTTTGTGACCTTCTCACTAATAGTGTGCATCTCAAGACCGCGCATTCCCTTTCAAATCTAACGCTTGAACATAAAAGAGCATTATTTCTCTTAAGAAATGCTAAGTAATGTAAAGTTTAAAATAAGTAGACAAAGTGTGTGTTTTATTGGGGCAACCCTAAAACCAAGAATCCGGAATCCGGAATCCGGAATCACAGTACAATAAAGAGAGTAAAAACTATCCTAAACATTCATAAAAGCTAACCTTAGGCCTAATTAGGCCTAAAAACGTCTTTTTAGGCCTAATTAGGCCTAAGGTTAGCTTTTATGAATGTCTAGGATAGTTTCTACTTTCTGTATTGTACTGTGATTCCGGATTCCGGATTCCGGATTCCTGATTTTAGGGTTGCTCCTTTTATTGGCCTTTCCACAGGCTCCTCAAGCTGAAAATACGTGGTGTATGCGACAGTTTGTGTATATAGAGAATTGTATGGGAAAATCATCGATCGTAAAAAAATTGTGTAAATAACTATCTCATTTGAAATAAAGTTTTCCTACCTCAACTGTGTTGACTTGTGACCGGGCAGTCAACAACGGTCGTGTTGCCAGCGCGCGGTCAAATTCAAATGGACCAATCAGAGT
>NC_090883.1:38928166-38933166 GCF_036669925.1 Montipora capricornis
GACGTAACATTTTACACATTCGCCGCGAACCACTTTTCAGTTTGGTTGTGCACTAAATGACAGAACTCGCAGAAGTTCGGTCATGATTTATTTTGTTGACAGCTTCGCTATGACGCTGAACGCGATAATCTGCGGGTACAGGCGATATTTAACTTGAACATTAATGGAAGGGCCTGATTACATGGACATATTAGACGGGGGTTAGGTGAGAGGGAAAACAAAGCGGAAAAGCCGTTACAAATCCTCATGTAATTTAACAGGCACACCGGAAAATATCTGGAGGAAACACGAAAATAGGTCTGCGAGGCCGTGCCGGGGTGGGGTCCCGTGTCGCTTGTCTGAATTTTAAAAGGTCTCGTGTCGGTGCTTTGTCAATGTTTCACGTTGCTGTCGGAAATTTAAAGAAAGGATATCGTTTGTCGCGATTTCACTTTAAATGCTGTCGCTACTTTTTAGGCCATGTCGCTTGTCGGAATTTACCCTGGCAGAGCCTCTTGGAAGCCTGCTTGAATTTCAACAAGTGAGCCCCAAAATCGGCAAGAATTTGTGACGCTGATGAATAATAAAGCAGTTTCTATTTCCAAAACAATGGAATTACCTGGTGATAAATAACCTCGTCTAGGAGAGTGAAATTTTTACTTTGCAGAAAAAATGGAGAGCCTCAAGAGTTGGACGATTGTGATCTTTATGTTGAATTCGTACATTTCTTGTCGCCTTTTATAACACTTGAAAGGAAAAGAACTTACTAACAAAACAACAATCCAATGTCTTGCCGTCATTGCAACAGATGTATCCAGTTGTTAGCAACACGCAAGGTAACTTGATCACAGGCGGCCGCTGAAATCGATGTCATTTTCGTTGTGCAGCCAAAAGAACAATCTCCCAAAATGTTTTTCACTGATGGCAACTTTTTAAATTCGCGGCACAGAATTTATGTTATTTTCATATCGAAAATTTTGTTGCTGGTGGCAATTTTTTTTATTCTCGATCGACACTTCTAAAAACGTACCTTGGGAAATTTGAACCCTCAACTTGCTTGGAGCAAAGTGCCAATTAAAAATGCAACATTACGTGACAATATTGCAAAGTGGCGCGCAAACGAACAACCGGTTTCACTGTAACTTCAGTGAACTGTCAGACGCTCAGAGTACGCTGTGAAAAAGAAGCCTCGAAGGCAATGTTCATCGATTTCCATTTATTTTTTTCAATCTTTCGGGGTTTAATATTTTACATATTACGTCCTGAAGAAAACGCAGCTCAGTTGACAGTTATGGAAGAAAGCACTGTGTCAAGTTACCGCACTACCACACGCACGCAATGCGTACCTATTTTTATCGTTAATCTTTCAGTTTAAAATGTTTAACGATATCGACTCCGGTCAGTATAAAAGGAAGACTGCAGACTGCGGACTACGGACCGTGTCTAAAACGCTGAGCAGGTATAAAAGGCAGACTGCGGACCGGGTATAAAACGCGGACTTTGGACTAGGTATGAAACATGCTAGGTATGAATTCACTTGCCCCGGTTGCAATTCTTTGTACATCGGCAAAACGAACAGAACTCTGTTTGTCCGCACACAAGAACGTGTGCTTATGAACAAAGAAAGCGCGATATACAAACATCTACGCCATTGTGACCAGATCAAAGATATACACCAGGTGATCTGGTGACGTAATTTTGAGGACTGGAAAAAAAGATTTAACGCCGTATCCCACAACCGAACGCGGCCTTAGGTGTTGTTTCCAAACTCCCTGCAGTATTTCCATCGCCAAAACTCAACAGATCATTCTGTGTCTACCACATTTCCTGTTACTGAATTGAACATTCAAGTCGACCCGACGAGATCTAACCTCGCTTCTGCCATGTTGAATTCGAAAATAAGGCCGCGCGCGGTTGTGGGATACGGCGTTAAAATTTTTCTCCCCAGGCCTTCGAGTTACGTTACCAGATCACCTGGCAAGGTTTATACAACTTGCCGGACATTTTTATCAATGAGCATAACCCCCCTTTTGCTGCACTGAACAAAGAATTTCTCACCCAAACCGTACATGGTAACACACAAATAATAGACCGCGATGATAACTGGAATCTATTACTATACAAAGAAGCTTACTACATCAAGCGTTCAGAACCTTCTTTGAACATTGGTTTAAAAGCCAGTAGAGAACTTTGCCTATTCTCCTATTCCCCTCTCCTTTCTCCTATTCTTCACGTGCTTATTAATGCTAATGTACCATCTGCAGTATTTAAATCTCTGGTACCTGTTGATAACCTCAGTCTGAAGATGATATAAATTTATATCGAAATATTATAAGTAGACTTTTCTCTGCATTTGTCGCCTGTATTACAGACACAATGCATTTACTCGAAATTACACTTATTCTCTATCTTTTAAAATTATCAGCGGGTAATGGAGTATGAAACAAGAACTGATTTTTCCAAAACGGAGTATAGAACAAAACTAGGTTTTTACTGGCCCAGATTCAGATTTTAAAAAAGGCCTTGAGTACTCTTATACCGTGTCACAATAATGTCGCGTACACAGAAATACTGAGTTACAACATCGATTGCGCTAGAGAAAGTAAGAGTAGAGATTTTATCTCAAAATTGTACTTTACCCCACCAATTTACAAAGTAAAAGGAAAGGAAGGAAAGGAACTTTATTTAAGTGTCTAGTCGTTCTAGCGCTGGAGCGCTAATTGGGAACACTGTAAACTGAAATCAACAATTAACGCAAATTAAGTCAAACACTAGAGTGGAAAAATTGTTATGGAGAAGAACGGAAACACTTTTGGCATAAACTTTAACTCTTGTGTATTTCCATCTTTTATATTAACGTTGTTGTGGTTCGAGCCAAGATGGCCGGATGGATTCAACACACACGTAGAGTGTTTTGGCTCGTCATGCAATCCTTACTTCTAAAGTCTGCGTAAGAGGCTTCAGATGAAGTCGGTAGTGTGTACGCGTAAATCAGGACATGGACTATAAAAGTTGTCCTCTTGGTCGAGTGCTGTTTACAAACGGACGCGTGCGACATTGAGGTGAACAAAAAGTTGTATAAATCGCAAAAGAAAAACACTTATTTTCCGAATAGATGAAGAGAACAAAATCTGGATGGGACCGGATCGGATCGGATCGACAGAACTCGGACCGGATCAATAACAAAATTCCCGCCCAAAGTAGACATATGAAATCCCTGGGTCACCAGGTAAGGTTACTTCCGACCTTCGCGGATGTTTTTCGGGGAAAAATTCGTACGCGCGTTAGTTTCAATAAAATCCTAACAAACAAAATATACAACCTCACAGCCGCATAACCAACCTTGCACACTTATTTAATTTTTTGTCTCAATAAACATAGTTTACGATACAAAATATAGTTTAACCGAATTTTCCTTGCAGTGTCAGGAGCCGGTAAGACGTGAAACCACCGTGTAAGTGGACGCCACGGGAAAGATACTTTAAATATCGGAATTTCCTGACAAACTTTTGTTGATTGATGCCTTGCGAATAACATTGTGTAGTGATTATGCTCGTGCTGCGGCATGCGATACCCGATAAATTCAATAGAAGAACCCTCGGCGGTTTCACGTCTTACCGGCTCCGATCCTGACACTTACCAAAAGAAAAACTCGCTTAAACAATATTTTTATCGTAAACTACATTTACGTAGCTTTTTTCTGATGTATAGTTTGTTAGGATTTTATTGAAAGTAACGCGCGTACGAATTTTTTCCCGAAGGATATCCGCGAAGGTCGAAAGTAACCTTAACTGGGGACCCAGGGATTTCACGTGTCTACTTTGGACGGGAATTTTGTTATTGCTCCGGTCCGATCCAATCCGGTCCGGTCCGGAAGCTACTAGTGACAATTATTATGTTACAACAATTTGCTTTAAATTTCTTCATTTGATAGAAACGATTTAAAATAATTAGGGCTTACTAGCTCTCTTGCTTCGGGCAGCACGAGATTCCGGAAATCGGAATCCAACCTCGTTCCCAGGTTCTCTCTCCTCCCCGTCGAGAGACCCTGGTTGGGTCTGGTCACGTGTCTCCAGAATCTGGGAGATTACAAACAAAGAATTTGGGGGAGGGGCGGATAAGTGTGAGATTTGTCTCTGCTGAGCGTAAAATGGAAAGTGCAGCCATGAAACTGTGTACCTGACCTTAAAGGTCCTGACTAGTCTAGACAAAACCTCGAACGCTGCGCTGAAAATAATGCACAAAATCCGTTAACAGCGAAAGCGTAACGAACTTCAATCTATCGGGAATGCTTTCCTCTTCAAATATTGGCACATGCAGAGGAAATCGCGGATTCACCGCTTGTGTAGTCAAAAATAATTTACGCAGTGGTATTCATACCGATCGAAAGGCACTGGATTTAAATTGCCATTTCAATGTTGTGGAGGGCACATTGGAAAACAAATGTATTTGTTTTCAAGACTACGATTATATAGTTCGTAAGAGCGCAGAAAAGATGTATCAAGCGTCGCCGTTCGCACCGACCTCGAAAATGAATTAAATAGGTCGAAGCAACAGGAAGAGAGAATGCACCGCCCCGGACACAGCTAGATTGTTCAAATGAAAAGAGGTAAACAGAATCTTGAAAGAGTATGTTTTTATCTACAGCTATGGGTCTTTCAGTTTTTTTCGTCGTCGTTTAAAATCAACCAAATGGCCGGAAGCATCTTTGTTAAAAATTGGCTACCACGACAGCCAACCGTTTATAGTTCCTTTTTTGTTTTTCTGGAGGGTTATGTATGCTTAGTTTTAGAGGATTTTAAGAAATAACTGGGCTGCATGTGTTTTTAAATAACGTTTTCATATGGACCATGTACAAGAAAGCCTTTCGCTTGACAGGTTATGTTGTCTGTTTTATCTCTGTTAATACTGCCTGATTTCCTGTTGTCATCCGTCGCGTTCTGCTCATCATTTGCATTTGTTTGTAAGCACTATATTATATCTCTATCTACCACTAAAAGCGACACGTTTTTCTATTGCTC
>NC_090883.1:38938166-38951027 GCF_036669925.1 Montipora capricornis
ATTGTTCTCAACTTGCTTATAAGGAGCAATCAAACGAAAACATCTGTTTGTTGTCAATGTCCGGAACAGCGAGGAAAGGCGACTTATTTTCAACCCGCCAAGAGGTAACAAGCTTCTCGAACGCATTCTCTTTCAAAGGCTTTTAATGTATCAATAGTTAAACTTAAGCCCTTATTATTATCCCGTCGTGTAGTTTGTTTTTTGGCTATTTGTTAGCCAATGCAGTTGGTTTAACGAATTAGTCCAAGTTAAAGGTTTTGTAACTCGATATTTATTCATCTCTTATCAAATCAACTAATGTCGGCAAACTTATGAATCTTAAACAACATGTCGCAATATGGAATCAGCACATGTGTGGCTTCTCACCGGCGCTATACCCGTCATGTATTTAAGTTTTGCCAGCTCAACTGAATTGTCTTTTAAGGAGTGGCCATTATAAACTTGCTATTGTTCCTCGATAGGATGTATTGACACCTGGTTCTGTCATGGACAGCGCTGACTACCAGACCACGCTTTTTGCCACCATCTTCCTACCCTATGCGTGTTGGTGACGATTATACTCCAGCCCGTCTCATTTGTCAAGTACTGTACATCACCGCCAAGGTAAGAGACTTCTGCGAATAAATCTCGGGTGGTTTTTACACTTCATTTTGCATAGACTGTATCTCTTCTGTTTGATGTTCCCTAAGATAAGTTTAAAATAGTCGATTCAGCTGATCGTTGTTTGTAGAGCGGTTTACTCCTTTACTGCTTGTTTCAGATTTTTTCGTTAAAATATACTAGAACGTTAATTCCCATGTGTTTGTAATGGTTCCAATTCTTTAAAACGTTTCAGAAAATGGGTTTTCATTTTGATGAAAGAAAGTAAAATCAATTCCATAATTTTAGAGCTAGTAACAAAGTCAAAAAAAAAAACTATCCAATTTAGAAATGGATTTAAAATATAAACAATAGGCTCATAGTACGAGTCATTATCGTAGTCGCGGTCTTTCACCCGCGAATAATGCGTCGTCGGCGGACAATTGTTGCGGTGCGGGTTATGGGACAAATTTTAAATCTACCGGGAATGGTAGTTTGCCTCGTTTGTTTAACTGGAACAATAACGTTACAGTATACATGTCACAGTCAATTGTAAACATGCTTCCTTTCCGGAATTGTATTGTTTTTGCCTTGTGTGAAGACTACGTCAAAGCGACACGAGAACGTGATGCCAACACGACTTTGATTTCGTGCATAATTAGTTGCCAGTGCCCAAGAATTGTCAGCACCTGTGTAAACAACTTTTATGGTGACAAAATAATCCAAAAATATCCAGCGAATCACGGAACAAATTTACAGTTAACACCAGTCTTCCCGTTTTAAGCGACTCGTTTGGCTCAGTACAACCTGAAAGATCGATTTTGTTGAGAAATAGCCAATGGTATTTTTCAAGCACGTATCCAGCATCAATAGAAATTGAAAATAGGTGTGAGAATTGCTGAATAAAAAGTATTCCATTAACATGGAAACAATGGATAGTTCACCAAGCTCCTTTATAAAATAATTAGGATAGTACGCGCACTCTCATTGGTCAATAGCTGTGTTTAAATGAGATTGTGGAAACATGGCAGTGACATCACACGAATTTTGATTGGTTGTGTTGTCAAACGCGCGTTTTGATTGGCTGGTAGGAAATATGAGGGTGTATAAAGAAAATCTGTTCCAATCTAGAAGTAAAAAACCAGCATTTTCCTTCACTTGTTTGGGTCTAGGGCCTGCATAACTGTCTCGAATCCTCCCAATTCCCCCTAGTGTTTAGATGAAGTTATGGAAACACGGAAAACGTCCTATTGCTTAAACATGCCATAAAACGGTAATTAACTGCTCAATTCCACCCAGCAATCCAGAATTTTCAGACTCACCCCAGCTTTCTTTCAACAAATAAGTGGCCCTAAACGATCGATCGAAACCACCAATTGTGGCCCGCGAATTTTCTTCCTGTCGAGTATGAAACGTTCATAAATGGGATATACAATTTTTGAAACAAACAACTACTAACCTTAAGTATTCTTGAACACTGAACTTGAAAATTAACATGAACATTACCGGTATACAGTTATGACCTCACACAACAACAGTTACAACTCTAAAATGTGTCCCCAAATTAATGATTTCAAGAGCTTTTTGCCTGTGTTTATTTCGTTTTGAAGGTGCAGGTTATCCACCAGTGTGGGTAATCTGCTGACTGTTTTTTAGTTAATTCGATAATTGTAAGTGTAGTATGATGAATGCAACACCCTGAGTCACTTGTATTTTTACATCTAACAGCAATAGCTGGCAACTTTCTTAACCACGTGATTATTTAATTACCAATTATATCTCAGTAGGGGACATACGGGACCTTTTTGCCGTGGGTTTCATACACATGGCGATTTTTTCATAAACACCTTGTCCCACTTACAAAAATAATCAGGCTATATTCACTTAACCTACATGACGCGAAATTTAAACTTTAAAGTGCTATCTTTAAATATTCGGGCTATTTGTTCTTTAGAAAAAGAAAGGCTTATTAATTAGTTATCAAAAGAGAAATGTGACAATACTTTTCTGCCTGAAACATATTCGTGGTTTTGAAGTGACGTCATCAAAATAAACATAAGGAATTATAAATCCTTTTGAGATTTTAGTTTAGTCTTCAGCTGTTCTAATAACTATCTTATCACAAAATTTCAGCTTGATAGGGTTTTTCGTCTTGTGACAAAGCAAAGTTTAATTTCTATGCTTTTGCGTGACACAATATTAAAACGGAGGCCGAGAAGGATGTCAAGTAGGTTAAAAAGTGACTTATCCGCTGATATTTTGCAATCTCAACAATCCTTGTACGAGAATAAGTACTCATAAAGATGTTTATGAGTCCTCAGAAGACGACTACAGGCTTATTATAGTACAACTCGATGACATATGTCTTAGCTTCCGGCCGCCACATTTGTTCCTCTCGGAAAGACAGAAGCATGGCGTCTCCATACAAAGCCTTTATAAATTTGAGAAAACTATTGCTTCGAATAGATCCCGCACGAAACATCACACAGACCTGAACCTTTGCGAGACTGTTGGAATATTCATCTTGTTTAATCTGACTCTAGACTTTATTTGCTGAATGGTTTTGATGATGGTGTGACAATGAAAACTGGCAATAGAACCCCAGAAGTCGAAAACATGTGGAAATCGCAGTGACACGGCAGTGTTCTCTTCAGTTATGGAGCAGAGCACAGGAGGATGGTTATATGATTCTTTTAAAAAAAATTTCGACTGAGGCTAAGGTGTATCGAGTGAAAAGGAAAGTTTAAGGATTTCACTAGGAGTAAAAAACCCCGGTAATAGTGGATTGCTTGGATTTTTAGTCAATAACAAGTGATATTCAGAATGAGAAACAGTAAACACCCACATATAAGAACCTAGAATTTAAGAACCTGGAGTGCTAAAAATTTCATTCTAGACCCTCCTTACATAAGAAACAGTTTAGAGAAAAAAATTGAAATAGCCTCTTATTTTGGAAAATTACCTTGACATTACAATCGTCTGAAAGAAATTTTAAACTGCACAGATCTTGTTTAAAACTTTTTCTCATAGTTATGATTGAAATATAAGGGTATCAGTAACTTCATCAAAGGAAATCAGTCATACTATATGTAACATAGAGTAGAGATCTTTTGTGGAAATAAGAACCAAATTACGAACCCAGACAGCCCAAAACTACTGCAAATACTATTCTTATAAGAACCTGTTTAGCCTCACGAGGAAAAATTTTGGTTCTTATGTGGGTGCTTACTGTAGTATGTGTACTACTTATTCCCTCAATAAGAACTGATCACTGTGCTACTACATTCCATGTAAGTGGAATCAAAGAAACAGGACTGAGTCCCTCCTTTTGGAAATCTAACCCCAGACTTTTGGAGGATAAGAAATACATAAAATTGATAACGGACGTGTATAGTCACTGGATGGAAGACGGAAAAGATTTGCAAGTTCCTAGTGTCCTGGGACTTGAAGTACAAAACCCTATATGGAACCATTCTTCACGGTAAACAGAAGGCTAGGAATAGGACACAGGCATTAACAGTATTGAAGGGAAAAACTCAAAGAATGTGCAACAAAGTGTGAAGCGCCCAGTCTAGAATCTAATTATTTTCCACATAGAAAAAATAAACTTACAAATAGATACAAACAAAGAAGAGAGGAAAAGAAAGACAATTATAAGGATTGCATTGGTGGCGAGAAGGCCTAAAAGATACTACCAAGCTTATATAAATTAGGCCTCCCCAAATATAATATCTAGCGCTCGTTGAACCAAAAATTTGGGGACGGAGATTACAATCATAGCTTTTACATAAAAAATACAAACACTTATTTAAAGAATTGAAATACAAAGTAGCATAAATAATAAATAAGAATTTTATGCCGAAAGAAAAAAATGTCAAATTCTCAATTATTGTCGGAAACGAATGCGTTAAGTGCTTTTTTTTATGAAGTTGCAGAGGTAGAATTTTATTTTTAAGAGAATTGTAACGGAAAATTGCTTCTAACTCCAACAATAGAGAAAACGAAATGCACCAGAGTTTCTCGTGGAATAAGTGTGAATTTCTGTTTATAGAATTTGCTGGCAAACTTGGGAGGAAGAGTTTATTGCAAACGAGAAAGCCGAGCAAAGACGCGAGGCTTGCGAGGCGGCCAGCTTAATGCCGCGCGAAGTAGTGCAGCAGGCAGAAAAATTCTCGATTGTGCTGTGAAAAGTGTAATGTAAGGCTACCTAGTGTAAGGTGGAGGACCAAACAGTTCAAGTAAGAGGTAGGGATAAACAAGTGAATTGTACAATAAACGTAAGGAATTTGGCGATAAATGGTAACTCAATTTTAAATAATTCCAATTGATTTCGAGAGGTAATGGTGTTGGCCACATGCAACATTAGTCTTCTAATTAAGGTTTTCATTAAATATTACACCCAAGAAAACTGTTCCGTTGACTTGTTCAATTCGTTGTTCATTGATACGAATTTGAAAATTATAACTTCTACGTTTTATTTGCTTTAAAGTGGTACTATAATCAAAATCATTTCCTTTTTTCTTCAAATTTTGAAAGCGTCTTCGCTTAACACCTTACTGGAAAAATTGAGCTTTGAGTTTTATCAAAAAGCTGTTTATTTTGAGTGCAAGTTTTGGATTTGACGGTCCGTCATTACTCACGTTCAAAACTGATCGATTGGACCTCAGGAGGGTTGGATCTAGAGAAAATGCCGTCATTTACTCACTAGCTTAAAATTTATTATATATGCAAAACACAGGTTTAAAAGTCTAAAAGCCCGGAACTCCTGTGCTGCACATTAATTTAGCCGCGTACACACGCATTGCATTCTTAATCTAGCGAGTCTTTGACGTCATTTTTCCTCGACCCAGCTCTCTCAATATTTTAAAAGTATTAATTGTGGACCAATAAATAAGAAAATTCCGGTTAAAATAAACAGGTGTCTTGAAAATCAGAACTTAAAACTTGGGTAAGTTAGTGTTTAGATAACATAGTTTTGAAATCCAAACAAATAAAGAACTACAATCAAAAACATTTGTTTCCTGCTCCGGAAACATAATAAAAGTTAAAACGTTTTACAAACTCGGAGCTAAAAGTTGAAACTTATGAAATATTTCGTCCGTTTTTCAACCGGACTTCATCAGTCAATGATGTGAATGTTAAAAAGATGAATTTTAAAAAGGTTTTTAACGCCTCTTGGGCGTTAGAATTGTGTCATATATGGCTGCTAATTCGTAACCATTGTCTCTGTTTAACGCCGGTTTCGTAAGTTTAATTTGAATAGCTTCTTTTATCCTGCGTTTGAAGGTGTTAACTTCGGTTGATAGTACTTTTGTCTTATTTGGGTCCACCGAGTGACCCTCCAGGCGACAATGCTTGTGAATAGCTGATGAACTTCTTGATTGGTTTTCTTTTACTCTGATTTCCAGAGAGCGGGCCGTTTCGCCAACGTACTCCTTGTTACACTTCTCACAATGGATCTGGTACACAGTACCGCATTTCTTGAGATTGACAGTTGTGTCCTTGACACGTACCAATTGTGATCTTAGAGAATTGACGGGTTTATGAATAAGTGTAACCTCGTGTGACTTGAAAGCTCTTTGCAGGCGTTCCGAGATTCCTTTGATGTATGGCGTTGATGCATAGATTTTCTTCTCGTTTTGAGGTTAGGGAACCGGCGTTAAACAGAGACAATGGTTACGAATTAGCAGCCATCTATGACACAATTCTAACCCCCAAGAGGCGTTAAAAACCTTTTTAAAATTCATCTTTTTAACATTCACATAATTGACTGAAGTCCGGTTGAAAAACGGACGAAATATTTCATAAGTTTTAACTTTAAGCTCCGAGTTTGTAAAACTTTTTGACTTTTAAAAAAAGAACTGTTTTTTTAGTCGTAGTACCACTTTAAACAAGACTAACTTCGTTTTGTTTATACTATAATACTCATGAAGGATGAAAGCAAACTGATTCCATCTTAAACTGTACATAAAATATATGGAAATGGAGAGGACTTGCTGTGTGAGGAAGAAAAAAAAAAAGTAAATCCTTCACAATACCGAAAGTCTTGTGCAAAGCGTAGATTATTAGTCAGATGATCTCATCAAAGAAATAACATTTTAAATTTGGAAAGGGTACGATAGGATAAGCGTGCTGCTCTCATTAAAGATGTCAAGAACAGCGAACAAATGTTGGATATTCAACCTCTCAGGTATTCTCTCTCATATTAAAGAAAAATGCAAATAAATTTCTATCAATTTTGGCGATTGGCTGAAATCTTGTTCCTTTAAATTGGCAGAGTACTTATTCTAAAGTACTACTTTGGATGCCTACTCCATGTTAAATGTTAACCCTAACCCTGAATTCTCAGTTTCCTCTAAAGGAGATTGTTCATGTCATTTCGAATAATTATAGCATTTCCAGAAAGTCTCGCTTGATGATGAGCAAGTATGACAAGGGAATTGTTACAGTTCGCAATCTTAATACTGGAACTTTCATAAAATGTCCTAAGAAGTTAAATAAAAGCCTGTCTCAATTTTTAGATCGCGTCAAATAGACCTTATTCACGGTAGCCGCCATGTTGGATTTGCCTTTATCATGCAAATTAGCCACACATTTCTGAGGGGGCAAACAAGACAAGTTCGAGAGGTTATAACGAACATCTTAGCCACACGTATGATTTTTTTCACGTTCATTAAATGTTTATCACCTAAGTAGTAAAATAGAATGATACACAAGTTACTTCGATGTTTGTATACTGAAAAATGAGCAGATAACGAAGGAGACAGTCAAATGTCGGAGGCAATCAAAAGACAGAAAATTATTAAAAAGGTTATTCTAAATTCCAAAATGTACTTTTAGCAATGTTAAATATTTTTGCCTTTATTCCATTGTTTGCCCCCAGCATAACACATGGTTAATTTGTATGACAATTTAAAAACCAACATGGCGGCTATCGTGAATAAGGGCTATTAATGAGAATCGTTGATGCATTACCTTGACAATGGAAATAGATTATTGAACAAAGTGTATGACACACATATACATTATACATTTATTGATAGCTAATTTTGTGGTAGCTCTGACATGTTTACTCCACAAACCTCCCTAACTGCCCAAAAGAAGTAAGTAGGAAATTTCCTCGCCTTTTCAGGGGACTGGATGAAATCTTTTCTCTACCTTTTTCAGTTAAGATTGAAATTAAAATTAGATAATTTCAGTTTACTATTTTAAATAATCTAATATTTACGAGGCAGAAGATTTTTCAATCAAATGATCGAGCCTCCCATGTGCACCTTTTTCAAAAAGCAAATCGAGTTCCTTAAACATTTACCTTGTAACACTGATGTCACCACAGGTAACCCAAGCTCACTGTGTGTGCCACATAGGTAAATATAGAGAACATATGAGGTGAAGTTTAGGTCTGAAAATTTTCAAGAAAATGGAAATAAAAATCGATAAAACTTACCATGTGGTGAGCTGTTGTCTTTAATACGTACACGAAGTTTCGGGGAAAATGGTCCCCGTTCACCTTCCTTCATAGTATAGTGACAAGGTAGGAGACGGAAGCCAGCGTCGGGACTCCAATCGACTCAAAACAACCACGTTTTTTTTCGCGAAAATCGAATCCAGTCGCTAAATAAACACGCCAGGCTCGTGGAACATGAATTTCTCTAAACCATGAATCCACTGAAGCATCTCCAGGTAACAATACGAAGCCACCAGACTCCGTAGAACTTGGTAAGTTAACCTGCTAAAATGGCGGCCAGAAACCGTTGTCCTCGCGCAAAGTGTCCAAAATGACACTCAACTCGGGACGCCTGGTGACGAGTATAATAAGTCCCCCTGGAGGGAAGGGAGTCCAAGATTGCTCAGTGAGTTTTGTTTTGAGCAATTTGGGACTCCCCTTCCCCCAGAACTTATTATACTCGTCACCCGGCGTCCCGAGTTGAGTGCCATTTTGAATTGGACACTTTGCGAGCAGAACGGTTTGTGGCCGCCATTTTAGTTGGTTAACTTACCAAGTTCTACGACGGAGTCTGGTGGCTTTGCGTTGCTACCTGGAGATGCTTCAGTGGATTAATGGTTTAAAGAAATTCGTGTTCCACGAGCCTGGCGTGTTTATTTAGCGACTGGATTCGACTTCGGAAAAAAATCGTGCTTGTTTCGGGTTGATCGCAGTCCCCAAGCTGGCTTCCGTCTCCTACCTTGTCACTATACTATGAAGGAAGGTGAACAGGGACCATTTTTCCCCAAACTTCCTGTACGTATTAAAGACAACAACAGCTCACTTGATAAGTTCTATCGATTTATTTCCATTTTCTAGCAAACTATCACACCTTAACCTCGCCTCATATGTTCTCTATTTTTACATGTGCAACACAGTGTAAGCCTGGGTTACCTGTGACATCACACAGATGTTTTGGAAAGCATTCTGCTCTTGGGTTCCTGAATGTAACAGTGATTTCCACCCTTAAAAATAAACATTTTAAATCATTTAGTACTGACAGCAAAATTGTATATTTACTTATGTAAGGTGAATGATGTGAACCATTTCATCACCTGAGGTTAATCCTATTTTCTCATTTCATACCCTTCATACTGCAACACAATGGTTTGTGCAAATCGGATGATAATGCTGAAGACAAGGTAAGTCAACATCAAGCAACAACCCAAACCCCCCCCTCCCCCCATGGTAGGTTTAAGACTTAGTCAGTAAGCCCTAACCCCCCCAATGGTCAGACTCCTTCCTAGGGGGAGTTTGGGATTTAGTGGCTAAGTCTCAGACTCCTTCCTAGGGGGAGTTTGGGATTTAGTGGCTAAGTCTCAGACTCCTTCCTAGGGGGAGTTTGGGATTTAGTGGCTAAGTCTCAGACTCCTTCCTAGGGGGAGTTTGGGATTTAGTGGCTAAGTCTCAGACTCCTTCCTAGGGGGAGTTTGGGATTTAGTGGCTAAGTCTCAGACTCCTTCCTAGGGGGAGTTTGGGATTTAGTGGCTAAGTCTCAGACTCCTTCCTAGGGGGAGTTTGGGATTTAGTGGCTAAGTCTCAGACTCCTTCCTAGGGGGAGTTTGGGATTTAGTGGCTAAGTCTCAGACTCCTTCCTAGGGGGAGTTTGGGATTTAGTGGCTAAGTCTCAGACTCCTTCCTAGGGGGAGTTTGGGATTTAGTGGCTAAGTCTCAGACTCCTTCCTAGGGGGAGTTTGGGATTTAGTGGCTAAGTCTCAGACTCCTTCCTAGGGGGAGTTTGGGATTTAGTGGCTAAGTCTCAGACTCCTTCCTAGGGGGAGTTTGGGATTTAGTGGCTAAGTCTCAGACTCCTTCCTAGGGGGAGTTTGGGATTTAGTGGCTAAGTCTCAGACTCCTTCCTAGGGGGAGTTTGGGATTTAGTGGCTAAGTCTCAGACTCCTTCCTAGGGGGAGTTTGGGATTTAGTGGCTAAGTCTCAGACTCCTTCCTAGGGGGAGTTTGGGATTTAGTGGCTAAGTCTCAGACTCCTTCCTAGGGGGAGTTTGGGATTTAGTGGCTAAGTCTCAGACTCCTTCCTAGGGGGAGTTTGGGATTTAGTGGCTAAGTCTCAGACTCCTTCCTAGGGGGAGTTTGGGATTTAGTGGCTAAGTCTCAGACTCCTTCCTAGGGGGAGTTTGGGATTTAGTGGCTAAGTCTCAGACTCCTTCCTAGGGGGAGTTTGGGATTTAGTGGCTAAGTCTCAGACTCCTTCCTAGGGGGAGTTTGGGATTTAGTGGCTAAGTCTCAGACTCCTTCCTAGGGGGAGTTTGGGATTTAGTGGCTAAGTCTCAGACTCCTTCCTAGGGGGAGTTTGGGATTTAGTGGCTAAGTCTCAGACTCCTTCCTAGGGGGAGTTTGGGATTTAGTGGCTAAGTCTCAGACTCCTTCCTAGGGGGAGTTTGGGATTTAGTGGCTAAGTCTCAGACTCCTTCCTAGGGGGAGTTTGGGATTTAGTGGCTAAGTCTCAGACTCCTTCCTAGGGGGAGTTTGGGATTTAGTGGCTAAGTCTCAGACTCCTTCCTAGGGGGAGTTTGGGATTTAGTGGCTAAGTCTCAGACTCCTTCCTAGGGGGAGTTTGGGATTTAGTGGCTAAGTCTCAGACTCCTTCCTAGGGGGAGTTTGGGATTTAGTGGCTAAGTCTCAGACTCCTTCCTAGGGGGAGTTTGGGATTTAGTGGCTAAGTCTCAGACTCCTTCCTAGGGGGAGTTTGGGATTTAGTGGCTAAGTCTCAGACTCCTTCCTAGGGGGAGTTTGGGATTTAGTGGCTAAGTCTCAGACTCCTTCCTAGGGGGAGTTTGGGATTTAGTGGCTAAGTCTCAGACTCCTTCCTAGGGGGAGTTTGGGATTTAGTGGCTAAGTCTCAGACTCCTTCCTAGGGGGAGTTTGGGATTTAGTGGCTAAGTCTCAGACTCCTTCCTAGGGGGAGTTTGGGATTTAGTGGCTAAGTCTCAGACTCCTTCCTAGGGGGAGTTTGGGATTTAGTGGCTAAGTCTCAGACTCCTTCCTAGGGGGAGTTTGGGATTTAGTGGCTAAGTCTCAGACTCCTTCCTAGGGGGAGTTTGGGATTTAGTGGCTAAGTCTCAGACTCCTTCCTAGGGGGAGTTTGGGATTTAGTGGCTAAGTCTCAGACTCCTTCCTAGGGGGAGTTTGGGATTTAGTGGCTAAGTCTCAGACTCCTTCCTAGGGGGAGTTTGGGATTTAGTGGCTAAGTCTCAGACTCCTTCCTAGGGGGAGTTTGGGATTTAGTGGCTAAGTCTCAGACTCCTTCCTAGGGGGAGTTTGGGATTTAGTGGCTAAGTCTCAGACTCCTTCCTAGGGGGAGTTTGGGATTTAGTGGCTAAGTCTCAGACTCCTTCCTAGGGGGAGTTTGGGATTTAGTGGCTAAGTCTCAGACTCCTTCCTAGGGGGAGTTTGGGATTTAGTGGCTAAGTCTCAGACTCCTTCCTAGGGGGAGTTTGGGATTTAGTGGCTAAGTCTCAGACTCCTTCCTAGGGGGAGTTTGGGATTTAGTGGCTAAGTCTCAGACTCCTTCCTAGGGGGAGTTTGGGATTTAGTGGCTAAGTCTCAGACTCCTTCCTAGGGGGAGTTTGGGATTTAGTGGCTAAGTCTCAGACTCCTTCCTAGGGGGAGTTTGGGATTTAGTGGCTAAGTCTCAGACTCCTTCCTAGGGGGAGTTTGGGATTTAGTGGCTAAGTCTCAGACTCCTTCCTAGGGGGAGTTTGGGATTTAGTGGCTAAGTCTCAGACTCCTTCCTAGGGGGAGTTTGGGATTTAGTGGCTAAGTCTCAGACTCCTTCCTAGGGGGAGTTTGGGATTTAGTGGCTAAGTCTCAGACTCCTTCCTAGGGGGAGTTTGGGATTTAGTGGCTAAGTCTCAGACTCCTTCCTAGGGGGAGTTTGGGATTTAGTGGCTAAGTCTCAGACTCCTTCCTAGGGGGAGTTTGGGATTTAGTGGCTAAGTCTCAGACTCCTTCCTAGGGGGAGTTTGGGATTTAGTGGCTAAGTCTCAGACTCCTTCCTAGGGGGAGTTTGGGATTTAGTGGCTAAGTCTCAGACTCCTTCCTAGGGGGAGTTTGGGATTTAGTGGCTAAGTCTCAGACTCCTTCCTAGGGGGAGTTTGGGATTTAGTGGCTAAGTCTCAGACTCCTTCCTAGGGGGAGTTTGGGATTTAGTGGCTAAGTCTCAGACTCCTTCCTAGGGGGAGTTTGGGATTTAGTGGCTAAGTCTCAGACTCCTTCCTAGGGGGAGTTTGGGATTTAGTGGCTAAGTCTCAGACTCCTTCCTAGGGGGAGTTTGGGATTTAGTGGCTAAGTCTCAGACTCCTTCCTAGGGGGAGTTTGGGATTTAGTGGCTAAGTCTCAGACTCCTTCCTAGGGGGAGTTTGGGATTTAGTGGCTAAGTCTCAGACTCCTTCCTAGGGGGAGTTTGGGATTTAGTGGCTAAGTCTCAGACTCCTTCCTAGGGGGAGTTTGGGATTTAGTGGCTAAGTCTCAGACTCCTTCCTAGGGGGAGTTTGGGATTTAGTGGCTAAGTCTCAGACTCCTTCCTAGGGGGAGTTTGGGATTTAGTGGCTAAGTCTCAGACTCCTTCCTAGGGGGAGTTTGGGATTTAGTGGCTAAGTCTCAGACTCCTTCCTAGGGGGAGTTTGGGATTTAGTGGCTAAGTCTCAGACTCCTTCCTAGGGGGAGTTTGGGATTTAGTGGCTAAGTCTCAGACTCCTTCCTAGGGGGAGTTTGGGATTTAGTGGCTAAGTCTCAGACTCCTTCCTAGGGGGAGTTTGGGATTTAGTGGCTAAGTCT
>NC_090883.1:38951127-38952722 GCF_036669925.1 Montipora capricornis
AAAACTTAGAACCTCACATACGTTAACGTTAAATCGTGAGCCCCAAAATTGAACTTTCCACCTTTTCTACGCAGGATTTACGTTATATTCTGCGCGTAATTTTTGTGGGTCAGTTTTGCTTTTCACACCCTTACCGGAACGTGCTTTTGTACTATAACTTCATGTATAAAACCAGTTCCCCTTAGACATCTTGTTAGAATCCTGATGAAGTCTGTTTGATCAGACGAAACCGGTCGGATAATAAACAAAGTTAACAAGATCAGTTGCTGTGTGCTGCTCACTAGTTTCCATTTAAAAAATTAAAAAAGCCGTACATCCTGTGCCCAAGTTCAGGAGTTGCCATAAAGCCATTATGGTGACAACCGGGAGGGCACATTGTATACATATTGTAAAAAAAATTATATATTTTTGAATTCCATCTTTTATCGTTTCTTTATTGCCCGAATTTTGAGCGTTTTGCCCGAAAATTTCTGAGACTGGGGGGGCTGCCGCCCCGCCCCCCCGGCTCGTACGCCTATGAGTAGGTCTTGTAAGATGACAGAAGCTTCTGTTCATGAAGGATTCCTGGGCCTACAAAGACTGGATGGTGCCCTTTTTCCGTGGTCAGCATTAGATTGCGATAAGTGGTGAACGTGTAATAAAAATCCGCAATCCGACAAATCGACTCCGAGGATACAGAACTTCTCAGGGTTTGAGCAAAATCGTTCGATATCAATCAGCTGTTGTTCCGTGGCGAGAAAGACGATTGGCTCTGGAAACAATGGCATTTCTCTGATTATGTCTTCCTTCCGCTCTTGTTGTTCTTCTTTTACTTTCACCAAGACATGAAAGCAAAGGATCACCAGTGGTTAAGGGTGAATCGGCATTCTGACGCTTCACTTCTCTGTTTAGGTTATAAACCTATTTCTCGGAATATCGCCCGCCGATTCAATCTTCATGATTCCCCCTTTCTCGTACACAATAGCATGAACAACTTGTCTGGGAGGTAATCCTTTTCAATTTGTCTTTCAGAGAATCCCGGTGCTCTTCATTGCCCTCTTGAAGGAACGCGATCCAACCCTTTCACTGTTTCCGTGGCTTTTCACTTTAACGACCTGCTCGCCATCCCCAAATATGTACTGCACTATGATCAGGGCTTGAGGCATTGTAGACGCTGCCAGTCTTTGCACTTATCAGCGACTTTCGCAGCGAAGATAAGCTTTTGTTAGTGAAATACTGACGCTGTATGCAACATGAACTAACTTTGCGTGTCAAGGTTGAATGCCATTAAAGTCTAGTTACGTTATCAAACATAAAAATCACTTCAAGTAGCTCTTAGACAGATGGAAGAATAACGCTTAAAGAGCATTGTAAATAAACGTAATAAGCACAGTAATAAAATGCCTTCAAAAGGGCAAGCAATGGTATTTGCATTTGTTGATGTGTGGTGTTGTAATAAAGCAGCGAGGAAGGCAACATGTTTAGTTGTTCCATCGATGGGAACACAGTTTATTTCACTTTTGATGACCACAAATAGACTGTTGCTGGGCAAACCAGCAGAGCAAAGGGCCATAAAGCAAGAGCAGACGTGATGAAGTACAAATTGAAATGCTCTT
>NC_090883.1:38954082-38979082 GCF_036669925.1 Montipora capricornis
ACCCTAACCCTAACCCTAACCCTAACCCTAACCCTAACCCTAACCCTAACCCCTAGGAAGGTCTCTGAGACTTAGCCACTAATTCCCAAAGCCCCCTAGGAAGGTCTCTGAGACTTAGCCACTAATTCCCAAAGCCCCCTAGGAAGGTCTCTGAGACTTAGCCACTAATTCCCAAACCCCTAGGAAGGTCTCTGAGACTTAGCCACTAATTCCCAAAGCCCCCTAGGAAGGTCTCTGAGACTTAGCCACTAATTCCCAAAGCCCCCTAGGAAGGTCTCTGAGACTTAGCCACTAATTCCCAAAGCCCCCTAGGAAGGTCTCTGAGACTTAGCCACTAATTCCCAAAGCCCCCTAGGAAGGTCTCTGAGACTTAGCCACTAATTCCCAAAGCCCCCTAGGAAGGTCTCTGAGACTTAGCCACTAATTCCCAAAGCCCCCTAGGAAGGTCTCTGAGACTTAGCCACTAATTCCCAAAGCCCCCTAGGAAGGTCTCTGAGACTTAGCCACTAATTCCCAAAGCCCCCTAGGAAGGTCTCTGAGACTTAGCCACTAATTCCCAAAGCCCCCTAGGAAGGTCTCTGAGACTTAGCCACTAATTCCCAAAGCCCCCTAGGAAGGTCTCTGAGACTTAGCCACTAATTCCCAAAGCCCCTAGGAAGGTCTCTGAGACTTAGCCACTAATTCCCAAAGCCCCCTAGGAAGGTCTCTGAGACTTAGCCACTAATTCCCAAAGCCCCCTAGGAAGGTCTCTGAGACTTAGCCACTAATTCCCAAAGCCCCCTAGGAAGGTCTCTGAGACTTAGCCACTAATTCCCAAAGCCCCCTAGGAAGGTCTCTGAGACTTAGCCACTAATTCCCAAAGCCCCCTAGGAAGGTCTCTGAGACTTAGCCACTAATTCCCAAAGCCCCCTAGGAAGGTCTCTGAGACTTAGCCACTAATTCCCAAAGCCCCCTAGGAAGGTCTCTGAGACTTAGCCACTAATTCCCAAAGCCCCCTAGGAAGGTCTCTGAGACTTAGCCACTAATTCCCAAAGCCCCCTAGGAAGGTCTCTGAGACTTAGCCACTAATTCCCAAAGCCCCCTAGGAAGGTCTCTGAGACTTAGCCACTAATTCCCAAAGCCCCCTAGGAAGGTCTCTGAGACTTAGCCACTAATTCCCAAAGCCCCCTAGGAAGGTCTCTGAGACTTAGCCACTAATTCCCAAAGCCCCCTAGGAAGGTCTCTGAGACTTAGCCACTAATTCCCAAAGCCCCCTAGGAAGGTCTCTGAGACTTAGCCACTAATTCCCAAAGCCCCCTAGGAAGGTCTCTGAGACTTAGCCACTAATTCCCAAAGCCCCCTAGGAAGGTCTCTGAGACTTAGCCACTAATTCCCAAAGCCCCCTAGGAAGGTCTCTGAGACTTAGCCACTAATTCCCAAAGCCCCCTAGGAAGGTCTCTGAGACTTAGCCACTAATTCCCAAAGCCCCCTAGGAAGGTCTCTGAGACTTAGCCACTAATTCCCAAAGCCCCCTAGGAAGGTCTCTGAGACTTAGCCACTAATTCCCAAAGCCCCCTAGGAAGGTCTCTGAGACTTAGCCACTAATTCCCAAAGCCCCCTAGGAAGGTCTCTGAGACTTAGCCACTAATTCCCAAAGCCCCCTAGGAAGGTCTCTGAGACTTAGCCACTAATTCCCAAAGCCCCCTAGGAAGGTCTCTGAGACTTAGCCACTAATTCCCAAAGCCCCCTAGGAAGGTCTCTGAGACTTAGCCACTAATTCCCAAAGCCCCCTAGGAAGGTCTCTGAGACTTAGCCACTAATTCCCAAAGCCCCCTAGGAAGGTCTCTGAGACTTAGCCACTAATTCCCAAAGCCCCCTAGGAAGGTCTCTGAGACTTAGCCACTAATTCCCAAAGCCCCCTAGGAAGGTCTCTGAGACTTAGCCACTAATTCCCAAAGCCCCCTAGGAAGGTCTCTGAGACTTAGCCACTAATTCCCAAAGCCCCCTAGGAAGGTCTCTGAGACTTAGCCACTAATTCCCAAAGCCCCCTAGGAAGGTCTCTGAGACTTAGCCACTAATTCCCAAAGCCCCCTAGGAAGGTCTCTGAGACTTAGCCACTAATTCCCAAAGCCCCTAGGAAGGTCTCTGAGACTTAGCCACTAATTCCCAAAGCCCCCTAGGAAGGTCTCTGAGACTTAGCCACTAATTCCCAAAGCCCCCTAGGAAGGTCTCTGAGACTTAGCCACTAATTCCCAAAGCCCCCTAGGAAGGTCTCTGAGACTTAGCCACTAATTCCCAAAGCCCCCTAGGAAGGTCTCTGAGACTTAGCCACTAATTCCCAAAGCCCCCTAGGAAGGTCTCTGAGACTTAGCCACTAATTCCCAAAGCCCCCTAGGAAGGTCTCTGAGACTTAGCCACTAATTCCCAAAGCCCCCTAGGAAGGTCTCTGAGACTTAGCCACTAATTCCCAAAGCCCCCTAGGAAGGTCTCTGAGACTTAGCCACTAATTCCCAAAGCCCCCTAGGAAGGTCTCTGAGACTTAGCCACTAATTCCCAAAGCCCCCTAGGAAGGTCTCTGAGACTTAGCCACTAATTCCCAAAGCCCCCTAGGAAGGTCTCTGAGACTTAGCCACTAATTCCCAAAGCCCCCTAGGAAGGTCTCTGAGACTTAGCCACTAATTCCCAAAGCCCCCTAGGAAGGTCTCTGAGACTTAGCCACTAATTCCCAAAGCCCCCTAGGAAGGTCTCTGAGACTTAGCCACTAATTCCCAAAGCCCCCTAGGAAGGTCTCTGAGACTTAGCCACTAATTCCCAAAGCCCCCTAGGAAGGTCTCTGAGACTTAGCCACTAATTCCCAAAGCCCCCTAGGAAGGTCTCTGAGACTTAGCCACTAATTCCCAAAGCCCCCTAGGAAGGTCTCTGAGACTTAGCCACTAATTCCCAAAGCCCCCTAGGAAGGTCTCTGAGACTTAGCCACTAATTCCCAAAGCCCCCTAGGAAGGTCTCTGAGACTTAGCCACTAATTCCCAAAGCCCCCTAGGAAGGTCTCTGAGACTTAGCCACTAATTCCCAAAGCCCCCTAGGAAGGTCTCTGAGACTTAGCCACTAATTCCCAAAGCCCCCTAGGAAGGTCTCTGAGACTTAGCCACTAATTCCCAAAGCCCCCTAGGAAGGTCTCTGAGACTTAGCCACTAATTCCCAAAGCCCCCTAGGAAGGTCTCTGAGACTTAGCCACTAATTCCCAAAGCCCCCTAGGAAGGTCTCTGAGACTTAGCCACTAATTCCCAAAGCCCCCTAGGAAGGTCTCTGAGACTTAGCCACTAATTCCCAAAGCCCCCTAGGAAGGTCTCTGAGACTTAGCCACTAATTCCCAAAGCCCCCTAGGAAGGTCTCTGAGACTTAGCCACTAATTCCCAAAGCCCCCTAGGAAGGTCTCTGAGACTTAGCCACTAATTCCCAAAGCCCCCTAGGAAGGTCTCTGAGACTTAGCCACTAATTCCCAAAGCCCCCTAGGAAGGTCTCTGAGACTTAGCCACTAATTCCCAAAGCCCCCTAGGAAGGTCTCTGAGACTTAGCCACTAATTCCCAAAGCCCCCTAGGAAGGTCTCTGAGACTTAGCCACTAATTCCCAAAGCCCCCTAGGAAGGTCTCTGAGACTTAGCCACTAATTCCCAAAGCCCCCTAGGAAGGTCTCTGAGACTTAGCCACTAATTCCCAAAGCCCCCTAGGAAGGTCTCTGAGACTTAGCCACTAATTCCCAAAGCCCCCTAGGAAGGTCTCTGAGACTTAGCCACTAATTCCCAAAGCCCCCTAGGAAGGTCTCTGAGACTTAGCCACTAATTCCCAAAGCCCCCTAGGAAGGTCTCTGAGACTTAGCCACTAATTCCCAAAGCCCCCTAGGAAGGTCTCTGAGACTTAGCCACTAATTCCCAAAGCCCCCTAGGAAGGTCTCTGAGACTTAGCCACTAATTCCCAAAGCCCCCTAGGAAGGTCTCTGAGACTTAGCCACTAATTCCCAAAGCCCCCTAGGAAGGTCTCTGAGACTTAGCCACTAATTCCCAAAGCCCCCTAGGAAGGTCTCTGAGACTTAGCCACTAATTCCCAAAGCCCCCTAGGAAGGTCTCTGAGACTTAGCCACTAATTCCCAAAGCCCCCTAGGAAGGTCTCTGAGACTTAGCCACTAATTCCCAAAGCCCCCTAGGAAGGTCTCTGAGACTTAGCCACTAATTCCCAAAGCCCCCTAGGAAGGTCTCTGAGACTTAGCCACTAATTCCCAAAGCCCCCTAGGAAGGTCTCTGAGACTTAGCCACTAATTCCCAAAGCCCCCTAGGAAGGTCTCTGAGACTTAGCCACTAATTCCCAAAGCCCCCTAGGAAGGTCTCTGAGACTTAGCCACTAATTCCCAAAGCCCCCTAGGAAGGTCTCTGAGACTTAGCCACTAATTCCCAAAGCCCCCTAGGAAGGTCTCTGAGACTTAGCCACTAATTCCCAAAGCCCCCTAGGAAGGTCTCTGAGACTTAGCCACTAATTCCCAAAGCCCCCTAGGAAGGTCTCTGAGACTTAGCCACTAATTCCCAAAGCCCCCTAGGAAGGTCTCTGAGACTTAGCCACTAATTCCCAAAGCCCCCTAGGAAGGTCTCTGAGACTTAGCCACTAATTCCCAAAGCCCCCTAGGAAGGTCTCTGAGACTTAGCCACTAATTCCCAAAGCCCCCTAGGAAGGTCTCTGAGACTTAGCCACTAATTCCCAAAGCCCCCTAGGAAGGTCTCTGAGACTTAGCCACTAATTCCCAAAGCCCCCTAGGAAGGTCTCTGAGACTTAGCCACTAATTCCCAAAGCCCCCTAGGAAGGTCTCTGAGACTTAGCCACTAATTCCCAAAGCCCCCTAGGAAGGTCTCTGAGACTTAGCCACTAATTCCCAAAGCCCCCTAGGAAGGTCTCTGAGACTTAGCCACTAATTCCCAAAGCCCCCTAGGAAGGTCTCTGAGACTTAGCCACTAATTCCCAAAGCCCCCTAGGAAGGTCTCTGAGACTTAGCCACTAATTCCCAAAGCCCCCTAGGAAGGTCTCTGAGACTTAGCCACTAATTCCCAAAGCCCCCTAGGAAGGTCTCTGAGACTTAGCCACTAATTCCCAAAGCCCCCTAGGAAGGTCTCTGAGACTTAGCCACTAATTCCCAAAGCCCCCTAGGAAGGTCTCTGAGACTTAGCCACTAATTCCCAAAGCCCCCTAGGAAGGTCTCTGAGACTTAGCCACTAATTCCCAAAGCCCCCTAGGAAGGTCTCTGAGACTTAGCCACTAATTCCCAAAGCCCCCTAGGAAGGTCTCTGAGACTTAGCCACTAATTCCCAAAGCCCCCTAGGAAGGTCTCTGAGACTTAGCCACTAATTCCCAAAGCCCCCTAGGAAGGTCTCTGAGACTTAGCCACTAATTCCCAAAGCCCCCTAGGAAGGTCTCTGAGACTTAGCCACTAATTCCCAAAGCCCCCTAGGAAGGTCTCTGAGACTTAGCCACTAATTCCCAAAGCCCCCTAGGAAGGTCTCTGAGACTTAGCCACTAATTCCCAAAGCCCCCTAGGAAGGTCTCTGAGACTTAGCCACTAATTCCCAAAGCCCCCTAGGAAGGTCTCTGAGACTTAGCCACTAATTCCCAAAGCCCCCTAGGAAGGTCTCTGAGACTTAGCCACTAATTCCCAAAGCCCCCTAGGAAGGTCTCTGAGACTTAGCCACTAATTCCCAAAGCCCCCTAGGAAGGTCTCTGAGACTTAGCCACTAATTCCCAAAGCCCCCTAGGAAGGTCTCTGAGACTTAGCCACTAATTCCCAAAGCCCCCTAGGAAGGTCTCTGAGACTTAGCCACTAATTCCCAAAGCCCCCTAGGAAGGTCTCTGAGACTTAGCCACTAATTCCCAAAGCCCCCTAGGAAGGTCTCTGAGACTTAGCCACTAATTCCCAAAGCCCCCTAGGAAGGTCTCTGAGACTTAGCCACTAATTCCCAAAGCCCCCTAGGAAGGTCTCTGAGACTTAGCCACTAATTCCCAAAGCCCCCTAGGAAGGTCTCTGAGACTTAGCCACTAATTCCCAAAGCCCCCTAGGAAGGTCTCTGAGACTTAGCCACTAATTCCCAAAGCCCCCTAGGAAGGTCTCTGAGACTTAGCCACTAATTCCCAAAGCCCCCTAGGAAGGTCTCTGAGACTTAGCCACTAATTCCCAAAGCCCCCTAGGAAGGTCTCTGAGACTTAGCCACTAATTCCCAAAGCCCCCTAGGAAGGTCTCTGAGACTTAGCCACTAATTCCCAAAGCCCCCTAGGAAGGTCTCTGAGACTTAGCCACTAATTCCCAAAGCCCCCTAGGAAGGTCTCTGAGACTTAGCCACTAATTCCCAAAGCCCCCTAGGAAGGTCTCTGAGACTTAGCCACTAATTCCCAAAGCCCCCTAGGAAGGTCTCTGAGACTTAGCCACTAATTCCCAAAGCCCCCTAGGAAGGTCTCTGAGACTTAGCCACTAATTCCCAAAGCCCCCTAGGAAGGTCTCTGAGACTTAGCCACTAATTCCCAAAGCCCCCTAGGAAGGTCTCTGAGACTTAGCCACTAATTCCCAAAGCCCCCTAGGAAGGTCTCTGAGACTTAGCCACTAATTCCCAAAGCCCCCTAGGAAGGTCTCTGAGACTTAGCCACTAATTCCCAAAGCCCCCTAGGAAGGTCTCTGAGACTTAGCCACTAATTCCCAAAGCCCCCTAGGAAGGTCTCTGAGACTTAGCCACTAATTCCCAAAGCCCCCTAGGAAGGTCTCTGAGACTTAGCCACTAATTCCCAAAGCCCCCTAGGAAGGTCTCTGAGACTTAGCCACTAATTCCCAAAGCCCCCTAGGAAGGTCTCTGAGACTTAGCCACTAATTCCCAAAGCCCCCTAGGAAGGTCTCTGAGACTTAGCCACTAATTCCCAAAGCCCCCTAGGAAGGTCTCTGAGACTTAGCCACTAATTCCCAAAGCCCCCTAGGAAGGTCTCTGAGACTTAGCCACTAATTCCCAAAGCCCCCTAGGAAGGTCTCTGAGACTTAGCCACTAATTCCCAAAGCCCCCTAGGAAGGTCTCTGAGACTTAGCCACTAATTCCCAAAGCCCCCTAGGAAGGTCTCTGAGACTTACTTGTACTATTGGGGGGGGGGGTTTAGGGCTCACTGACTAAGTGTTAGGCCTATTATGGGGGGTTTGGGTTGTTGCTTGATGTCGACTTACCTCGTCTTGAGCATTATCATCCGATTTGCACAAACCATCGTGTTGCAGTATAAAGGATATGAAATGAGAAAATAAGAAACCGCAGGTGATGAAATGGTTCACAACATTTACCTTACATAAGTAAATATCCGTTTTTGCTGTCAGTACTAAATGATTTAAAATGTATATTTTTAAGGGTGGAAATCACTGTTGTATTCAGGAACCAAAGAGCAGAATGCTTTCCAAAACATCTGTGACATCACAGGTAACCCAGGCTTACTGTGTGTGCCACATAAGTAAATGTAGAGAACATACGAGGCGAAGTAAGGTCTGAAAGGTTGCTAGAAAATGGAAATAAAAGTCGATAAAACTTATCATGTGAGCTGTTGTGGTCTTTAATACGTACAGGAAGTTTGGGGGGAAATGGTCCCCGTTCACCTTCCTTTATAGTATAGTGACAAGGTAGGAAACGGAAGCCAGCTTGGAGACTCTGATCGACCCAAAACAAGCACGTTTTTTTTTGAAAATCGAATCCAGTCGCTAAATAAACACGCCAGGCTCGTGAAACATGAATTTCTATAAACCATGAATCCACTGAAGCATCTCCAGGTAGCAACGCGAAGCCACCAGACTCCGTAGAACTTGGTAAGTTAACCTGCTAAAATGGCGGCCAGAAACCGTTGTCCTCGCAAAGTGTGCAATTTGAAATGGCACTCAATTCGGGACGCCGGTGACGAGTATAATTAGTTCTGGAGGGAGGAGAGTCCCAAATTGCTTAAAACAAAACTCACTGAGCAATCTGGGACTCCCTTTCCTCCAGGGGGACTTATTATACTCGTCACCAGGCGTCCCGAGCTGAGTGTCATTTTGGACACTGCGCGAGGACAACGGTTTCTGGCCGCCATTTTAGCAGGTTAACTTACCAAGTTCTACGGAGTCTGGTGGCTTCGCATTGCTACCTGGAGATGCTTCAGTGGATTCATGGTTTAGAGAAATTCATGTTCCACGAGCCCGGCCCTGTTTATTTAGCGACTGGATTCGATTTTCGCGAAAAAAAACGGTTGTTTTGAGTCGATTGGAGTCCCGACGCTGGCTTCCGTCTCCTACCTTGTCACTATACTATGAAGGAAGGTGAACGGGGACCATTTTTCCTGAAACTTCGTGTACGTTTTAAAGACAACAGCTCACCACATGGTAAGTTTTATCGATTTTTATTTCCATTTTCTAGAAAAATGTCAGACTTAAACTTCGCCTCATATGTTCTCTATATTTACCTATGTGGCACACACAGTGAGCCTGGGTTACCTGTGGTGACATCAGTGTTACAGGGTAAATGTTTAAGGAACTCAATTTGCTGCTTGCAAAAGGTGCACATAGGAGGCTCGATCATTTGATTGAAAAATCTTCCGCTTCGTAAATATTAGATTATTTAAAATGGTAAACTGAAATTATCTAATTTTAATTTCAATCTTAACTGAAAAAGGTAGAGAAACGATTTCATCCAGTCCCCTGACAAGGTGGGAAAATTCTCTCTTTACTTCTTTTGGGCAGTTAGGGGAACTTAGTTTTATTTCTGAAAGCTTCATAGAGGTTTGTGGAGTAAACATGTCAGAGCTACCACAAAATTAGCTATCAATATATAATGTATAATGTATATGTGTGTCATACACTTTGTTCAATAATCGATTTCCATTGTCAAGGTAATGCATCAACGATTCTCACTAATAGCCCTTATTCACGATAGCCGCCATGTTGGCTTTTAAATTGTCATGCAAATTAACCATTTGTTATGCTGGGAGGCAAACAACGGCTCGTCGAAATAATTAACATTGCTAAAAGTACATTTTGGAATTCAGAATAACCTTTTTAATAATTTTCTGTCTTTTGATTGCCTCCGACAGTGACTGTCTACTTCGTTATCTGCTCATTTTTCAGTAAAAAAACATCGAAGTAACTTGTGTAATCATTCTATTTTACTACTTAGGTGATAAACATTTAATGAACGTGAAAAAGATCATACGTGTGGCTAAGATGTTCGTTATAACCTCTCAAACTTGTGTTGTTTGCCCCCTCAGAAATGTGTGGCTAATTTGCATGATAAAGGCAAATCCAACATGGCAGCTATCGTGAATAAGGTCTATTTGACGCGATCTAAAAATTGAGACAGGCTTTTATTTAACATCTTAGGACATTTTATGAAAGTTCCAGTATTAAGATTGCGAACTGTAACAATTCGCTTGTCATACTTGCTCATCATCAAGCGAGACTTTCTGGAAATGATATAATTATTCGAAATGACATGAACAATCTCCTTTAGAAGAAACTGAGAATTCAGGGTTAGGGTTAACATTTAACATGGAGTAGGCATCCAACACTATATAGAATGCTTGAAGACCAAAGCGAAAATTTCAAGTGCCAAAATAGTACTTTAGAATAAGTACTCTGCCAATCTAAAGGAACAAGATTTCAGCCAATCGTCAAAATTGATATGAAATTTATGCAAATATTTCTTTAATACCAGTACTCTGAGAGAATTGAGGTTGAATATCCAACATTTGTTCGCTGTTCTTGACATCTTTAATGAGAGCAGCACGCTTATCCTATCGTCCCCTTTCCAAATTTAAAATGTTATTTCTTTGATGAGATCATCTGACTAATAATCTACGCTTCGCACAAGACTTTCGATATTGTGAAGGATTTACTTATTTTTTTTCTTCTTAACACAGCAAGTCCTCTCCATTTCCATATATTTTATGTACAGTTTAAGATGGACTCACAGTTTGCTTTCATCCTTCATGAGTATTATCGTATAAACAAAACGAAGTTAGTCTTGTTTAAAGTGGTAGTACGACTAAAAAAACAATTCTTTTTTTGTTTGGATTTTAAGTATGTTAACTAAACACTAGCTTACCCAAGTTTTAAGTTCTGATTTTCAAGACACCTGTTTATTTTAACTGGAGTTTTCTTATTTATTGGTCCACAATTACTACTTTTAAAATATTGAGAGAGCTGGGTCGAGGTAAAATGACGTCAAAGACTCGCTAGTTTAAGAATGCAATGCGTGTGTACGCGACTGAATTAATATGCGGCACGGGAGTTTTGGCTTTTAGACTTTTAAACCTGTGTTTAAGCTAGTGAGTAAATGACGTCATTTTTCTAGATCCAACCCTCTGAGGTCCAATCGGTCAGTTTTGAACGCGAGTAATGAAGGACTGTGAAATCTAAAACTTACACTCAAATAAACAGCCTTTTGTTAAAACTCCAAGCTCAAACTTTTGCCAGTTAGGTGTTAAGCGAACACGCTTTCAAATTTTGAAAAAAAAAAGGAAATGACTTTTTGATCATACTACCACTTTAAAGCAAATCAAAAACGTAGTAGTTATATCTTTAAGTTCTGAGAAATGAAGAACCAATTGAACAAGTCAACGAAACAGTTTTCTTGGGTGTAATATTTAATGAAAACCCTAATTAGAAGACTAATGTTGCATGTGGCCAATACCATTACCTCTCGAAATCAATTGGAATTAATTAAAATCGAGTAACCACTTATTGTCAAATTCCTTACGTTTATTGTACAATTCACTTGTTTATCCCTACCTCTTACTTGAACTGTTTGGGCCTCCACCTGTAAAATTTTCGTCTTGTAATTTTACAGTAACGAGATGTGAGAAGCATACACAAATCTAATTTTAATTTATTCTGACCCTCTTTTTAAGAACCTTGGAATCTTAGTTTCCTTATTAATACTTGTTACAACTTGGTCAATTCATGTTCTCCTATCAAAACTACTAATAGCTATCGGTAAGTGCAAACGAAACAGTCAATATAATACATAGTTTGCAGATTTGTATCAGAGTTCCAAAACACCCAACAGTAGTTGTACTTTTTTTATTTGAAAGTACTGCAACTGAAATTATCTAGTTAATAATACAATAGAAATTGCACACTTTGCATCTCAACAACAATTTAAATCAGTGTCAACGTGTTTTGCAATAATATGGAAAGTATTGCTGTAATTTTAACATCAATATGCAATAATTAAGTTGAATAAAGTCAGTGCCACGTAAAAAAATCGCCAAAGCGTTTTCAGACTTTTCAGTGTGGAACATGTAACGGGGAATCAAACTCCCACATGAATAAAGTAAAGTACGATCGTCCGGGTGAGCGTAGTCCTGAGAAGGACTGTTTATGATGACATCATAAACAGTCCTTCTCAGGACTACGCTCACCCGGACGATCGTACTTTACTTTATGATATGACTCCTGGGTTCAAACCATTTACAATCCCACATGAATGTTGTTTCACTCGTAGAATTTTTATTTTGCAAGATACAGCCATGAATTACAAGTCAAATTGACCGTTTAACCGTGTACTTTGCAGACAACATATTTCCTTTGAAAATTAAATTAAATTGTTCACAACTCAATGGTTACAAAACGAAAAACAAAGTGCTCTACTCGTGGGCTGAAATCCGAAATTGACAACAGCGGCCGATAATACGTACACCGTAACACTCAAAGCAAGTGTACACAGCACAATGGTCAGGCAAATGGGAAAAATGTGTTTTCACTAACCTCCCAACACATGATCATCAATAGTCGCGCACGGCATGCAAGTTTGTCTAATGACCTCACACATCAAAACACGCGCATTCATTGGTCCTTCTATAATCTCCAGGAAACCTTACACTACGTAGCCTTACATTACACTTTTCACAGCACAATCGATAATTTTTCTGCCTGCTGCACTACTTGGCGCGGCATTAAGCTGGCCGCCTCGCAAGCCTCGCGTCTTCGCTCGGCTTTCTCGTTTGCAATAAACTCTTCCTCCCAAGTTAGCCAGCAAATTCTCTTAAGAGAATTTCTAACTTATTCCACGAGAAACTCTGGCGCACTTCGTTTTCTCTATTGTTAGAGTTTAAAGAATTTTCCGTTATAATTCTTTTAAAAATTAAATTCTACCTCAGCAACTTCATACAAAAAAGCACTTAACGCATTCGCTTCTGACAGTAATTGAGAATTTGACATTTTTTCTTTCTGCATAAAATTCTTATGAATTATTTATGCTACTTTGTATTTCAATTCTTTAAATAAGTGTTTTTTTATGTAAAAGATATGATTGTAATCTCCGTGGTTCAACGAGCGCTAGATATTATATTTGGGAAGGGCTAATTTATATAAGGTTAGTAGTGTCTTTTAGGCCTCCTCTCCACCAATGCAATCCTTATAATTGTCTTTCTTTTCCTCTCTTCTTTGTTTGTATCTATTTGTAAGTTTGTTTTTTCTATGTGGCAAATAATTAGATTCTAGACTTGGCGCTTCATCACACTTTGTTACACATTCTTTGAGTTTTTCCTTCAATACTGTTAATGCCTGTGTCCTATTCCTAGCCTTCTGTTTACTGTGAAGAATGGTTCCATATAGGGTTTTGTACTTAAAGTCCCAGAACACTAGGAATTTGCAAATATTTTCCGTCTTCCATCCAGTGACTATACGTGTCCGTTATTAATTTTATGTATTTGTTATCCTCCAAAAGATTGGAGTTAGATTTCCAAAAGGAGGGACTCCGTCGTGTTTCTTCCATTCCACTTACATGGAATGTAGTAGCAGGGTGATCAGTTCTTATTGAGGGAATAAGTAGTACACTTACTACAGTATGCACCAACGTAAGAACCAAAATTTTTCTTCGTGAGGCTAAACAGGTTCTTTTTAGAATGGTATTTGCAGTAGTTTTGGGCTATCTGGGTTCGTAATCTGGTTCTTATTTCCACATAATATCTCTACTCTATGATACACATGGTACGACTGATTTCCTTTCATGAGGTTACCGATACCTTTATACTTCAATCATAACTACGAGAAAAAGTTATAAACAATCTGTGCAGTTTAAAGTTTGTTTTAGACGATTGTAATGTCGAGGTAATTTTCCAAAATAAGAACGTATTTCATTTTTTTTTTCTCTAAACTGTTTATGTAAGGAGGATCTAGAATGAAATTTTTAGCACTCCAGGTTCTTCAATTCTAGGTTCTTATATGTGAGTGTTTACCGTTTCTCATCCTGAATATCACTTGTTATTAAGTAAACATCCAAGCAATCCACTATTACCGGGTTTTTTTTTTTTGACTCCTTGTGAAACCCTTAAACTTTTCTTTCCACTCGATACACCTTAGCCTCAGTCGAAATTTTTTAAGAGAATCATAACCACCCTGCTGTGCTCTGCTCCATAACTAAAGAGAACACTGCCGTGTCACTGCGATTTCCACATGTTTTCGACTTCTGGGGTTCTATTGCCGGTTTTCACTGTCTAACCATCATCAAAACCATTCAGCAAATAAAGTTTAGAGTCAGATAAAACAAGATAAATATTCAAACAGTCTCGCAAAGGTTCAGGTCTGTGCGATGTTTCGTGCGGGAGATATTCGAAGCAATGTTTTTGTCAAATTTGTAAGGCTTTGTATGGAGATGCCATGCCTCTGTCTCTCCGAGAGGAACAAATTTGGCGGCCGGAAGCTAAGACACATGTCATCAAGTTGTACTATAAAAAGCCTGTAGTCGTCTTTTGAGGACTCATAAACATCTGAGTACTTATTCGCGTACAAGGACTGTTCAGATTGCAAAATATCAGCGGATAAGTCACTTTTTAACCTACGTGACATTCTTCTCGGCCTCCATTTTAATATTAAACTTTGCTTTGTCACAAGACGAAAAACCCTATCAAACTGAAATTTAGTGTAAAAATAGTTATTAGAACAGCTGAAGACTAAACTACAATCTGAAAAGGATTTATAATTCCTTATTTTTATTTTGATGACGTCACTTCAAAACCACTAATATGTTTCATGCAGAAAAGTATTGTCACATTTCTCTTTTGATAACTAATTAATAAGCCTTTCTTTTTCTAAAGAACGAATAGCCCGAATATTTAAAGATAGCACTTAAAAGTTTAAATTTCGTGTCATGTAGGTTACGTGAATATAGCCCGATTATTTTTGTAAGCGGGACAACCCGTTTATGAAAAAACTCCATGTATATGAAACCCACGGCACAGAGGTCCCGTATGTCCCCTACTAAGATACCAATTGGTAATTAACTAACCACGGGATTAAGAAATTTGTAAAAATACAAGTGACTCAAGGTGTTGCATTCATCATACTACACTTACAATTATCGAATAACTAAAAAACAGTCAGCAGATTACCCACACTGGTGGATAACCCGCACCTTAAAAACGAAATAAACACATGCAAAAAGCTCTTGAAATCATTAATTTGGGGACAAATTTTAGAGTTGTAACTGTTGTTGTGTGAGGTCATAGCTGTATACCGGTAATGTTCATGTTAATTTTCAAGTTCAGTGTTCAAAAAAACTTATGGTTAGTTGTTGCTTGTTTCAAATTGTATATCCCATTTATGAACGTTTCATACTCGACAGGAAGAGAATCCGCGGGCCACAATTGGTGGTTTCGATCTTTTAGACCACTTATTTGTTGAAAGAAAGCTGGGGTGAGTCTGAAAAGTCTGGATTGGATGGGTGGAATTGAGCAGTTAATTACCGTTTTATAGCATGTTTAAGCAATAGGACGTTTTCTGTGTTTCCATAGCCTCATCTAAACACTAGGGGGAGTTGGGAGGATTCGAGACAGTTATGCAAACCCGAGACGCAAACAAGTGAAGGAAAATGCTATGCTGGTTTTTTACTTCTAGATTGGAACAGATTTTCCTGATACACGCTCATATTTCCTACCAGCCAATTAAAACGCACGTCTGACAACACATAACCAATCAAAATTCGTGTGATGTCACTGCCTTGTTTCCACAATCTCATCTAAACACAGCTATTGACCAATGAGAATGCGCGTACTATCCTAATTATTAGGAGCTTGGTGAACTATCCATTGTTTCCATGTTAATGTAATACTTTTTATTCAGCAATTTTCACACCTATTTTTAACTTCTATTGATGCTGGATACGTGCTTGAAAATTACCACTGGCGATTTCTCAACAAAATCGATGTTTCAGGTTGTACTGAGCCAAACGAGTTGCTTAAAACGGGAAGACTGGTATTAACTGTAAATTTGTCCCTGATGCGCTGGATATCTTTAGATTATTTTTGTCGCCATAAAAGTTGTTTACACAGATGCTGACAATTCTTGGGCACGGGCAACTAATTATGCACGAAATCAAGTCGTGTTGGCATCACGTTCTCGTGCCGCTTTGTCGTAGTCTTCACAAGGCAAAACAATACAATTCCGGAAAGGAAGCATGTTTACAATTGACTGTGACATGTATACTTTAACGTTATTGTTCCAGTTAAACAAACGAGGCAAACTACCATTCCCGGTAGATTTAAAATTTGTCCCATAACCCGCACCGCAACAATTGTTTGCCGACGATTTAACGCATTATTCGCGGGTGAAAGACCGAGACTACGACAATGACTCGTACTATGAGCTTATTATTTATATTTTAAATTCATTTCTAAATTGCATAGTTTTTTTTATTTCGTAACCAGCTCTAAAATTATGGAATTGACTAGTATATTTTAAACGAATAAAATCTGAAACAAGCAGTCAAGGAGAAAACCGCTAAACAAACAACGTTCAGCTGAATCGACGATTTTAAACTTATTTTAGGGAACAAACAGAAGAGATACAGTCTATGCAAAATGAAGTGTAAAAACCACCCGAGATTTATTCGCAGAAGTCTCTTACCTTGACGGTGATGTACAGTGCTTGACAAATGGGACGGGCTGGAGTGTAATCGTCACCAACACGCATAGGGTAGGAAGATGGTGGCAAAAAACAGTGGTATGGTAGTCAGCGCTGTCCATGACAAAACATCAGTGTCAATGCATCCTATCGAGGAACAATAGAAAGTTTATAATGGCTACTCCTTAAAAGACAATTCAGTTAAGCTGGCAAAACTTAAATACATGACGGGTATAGCGCCGGTGAGAAGCCACACATGTGAACTGCTGATTCCATATTGCGCCATGTTGTTCAAGATTCGTAAGTTGCCGACATTAGTTGATTTGATAAGAGAGGAATAAATATCGAGTTACAAAACCTTTAACTTGGACTAATTTGTTAAACCAACTGCATTGGCTCACAAATAGCCAAACTACACGACGGGATAATAATAAGGGCTTAAGTTAAACTATTGATACACAAAAAGCCTTTGAAAGAGAATGCGTTCGAGAAGATTGTTACCTCTTGGCGGGTTGAAAATAAGTCGCCTTTCCTCGCTGTTCCGGACATTGACAACAAACAGATGTTTTCGTTTGATTGCTCCTTATAAGCAAGTTGAGAACAATTAGAAAATCATCAAAGTAGTAGACAAAAGAACTCATTAATTTAGCACGCATTTGTCTGTTCCTCGTGGATCACGTTTTGGCATCATTAGCGCCGGAGATCAGTAGCTATTCACTGACTATTCCCAATGGCAATCATGTACAGCAGAAACAATGAACAATTAAATTAAAACCTATAATGCCAGTTCTTCACCAGTGATTAGATAAAATAAGAGGACGTAAGGTGTTGAATTGTCTCTGGAAAATTACCAGGAAGTATCCTCAAGGGAGGAAGTTATCAAAGAAAAATAACACATGGTAATTTGAGAGACTTTTCTTTCTAATTAACATTAACCTTAAGCCGGAGGATTTTGCGATAAACAAGAGTTTGTTTTCGCAAAAATAAAGTTATGATCGTTGTTTTTCACTTTCATGCCAGACTGCAAAATACCCAGCCACTTATGTTAATATGTATGGCGTGTATTGTTGTATTCTTTGTTCATCAAAGTATGCCGCCGCAAGAGCAAAATAGTACTCATCGCGTAAAATTGTGATATGATGCACAAGAATCTTTTACATAATAAATAAGGCAACCGTCCCATGTCAGAATTTGTCAATAGGCGGCGCAAGGACATTTGAAAGCAAAAATAAGCAATTCTGAAATTCATGTTTTCGATACAATCGCTTTCTTTGAAAATGTTTCAAACAACGTTCATTGTCAAACTAAAGTACCGTCACTTTGCGATCTTTTTTAATGAATAAATAGTTATTGTGCATAAAAAACCATATGTAAAGAAACGCTTTAATTGACAGGTCAGAAACTCGCGCTTTATCTCTTGTGAAAAATATGGTATCATTAGCACAGAAAACGTTCCTGTCTGTCTTTACAATTTAACAGCAACCATTAATGTAGAAAGAGTGCGAAAACTATTATGACTGAAACAAAACATGAAAAAGGATAGAATATCAAATGTGATTATTTTTATGATTACCCTCTGATCATAACAAACTTGTTTTTTTCCGCTTTCTATTTTCCCTAGGGGGCCAATCTGTTCCATTGTAAATCTTTCTTTTGAGAAAAATGTGATACCACTGGTTAAAACCAAACAGTACAACATTGATTACCCTTTGTAAACAGATAAAAGAACTGATTAGTGTTGTACTATGAATGAGATCTCAATAAAGGAACACGGTCCAGTTGTCCCGGGTAGGCGAGTTGTCCCTAGCAGAGCGTTAATTAACAAGGCAGCTAGGGTAACCCTGGCTGCCTGGCATTTATATCGGCGAGTTTATCATAGAATATAAGGCTAAGAGCAGACTTCTGGGTGTTACCATAAATAAAAATCTGAGCGGGATACCTCATCTGCAAGAAGGCATTAAAAATTTCGCAAATAAATTAAGCCTCCTGAGGAAATCCAAGTTTCTACCAAGTCTTGTGTGCGAGTCGTTTTATCGGAAGCTTATCCAGCCATCCATTACGTACGCGTTCTTATTTAAGACATTGGAAAGACAACATTACCGTGCTGCCAGAGTCATTTTTGGTCTTCCATTGGAAATGCCAACAGTTGACGTTTTAGCCACAGTAAAGTGGAACACCTTAATGCATCAATATAAACTTTCTATAATTGAGCTTTTTTACAAAGGTTTCTATGGTATGCTTCCACACGCTTTAGCTGAACAGTTGATAACGCACAGCAACATATCTGTTTCAAGAATAACGAATGGGTTGATAGCTCCGAGTTTTGCGTCAAAATACGGCCAAAACTCCATTGCCTATAGAGGGGCTGTCCTCTGGAACACCATAGATCGTTCAAAATGTTCTATTTTAGATTGCATGGACATAAAATCCTTTTTGAAAAATGTCGTTTAATGTTATGTTTTTAAGATTTTAATGTCAACGTTTTAGCTCCGCAAATAATTAACAATAGATCTGAGAATTTCATATATTTTTAAATGTCTTCTTAGATTTTAGAATGCCTATTTTATTAGGAATGATTTTATTTTATTTTATTTCCTTGAATGTAGTTTTAATAATTTTTTAGCATTTTATCACTAATTTATAATTTTGTACACGACCCCACAAGCTTTTAGCTTTGAATTTGATTTCGTGTATAAAAAATAAAGATTGATTGATCCTCCGGACGCCTTGTTCCTTTAAAAGAGGCACTTTTGTACCAGGGCAGGTGAAAAAACAAGGAAAACGAATAGACCATTTTACAGTTGTGGCTAAGTTACCAGGCCTAGCAATGGAAGCGAGGCTGCCGGTGACCCTGTTTTGATACAAACCTTCATGCTTTTGTAATGTTAATATGGAGTAATTAGCGTTACAACAACACAATTTACATGATAAAAGTAGTGAGGTCTGTATCAATGCAAGGTCACCGGCAGCCTCACAGCCATTCATAGGCTTGGTCGCTGAGCAAACAACTGTAAAATGGCCTATTAAACAAGGTTTAAATTTTCCTTTATTGTAATGTGGACTGCCTTAGTTTGATAATGGCATCACCATGCTCGAGTCTTTATATCTAGAACAACAAGTTCAGATCCAGAGCGTACAGCAAGGAGTGGGTAAGTTGTTGTAGTTCTCGCGAATTGTGGATGTTTCCGGATTCCGGATTCAGTCCGGATTCTGGTCAACCTCGTTCCTAGGGTCCTCTCCTACCCGTCCCTACAGAGCGAGAGAGAGAGACCCTGGTTGAGTCTGTTCAAGTGGCTCCAGAACAAAATTAATTCCGAGGGAGGAGTCCTTTGTCTCACAATTTTGTGTCTCGTTCACGCAATGATCGAAAGGGTCCTTACAAGCAAGATAGATTTGCTAGCCCTCCAGCTATAACTAAAATAAGAAATTTCTGCCCAAACAGAATTGCCACTAGATAAACAAGTTTGTTATTTTTCGGAGGATAAAGCGAAAACTCGCGTTATCACAGTTTAACCGACGACACCAATCGCTAATAAAATTCTACCATCTCAATGAGTTCTACCCAAGCGTGTTTATATCGAAGGGAAAATCCCTCTATGTTAAACTTGCATTGAAAGTATCAACGTTTGCCTGACAGCGGCTGCTGGTAATCAGGCTGAATCACTATACTGCAAGTCCTACACCATTAGCGGTTTTAGCGCTTCGGCAGCAGGGAATTCATATTTGCTGAACCTTCAAAATAATATTTCAGATCTTGTGACTTTTGTGACAATAGTCTGAAATGAAATGTCAGCTTTTTCCACTCCCTATCTTTGTTACAATGAGCAATAGAAAAACGTGTCGCTTTTAATGGTAGATAGAGATATAATATAGTGCAAATGCAAAGGATGAGCACAACGTGAGGGATGACAACAGGAAATCAGGCAGTATTAACAGAGATAAAACAGACAACATAACCTGTCAAGCGAAAGGCTTTCTTGTACATGGTCCATATGAAAACTTTATTTAAAAACACATGCAGCCCAGTTATTTCTTAAAATCCTCTAAAACTAAGCATACCTAACCCTCCAGAAAAATAAAAAAGGAACTATAAACGGTTGGCTGTCGTGCAAGCAAATTTTTAACAAAGATGCTTCCGGCCATTTGGTTGATTTTAAACGACGACGAAAAAAACTGCAAGACCCATAGCTGTAAATAAAAATATACTCTTTCAAGATTCTGTTTACCTCTTTTCATTTGAACAATCTAGCTGTGTCCGGGGCGGTGCATTCTCTCTTCCTGTTCATCGCGCAGAATGCCTATTGTTCTCGGGACATTTACTTCCAGTTAAAAAATGTTGTAGATCTGTCATATCGCGCGTCATTATGCATAAACGCTTAGAAAGAGCTTCGATCAGTGGTGGCCATGAACGCACCACGACGGTCATTAACTTGATGAAGGCGGCAAACTTAACAATGAACGCAGAGCGCTATTGTCTTTTCTTTTGTTTCGCAAAACTGCACATAATAATTATGCGCATACTTCGTACGGAACATTTCATGACACGGTTTTCCATTTTGCTTTATAGCATGGGCAATTTTTTAGATTCGTTTTGTTTGGACAAAAGTTATAACTCACAAAGAATGATGAACTGTCAAATTATCTCTGCGCAAGCGAAATAATTGTGTTCAGTGAAAATAAAAACAACGTTTTATTTGTGAGTTTTTGCGTTCGGAAGCTGCCGAGGTTGCATAACGAGCTTAATAAAAGAAAAAGATGCACCATTTGGAAAGATTGCGCTTAAAACTATTAAGTTATCTATTACCGCTACAGCGCTTTCTCTGAAATCTTTTGTGCAGCTAGTAGTTGACATCCATTGGTGCATTTCGATCCACCGGCACCCCTTTGTTCTGTCATGATAAATATTCCAGTTTTCTTCCTTTGCCCAAAATATTCGATCTGTTATGAAGATGTGCCTCGACCTATTTAATTCATTTCCGAGGTCGGTGGGAACGGCGACGCTTGATACATCTTTTCTGCTTCCTTACGAATTATATAATCGTAGTCTTGAAAACAAATACATTTGTTTTCCAATGGGCCCTCCACAACATAGAAATGGCAATTCAAATCCAGTGCGTAAATTATTTTTGACTACACAAGCGGTGAATCCCCGATTTCGGCAAGATTTCCGCACAGGTCCCTACTTCATTATGCATACACTCCTTTGTTTCAAGAAAACAATAGCGATAACAATAGGCGTCCTTTGGGACTGTGGCGCTTTGTTCTTTCTATTTAGAGGTTTTTTTTCTAAGTCTATATGGACTTAAAAAAAGTTGGTCGAAATTCTGTCTGAAATACGGAAAATCGAACAGTTTTTCCTGCAATTTCGGCACTTTTCTTGCAATTTTACCCATTTTTCAGTTTTAGAATAAGCGCAACAAGTGGAGTTTCAAGCAATCGTTGTAATAGGGTTCAGATTCGCAAACATAAGAAACAAACCAAATAAAAGTACTGTTATAAGAAATTTAATGGCTTCCTGCTCTTTTCATCGTGAAATTTTCATTCCTGTCTGCTTAAAAATTCGCCGAGACACTGCAAAGTGTATATTTTCTTCCTTTCCTGTATTTAGGATCACGAACGGTGCGATTTATCGCTCTTTGTAGAGATCGGCAATATGCTCAATGATACTTCCAAGTAAATAGCTTTGGTAGAGATCCATGGATGTTCCCGTACGAGGCATACTTCGTTTCACTCCCCATCATGTCTTTTCAATGCCCTGCTGTGGGCTCGTTTGTCTGGGTTGACGAAGTTTAGGCGATGGTTAACTGCGGTGAGATGATGTTAGCCCTTGTCTTGTAGGCAGTTGTAAACTTTCCGCCCACAGGTAGCTAGGGCTAATATTTTTTCAAGGAAAGTTTACGGTCAGAAAATTAATGTGTTCTAGCGGATTGAAGGCTATCCATTGCAGTGTTTTTTCTTGAGCATCGCGAAACAGATCCATCTCCCGATGTGGCACTTTGTCTTTGCCAACTGACTGCGTTTTCACACAGGTTTTGGACACGGAAGACGAAAGTAAATTGTTTTCTTTGCACCACTTTATGCACAACTCTGGAAAGGCTATAAAGCAGGGACAATTTCCAAATGATCAAATCTCCCATTGCTGTGACCCTTTTACTTCGATAGCCATCTTGATTATTACGAAAACACAAGTTTGCTTCAAAAGAAGGGAAATGTGAAACGATTTTAATTGCAATGAACTCGTGCATGAAAGTTTCCCATGAAAGATGCTCCAATCAGACTTTAAGCGTGGTATACTCTTCCACGCAGTGAACTTATAAGTGTGCCGCACGCACGGGGCATGAAGGAAAAGCAGGTCACAGCTTACAGCAATACTGGAAAACCTAAAACTATCACATGGACTAACCTTAAGCCTAAACAGTGCCTTTAGTCGTAATTAGGGTTACGGTTAGCATTATTAAAGGCATGGGTTGTTTCAAGAGTAGTAAAACAGGGATCTCTAAACGGTAACCTACAAGTGTAAGTTTGATTGTAGGTGCTCGGCGCGGCACGTGTATATAATTACGTATCATTGTTATGTAAATAGTCAGCCAGAATTCAAAATAAATATCATTTTCAAGGTGTGAATTAGCAACTTGACACGTTAGCTCAGTGGCAAAGAACAGGGACAAGTAATGCAGAGGTTTACAGTGGGTCGGAGTTCAAGGCAAGCTGCGAGTGACATATCATGGGATAAAATGGCAGAAAAAGCCGAGCGGGATCTGGAAATAAGAACAAGACGAAGAGATAGAAAGGGGAAAGCTGGGACAAAAACGAGTAACGGTGTGGGCGATGAAGGGAAAGAAGAGACAGAGGGAGGGAGAGAAAAAATAAGATCCGTTTTTATTCATCCCGTAAGTACAAATTACCCATGTATATATTCGGTTCTCTTGGGTATATGTATTGTTCTACAAAATAATAGCGCGAATGAATAATTAATTTATTCTGCATGCATAATGAAGTAGGGACCTGTACGGAAATCATTCCCCGATTTCCTCTGCATGTGCCAATATTTGAAGAGGAAAGCATCCCCGATAGATTGACATTCAGATATTTTGAAGTTCGTTACGCTTTCGATGTTAACGGATTTTGTCCACTATTTTCAGCGCAGCGTTTGAGATTTTGTCTAGACTAGTCAGGACCTTTAAGGTCAGGTACACAGTTTCATGGCTGCACTTTCCATTTTACGCTCTGCGGAGACAAATCTCACACTTATCCCCCGCTCCCCCAAATTCTTTGTTTGTAATCTCCCAGATTCTGGGAGACACGTGACCGGACCCAATCATGGTCTCTCGACGACAGAAGAAAGCTAAGTAAATGTAGTTTACGATAAAAATATTGTTTAAGCGAGTTTTCCTTTTGGTAAGTGTCAGGATCGGAGCCGGTAAGACGTGAAACCGCCGAGGGTTCTTCTATTGAATTCATCGGGTATCGCATGCCGCAGCACGAGCATAATCACTACACAATGTTATTCGCAAGGCATCAATCAACAAAAGTTTGTCAGGAAATTCCGATATTTAAAATATCTTTCCAGTGGCGTCCACTTACACGGTGGTTTCACGTCTTACCGGCTCCTGACACTGCAAGGAAAACTCGGTTAAACTTTATTTTGTATCGCAAACTATATTTATTGAGACTAAATATAAAATAAGTATGCAAGGCTGGTTGTGCGGCTGTGAGGTTGCATATTTTGTTTGTTAGGATTTTATTGAAACTAACGCGCGTACGAATTTTTCCCCGAAGAACATCCGCGAAGGTCGGAAGTAACCTTAACTGGTGACCCAGGGATTTCATATGTCTACTTTGGGCGGGGATTTTGTTATTGATCCGGTCCGAGTTCTGTTGATCCGATCCGATCCGGTCCGATCCGGGTTTTGTTCTCTTCGTCTATTCGCAAAATAAATGTTTTTTTGCGATTTATACAACTTTTTGTTCACCTCAATGTCGCACGCGTCCGTTTGTAAACAGCACTCGACCAAGAGGACAACTTTTATAGTCCATGTCCTGATTTACGCGTACACACTACCGACTTTATCTGAAGCCTCTTACGCAGACTTTAGAAGTAAGGATTGCATGACGAGCCAAAACATTCTACGTGTGTGTTGAATCCATCCGGCCATCTTGGCTCAAACCACAACAACATTAATATGAAAGATGGAAATACACAAGAGTTAAAGGTTATGCCAAAAGTGTTTTCGTTCTTCTCCATAACAATTTTTCCACTCTAGTGTTTCACTTGATTTGCGTTAATTGTTGATTTCAGTTTACAGTGTCCCCAATTAGCGCTCCAGCGCTAGAACGACTAGACACTTAAATAAAGTTCCTTTCCTTCCATTCTTTTTACTTTGTAAACTGGTGGGGTAAAGTACAATTTTGAGATAAAATCTCTACTCTTACTTCTCTAGCGCAATCGATGTTGTAACTCAGTGTTTCTGTGTACGCGACATTATTTTGACACGGTATAAGAGTACTCAAGGCCTTTTCTAAAATCCGTATCTGGGCCAGTACAAACCTAGTTTTGTTCTATACTCCGTTTTGGAAAAATCAGTCCTTGTTTCATACTCCATTACCCGCTGATAATTTTAAAAGATAGAGAATAAGTGTAATTCCGAGTAAATGCATTGTCTGTAATACAGGCGACAAATGCAGAGAAAAGTCTACTCATAATATTTCGATATAAATTTATATCATCTTCAGACTGAGGTGATCAACAGGTAGCAGATGGAGATGGTACATTAGCATTAATAAGCACGTGAAGAAGAGAAGAAAGGAGAGGGGAATAGGAGAATAGGCAAAGTTCTCTGCTGGCTTTCAAACCAATGTTCAAAGAAGGTTCTGAGCGCTTGATGTGATAAGCTTCTTTGTATAGTAATAGATTCCAGTTATCATCGCGGTCTATTATTTGTGTGTTACCACGCACGGTTTGGATGAGAAATTCTTTGTTCAGTGCAGCAAAAGGTAGGTTATTCTCATTGATAAAAATGTCCGGTAAGTTGTATAAACCTTGTACATGTTTTATCTGGTCCCAATGGCGTAGATGTTTGTATATCGCGCTTTCTTTGT
>NC_090883.1:38989082-38996582 GCF_036669925.1 Montipora capricornis
ACGACATTGTCGACGACATTTGTCGAGAAGAGAGAGAGCCCGGGTTCAAGGTTGCAGTGTGACACACTCGCCTATCGCCTCGTGTGCCATTTTTATTGTTCTTACCACATTTTGACGTCGTCTGTGATCGATCACTGAACATGGAATCTCATTGTTGAATATACCCTCAGAATATTCTCGCGTACCTTATCCACCCTAACCTATCAACCTGGGACACTATATGGTGCTCTGGCATGACGTTAATCTCGGTATAATCTAAAATGGCGATGGATTTAACTCAGTGTCTTCGTGCTTTAGAAATTTCTGTCCTTGAAAGAAAAGAGGAAGATGTTGTTTCTTCAGTAGCAGCTATTAATCAAAAGGTTATTGATTCAGGTCAGTGAGGAAAAACGGCGCGTTCGAAAGTTTAAAGTATAAAAATTAATAATAATATAATCACTTTATTTAACTTTCATGCTTAAGTAGGTGCCCCAGAAATTGAATAATGAATGAATATGTAGTTGACCACTCCCCTAGCGGCTTCAGGGTCAATAAACAACACTTTGTGGGGAACTTTGCCAGACTGCTTTTATTGTAGAGAGTCTAACCATTTGCAGATGTCATTAATATTACAAAGGCAGTACTTTCTCCTCAGTTAAGAATGGCACATTATTTTGATCTAGTTGGTTGTAAGATTATGATCAAATTGAATAAACCATGTATCTTCCTGGTTGGTACATTTGGGACCATTGAGACAGTGATGAGCACTTCAGTATTTGTTTGGCCCAGTCCTGACTTCTACTAAGGTGGTACTTTGTTGGGAAATGTAATTGTCTTTCATTTGGGTTCTTGTCTTTAGTTAGTACTAATAATTTAGGATACGGTGTTGTCATCTGCTGGTGTTGAGAGCACAGGTGCAGGAAGTGGAAACAATGTCATAGAAGTGGAATTACTCATTGGAACTACTTATGCAATAATTTCCTTTGTGTTAATTGTGAACCTACGGCATGCGAATAGATAACGTGTGCATTATGACAACTCGTGCGTAGAATATAATGTTGACCCATATAAATTTGATAGTCAAAACTAATTTTTGTGTAAACCCTGGTGCGGCATATTCCACCAAATTTGGGCCTCAGTCATTCAGTGTATTTGCTTTAATACTCTCTGTGATTTTGAATGAACATCGTCTGGTTCAGTAAGAAACTGTAAGAGTTACAAATGCTAGCGCCAAAGCTTGGACATGCACAAAACCGTGAAACTGTCCCTTTCACCAGATCAGTGATGTTAGATTTATGATCCTAATGAAAGTCCATCTGTTGGTATTCAGGAAATTAAGAGTTTTTTATCATTTAGGGGAAAGTCCATTGATGAATGCTTAAACCTGAGAAGAAACCTTTGTATTTATAGAGACGAAATTGGTGCTATAAGACTCAAATGTAACCACAAGTTTTCTTTCAACTTCAAGGCATAATGGGGATTTCTGGGTTGTTATGGATCAAAATCTGTATCCATTCAAAAGAGGGGTCACAAAATCTGTTTGTAGAAAAAATTGAGTTTGATTCTCGAGTCTTTCACAACCTTGCTTCAAAAGTTCATGAACTATATTTTTCTCACTGTTTGCCTTGCCTATTAAGAAAGTAAACAGACAAAGCACAGAAGAGGAAAAAACACAGAAGAAAAACTTGACTACATGTGCAATGTGCATTCATGTTATTGTAAAACTGCAAGGAGAAATGAACATGTGTATCTCTTAACAATGATAATACTGGTGTTACTACTCACAAAACCATGGTATTTCAGATTTCCATTTAATAATAATAATAATAATAATAATAAATGGTTAAAATTTTACTCATTAAAAGGATGATCAATCTTCTACACTTTCTTGGTTGATAATTGGGGCCTGAAATAGCAGTAACATACCACACACTGTCCAAATCTGATTTAAAAGCCCTGAAAGGGACAAGGGCACAACGTTGGAAATGATTTTATACATCTTGATTCTACTGATGGCCCTTTCTACATGGATGCGGACACTACATGTAGCTATTGATTGTGTATTTTCAACTTCTCCTCCATCAAATTGACCTTTATCAGAAAGAAATGGAGGAATATTTAAAGTTACTCCAATTGGCTCCATTAGATCCTTGATGTTAAATCCTTTGTCTGCCATGCACTCATCTCCTTCTTCCAGAAGCTCAAGGATACCACCTTGTTTCGTTATGTCTTTATCTGAAATGCTACCTGTGTAAAGATAAGAAATAAAGGTTGGGGCTCCTGAGGGTGCAATTCCTAGCAATCCCTTGGCAGTTGTCGTGTTTTTGTAAGAAGAAAAACACTGGCTTTGAGTCCTCAATAATGATGGCTTGCAGATTTTGATTTCTGTACAGTCAAGAATGCATCTAGTAGCTGAGTACTTTTCTTTGAAGGCAACTGGCATAGTTTCCCAGATCAAATCCTTGCTTTGCCAGATGGGAAGAGATCCCAATTCAAAGTAAAGTAAGTTAATCCAAGAATGGAACACTCTGGAAACTGTTGACCTAGATACTTTGAAAAGATATGCTAGATGTTCCTCTGGGAAGGCATGTCTCGATCTCACAAGAGTTAAAAAATACTCGTCAAGCATCGACAGGCTGCGAGGTCTCCCTTGTCGCAGCTGTTGTTGGTGATTTTCATCCACCTTGATATCCGACCTCCAGTATTTCAGATCCTTACACCTATCTTCAATGAAGTTAAACAATTGTAAAAACACATTCCAGTTAACAATACCTGTGTAAAATCGAATTAATTTGTCTTGGTTGCGAAAGTTTTCAGCAGAAAAACTCGTGTTTATCCCCCATGGAGGAACTGGCAACTTCCTGCTCTCGGTCTTGCTTCTCCTTTTCCAAATGCTTGACGTTTTCAGTAAGGTCTTTCAATTGCGCATTTTTGTTTTGAAGATCAGTTTCCAGTTTGTCGATGACAGCACGTTTTCTTTCGCAGCGTTGACAATTTTTTTGGCGCGTCAGTGTTCCAGATAAGAGTCGGGTCTCGGGTCAATAACCCGACAAAGAAGGCTTCCTGACCCGACAGATGAAATTAAAATATTCAGTTAAATATTAAAATATTACAACAAAATTTTAAAAAGAAAGACGGACGTTTCTTGGCGTTGTTTAACTCTGAAAGCGACGAACGATTAACATTCTTCCCAGTAGTTCATTAAATGTAAACAAGAACCCTGACACAAGGGGCGTTTTCCATTTACAAAAAATTTCCATCGGGTGAAAAGCCTGTTCCATTTAACTCAGGTCCGTTCGCCGCCCAGTGATTGCGATTTTACGTGCAAAAATTTAGAAATGTGGCCATGAATAGCCTGGAAGTGGTAAGACCTTTCAAAAGTTGTAAATGGAACACACATTTCCATCGGAAAGTTCCCAACGCAAAAACAGGACTACCTTTTCAAAAGTTCCGTTTATTCCAGAAATTTTCCAGTGGGACGAACCAAAAACGTGTGTTCCATTTACATCCCAACCGGAATTTCCGGAATTTCTTGGTAAATGGAAAACGCCCAAGGTGATCACGTGCACCTTTCAGTTTGCCTAGCACGTGATCAATTTCTTCCTTTTGACAGAACATCATGACCTTCCCCTTGATTCATAGAAGTCAGAGACTGCAGAAATTTTAGGGTTTTTCCGATTGATTGTCATTAATCTTTCGCTGAAAATTCGAATTCAAAGCAATTTGCAGTTAATTTTTTTTGCAGACTATTTAACTTACGGAAGAAACGAGTGAATTACCAAAGCTTAAAAAAGTAAAAGACCTCAAAACGGGCAAGTACATTACAAAATAATTCAACGTGTGAACGAGTGAGCCAAGGGGCCACTGCTGGCATGAAGTCTCGGTGACCCTTCAAAGTGTCTACATGACCCCCCACTTGAAAAAAATAACTGGAAGGCTGCGCCGTTTCTTATGTGGTACCTCCAAAGTTCCACCTTTGCGCTTGCCTTTGGTTGCTAAAGTACTCTGAGTTCGCTTTGTGGCAGTCCACTGAAACACTAACGGCACAGCACCTTTTCTCAAGACAGTCCTTTTTCCTTTCCCATCTTTGCTTATGGTGTAATCCTCCTCGCGCAAATGCCTCGAGCAGACCCATGTATTGCTGGTAACAGTAAAATATTCTCCTTCGTCTCAGCGAATTTTGCTAATCCACAGCTCTTTTTGCTCTTTTTTCTTTAGAAAACGATGAAATCGAAGGTTTTTGTTCTTCTTCGAGGAAGTATTGCAAAAGGGGACACAACAATTATGCGGCATTTTTGGTTGTTCAAGGTCTCGGCACGCACACAGCAAAACAATCTATACCCCCAGTTTCCTGACCTCCCTCGGTCGGCGCCATTTTGGAGAAGGGTCTATTGCATGACTATTTACAATGTAAGTATAACTTAAAAAAAAAACTATATAACTATTTGCAGGCTAACCCTAGCCCTATAAAGCTATTGGCTTTACGTACTTATCTATTTGACATTGAGGGAATAAAAGTGTTCATGTAGCATTTTGCACGGATGACAGGGTGCTTAAACTGCCGCTGCTTACTGAGACAATAGTGTGGTTCATTTAGGTCTGGTAAAAGATGGCTTAGCTTTTGACATGGCTCAGACATAATTGAAACAAAAAAATTATTACATAGTTGGATTCTTCTGTCCTTGAGGGTCTCTAGATTACACAAAGAGAGCCTTTCATGATAAGACATGTCATTTGGAGAGATGATTGACAAAGCTTGCTTCTGTACACACACTAGTTCGTCACTTAGGCTGGCAAAGCATGACGGAATACAGGTGCGCAATACCCAGCACAGGCCTAATGCAAGTAGAATAAAAACTAACGATATCATTAATAGGGACCTGTGTGTTCTTCAGCAAAATGAGAAAATACATGCGCTTATTAGCCTATGATATGACTTCATAAATATGATAATTCCACTGGAGAGTGCTAGCAATGGTAACCCCTAAGATGTTTGCATGATCTACTGACTCAAGCGCTTTGGAATTGACGGAAATAGAATTAAACCGATGTTTTGATTTTTAAAGTCAATAATTATTATTACCGTAGTTCTTTACATTTATCCGCATTTAAATGGAGTTTGTTTCTTCTTGACCATTGTTCCACCTTCGTGACAGAGCACTGGATACTACTATTTCTGGACTTCGGGACAACCTCGGCCAGTGTTGTGGTGTCCACGTATTTCCATGCTTGTGATTCTGATGGATGGAGATCATTTATCATTAGCAGGAAAAGCCAAGGACCGAACTTAGCACCTTGGGAAACGCCAGAGGGCACCAGACCCCACTCAGAGAAACAATCACAAGACAACTTGACAGGCTGGCATCTATCAAATAGAAAATCGCAAACCCAGCGGGCTACTCCACGAGGAATGTTCAGTGAGAGGATCTTATCGACTAAAATATGATGATCGATAAGATCAAATGCCTTCTTGTAATCCAAAAGTACAATCCTCACTGCAGACCATTTCCATCTGTGGCTTTCACCCAGCAGTCATGCACCATTGAGATTAGAGCTTGTGTAGTTAATGACTTTGGTATGGTGCCAAACTGGTTTGGATCAATAATATCCAGAACTGCAGGACCCACATGATTTTGCACTATAAATTCCTCAGCTACTATAGAGATTACTGGAGTTAAGGAGATAGGCCTGATATGTTTGGTAATGATGGTAACATGCTTTTCTTTAGGTGAAGGCATTACATCCGCGTACTTCCATGAGGATGGGAGTTTCTGCTCATCAAAAGAGCAACACAGGAAGTCACAGATGGGGCCAGGGAGGAAATCTGCCTACTCCTTTAGAAGCCAGATTGCCAACCCGTCGCGACCAGATGCTTTGCGGGATTCAGAGCTAACAGCACTGAGCACACTTCAGATATGCTGGCCTGGGGTTTAACAATCTCTGAATCAATAGCAGACGATGGAAGACTGTCAAGCGGTGCATAGTCCTGCATAGGCTGTAAAAGAGCTGCATTGATTAAATTAGTGTAATGAGACTACGTTATGCTTAAAGGATTATGGGATCACCAGGGTGCAAACAAAAAAATGCAAGTCTCCAGAAAGAAATGTATGGCAAGAAAGCTGTGTCTTCCCTCAAAAGCTATGATGTTGGACGAAGTATAACGCATTTTCACTGCGATTTTGTGAGACGTGGTGGTGACCAATATTTGTGCATGGAAATTGGAAGTTTTTGTGTGATTATTGTGATAAAATCTATCAATTAGTACACTAACTTTTTCTCTCATAAGATTGATTGTGAAAGTACCAACTTTGGAATAACGGTGTATCAAGATTGTTTTCTTTTTACTTATAACAATTTAGAGCATTGACATGGCTGCTGTAATTTTACCCCCTCAAGGGAGAGAAATTGTTGTGCACAAGAATGGAAATTGTTTACCGAGTAGGCTGTGGAGGGATGAAACCAGTGATATAAAACACAGGGAAGTCTGAAAGTTGTCAAGCAATTTTACATCATCATCGTCATCTGCTGGTTTTGAAGCTGTTACTTTTCTCTCCCGTCTAATTCAGTGGAGGAAGATGTTAAATATTTAAAAACTGTGGACAATTTAAGTTGTGCAACACTGCTCAAGAGAGCTGTACATTTTCAACTATGGAAAACAATGGTTCACTTTTAAACCCATCACAGACACTGCTAAATTTTCGTCTTCTATGGTGAAAGGGAGGGGATTACTTTGATGTGTTATTTTAATATTATTCACGAGTAGAACAGATCTTAATACTCATTGTACATGTAACCTTGTAACCTAATATAACCTAATATTTATAGCTCTAGACACGATTTATAACTCTGCAAATGTATTCAGCACACATAATGACCACTGAAAGGCTTTATTGAGTCAGTGACCTCAAAGTTAACTTGTACCTAATTTTGTACTATTTTGAAACCATGCATTACTTGATACAGACCTTAGCCTTTCTAAGGGGCGAAAGGATATTTTTATTGTGAAGATCTCGACAATAGACCCAATTGGCTTACTCAATGCTGTACCCTATTCAGATCTCCCAGGATTAAGATTCTTTGTGTATTTGTATTTGCATTGTAATGTAGCATTCACATTTAAATAGTTGATGGCGACCCAGCGAGACCCAAAGACCCATAAACCCAGAGACCCAAGGACCTAGCGACCCTAAAAACCTATCAACCCAGAGACCTAGTGACCTAGTGACCCTGAGACCCAAAGACCTATCAACCCAGAGACCCGTAGTCCCACTGGTCTACTGAACCAGAGACTCAGCTGTTACACACCTATGAGACCACCTGTTACCAGAGAGATTTTCCATGACGTCATTGGTGCATTTACACCACAAATTGCAAAGTTTGATATGTCACTTTATTTAAAGGTGTCAAGGGGAAATCTTTAGTAAATCACAAGTTTAAAAAGTCGAAAATGGTAATATGGAATTCCTTTACTGATAAAATTATCGTTATATCACAAACAAGATGATTCTGAGCAAAAACGAC
>NC_090883.1:39001582-39019082 GCF_036669925.1 Montipora capricornis
AGAGAATATTGTGAACAACATAGTATTATTCATCAGAAATCACTGCCAAGTGGGCCCAAGCCAACGGAGAGGTCAAGAGACAGAATCGGTCACTGTTAAAACGACTACAGATTGCTCAGGCAGAGAACAAACCATGGAGAGTGCAATTAAGGAAGTATCTCACTGCCTTTAAAAGCATTCCCCATAATACGACGGGAAGGAGTCCCACTGAGCTGCTGTTCAACCGGACAGTCAAGGGGAAGATCCCTGTTTTAATCATCGACCATGCTTACGACCATGAAGTACATGACTGCGATGCTGAACAGAAAGCTAAGAGTAAAGCGTATGCAGACATACACAGCGGGGCCAGTCCCTCCAGCATCGAACTAGGTGATGACGTCCTTGTCCAACAAGACAGGACTAACAAACTCAGCACTGCATTCAACCCAAAACCCTTTAAGGTCGTCAGCAAGACCGGAATCAGCCTTGTAGTAGAGAATGAAGGGGGTAGTTTCTAAAGAAACTATGGTGCTGCGTCGGTGGGGAAGTAGTATACAAAAATTTGGTTTTATCAACGGAGTTGACAATGTAAATTGGCCACCGTACAGAGATTCTAAAAGCTGACGTTTCGAGCGTTAGCCCTTCGTCAGAGCGAATCGAGGAATTGTGGGTTACGTGTAGTTTTTATAGTAGAGTAGGAGCTACGCTATTGGTGGTAACAAGGCAACGTGAAAAATAGGAATATATTAGTTATATGAAAAGCGTTCGTTAATACCGTGAGGATTAAGGGTGCCCATTTGAAAGATGAATTTTTGTTCCAGATTCTTGCAGCTTTCCGTCGTACCTAGATGTAGGGAAAGGCCGCAGATAGCCATGTGTTTTTTGGAGTGGTTGGGCAGATTAAAATGGCGAGCGACTGGCTTGGATGCAGCCTTGTCATTCTTCTCAACATCGCGAAGGCGTTCGCGGAATCTGTCACCTAGTCGTCTACCTGTCTCACCAATGTATAATTTATTGCATAACGTACAGGTTATGCAATAAATGACATTTGCGGAGGTACATGTGAAACGATCGGTGATCTTAACAATCGCTTAGGTCCCGATATGTTGCTAGTGTTAACAATGAAAAGACAAGTTTTGCATCGTGAGTGCGCGCATTTGAAAGTGCCGGGTTGCTCGTTAGTTTTGAGCGCGCTTCTAACTAAAAAGTTGCCTACGTTTTTGTCGCGTTTGAATGAAATAAGTGGAGGTTGCGAAAAGATTCTACCAGTCTCGGGATCATTTTGGAGTAATTTAAAATTATTGAGAACGATACTTTTGACTGCGTGGTTATGAGGATGGAAAGTGAGGGTGAATGGAATTCTGTCATTCTTATCTTTTTGTGACATTTGTAGTGATGACTGTCGATCAAACTGTTGGGCGCGATGATGGCCCGCTTTGACCACAGAGACAGGATAGCCACGTTTTTCGAAGAACTGGCACATCTCCTCTGATTTGCTGGAAAAATCGGAGTCATCACTACATAGACGTCGAAGTCTAGAAAATTGAGAATAAGGAATGGAGTTCTTGACATGTGATGGATGTGACGATGAATACAACAAATAACTGTGTGAATCTGTAGGTTTGTAGTGCACACTAGTACATAGCATGCACGTTGCCACTAATAGAAACTTTGATATCTAGGAAAGCCAATGAAGTTTCCGAAATTTCCCAGGTATATTTAAGAGCCGGATGAAAAGAATTGACGTAGGTTATAAATTGATCGAGTTCTTCTCTGCTTTTAGTAGAGAGTCCAACAGGGAACCAGTGCTCCAGAAACACAACTCATGTGAAGAAATACGGTAGAGAGGGAGATCCCACACCCCAACAAGGTTCAAACTCTGTGTCAACACCCCCCACACCCCAGCAGGAATTAGACCCTGTGCCATCACCTTACCAACCAACCATACAAGAATCTACTGCCGGGCTGCTGGATAGGGAAGAGTGCCTTGATCTGCAGGAGAATGGTGGAGCGGCACCAGAGCCATCATGGAATTTGCGACCCCTGAGGACAAGGACATTACCAGAGAGATGAAGGGACTTTGCTGTTAATTTTCTTTGGGGAACATGAACACTAGTTCTCTCCTTAGAACTAAGCACAGCTTGAACAGTTTAGTCTCTATTTGCGTACTTTTGAAATAAAAGACCTTATCATTCAGTATGGTTGACTTAATTGTTAGTGGAGATTTCCTTTTCATGTAGAGGAGCATTTTTCTGAGGAAAGGAGAGATGTAATGTATTAGGCCACTAAGTATGCTGGGATAGATTTACCATGCGCTTTTGATAGCAAAGGCCATGTTACGAATGCAATGAAATTGGTTGAGTTAAATCTTTTTGTTTGGATAATTTATTCCTCTTGGGATCACTACCGCGTAGATTTCTCTGGTGGGCACAGTAGAATATTTAATTAACCTGCAATGGCGTCGAAGTCATTGAAACGCAAATGGCGTTTTGGTGGATCTTTAAACAAAATATACCTTTATGGAGCTCAAGAATGGAATGTCGATTGGATAAAAAAGACAGGCGGTGAAAAATAAATATCTGGAATCTTAAAAGCGACGAGTAATGGACTTCAACAACAATCTTTCGCCCGTCGAGCCGTAATCAAAGTAAGCTGTATTTCTTATATTTTATCAAGTGTGGCGTTATGTACAACACTGAAACCAAATGGAAAAATCTCTCCTAGTAACTTATGGGTTTAACAAATTTTAAGACAGAGAAGGAATCGAACACCTTACATGGATCTGTGATCTCTATAGTTTGGCTGTTTGTATTTATTTGTACTCAACTCCGCACAGTCTTCCAGTAACAATTGGAAATTTCACTAATTCTTGTTATATTTATTTTGTTCCCAACTCTGCACAGTCTTCAGGTAAAAAAACTATTTGGAAATGTGACAGCCAAGAATTATTTGAAAGAGATCCTGTTGTCTATTTTTTGCTTCATTATTCAAAGAAAGGGTTCTTCATGAAAGGGTCTGATCCTGAAATTTATTTTGTTGCGTGTGGTAATTTGACACGATTGCGTTTCTTGTCTTCATGCACACAATGAAATAGGAAGGTTTTTTGCCTCTAATGGCAAATATGTTGTTTGTTTCAATAAATCTTTCGCTGGAAAAAAGGTTTTTGCGAGATTTTCCTTTTTGAATTCATCATGTTGTGTAATATTCGAGCTTTTCTTTCTGACAAAGGATTAATAGGTAGCCAAGTTCTTAACGTCAGAAAAAGATCTGTTTTGTCATTTTAGTGTGAAATGAAGTTTATTTGGGAAGCCAACAATATTTCTTTAAGTTCCTGGTTAATCCAATAAATTTATTTCTACGACTTATCAGTGCGAAGAATGTTTACATTACTCATTCTTTTTGCAAATTTTGAGTGCCATAAAATTACATCATTTGCGTGACATAGGTCCTTTAACACGAAAGATCTTTCAACAATATATTGGTTTAATCTAACCCAAAAACATTCAGATAGTACGAAACTTCATATTTATTAACCATTTCTTTTGCTTTTGTGCTTCTCGGCTTGTGCTTTGCGAATTATCGCAAGTCTGTTTTAGTATCTCAAAGATATTTAGATTTTCAATTACAAACTCTGTTTTGATTGGCCGCTCAACCTCATGATTGTGTAAATAGTTCTCCCTGAAGTCAAAATAGATGCGTTTCTCAGGAACCCGACAAAGAAGGCTTCCTGACCTGACAGATGTAATGTAAATATTCAGTTAAATATTACAACAAAATGAAAAAACCAAAGACGGAATTTTCTTAGCTAAAAAGTATGTTGTTTTACTCTGAAAACGACGAACGATTAACATTCTTTCCCGTAGTTCATCACAGTTCAGTTGACACAAGGTGATTACGTCCACCTGTATGGTTGCCTAGCACGTGATCAAGTTCTTCCTTTTGACAGATGATCATGACCTTTCCCTTCATTCATAGAAGTCAGAGACTGCAGAAATTTTCGTGTTTTTACGATCTACTGTCATTGGTCTTTCGATTATAATTCGATTCAGAGTTATATATAAAAACTATGTTACTTTTTTCTTCATCTGTCTTTTGGTTTGTCTTTTACTGTTAACTCTGGCTTTTATGGTACTTTCTGGTGCAAACGTAAAGTGGAAGAATTTTTTGACCTGGCATCAGATTAGACCGAAAAGTAGAGGAATTATCAAGCGGATATAACATCGTCAGTCCTTCCTTAGTGTGTACAATGAACGTTTACTTAGTGCAACTGCATGACGTGCAGGGAAACGTCTATCAGAGCAATTTGCAGTTAATTTTTTTGCAGACTACCATAGTTATTCTGTTATAAGGCGCAGCATTTTTTCTCAAAGAAATTGCTTGTTGGCCCCAAACATGATCTAAACTCAAGGTGCGTCTTATAGCCGAGTGTCCTCTTGCAACAAAACTCGTGCAGGGATGACGTTAAGCTCGTCCCACTCTTCTCCTTACTGCGATTCCAAAATGGTGGCCTTACGCCAACGGTCATGATGATGGTCTTCAATTCTTAGCGTTGTACAAGAAAAACACCCGCTAGAAAGTACCAATAACAGCAGAATTTAAAGGCTTTTCTCTTAATTCTGTTCTTGACTTACAGTACAATCTTCAGTTGAGGCGGCATAACTAGCAATGAGTTGAACCAAATTCCTCTATTTGAGATGCGTCTTATAACGGAGTCTTTTGTTGAGATTTTCAGTTTCTGACGTAAATGCCATCAAGTTTGAAACTTAAAGGTGCGTCTTATAACTGAGTGCGCCTTGTATCCGAAAAACCACGATATTTAAAAAAGAAACGAGTGAGTTTTACTCAAGAATATGTTTAGTAATCTTTAAACTGAATTTATTACCAAAGCTTAAAAAACTTAAAGGCCTCAAAATGGGACGGGACATTACAAAATAATTAAACGCGTGAACATGCTGGCACGACGTCTGGGTGACCCCTCCAATGGTCTTAAAGGGGCTAGGTCACGCTATTTTAGGTAATTTTGTTTAATTTTGTTAATTATGAGCTCTAAACGTCAAATTGGCAGAGCAAGATCCTTTCATTTGCAAAATCACGACCATATAACAACTGAGAATGATTTTCCAGCTGCGTAAATGACATTGTCATATAGCCTGATATAAATTTGAAAAAAGGTGGGCCGACGTTTTTCAAATTTACCCAAATTCAATCCATTTCAATCCTTTCCAGTTTTGTCCATCCATGTCCCTTCTTGGCTTCCCTGTGTTTTGTTAGAGTTCTTCTATAGTTTTGAACAGTTATTTTGATATTTTAGTTAATTCTACGACCGTTCGATTAGTGCTGAAATTGCCTAAAATCGCGTGAGCTAGCCCCTTTAATGACCCCTCACTCAAAAAAATTAACTGGAACGCTGCAGTTCAATACCACCCGACTCAGTACCTTCTGTTTTTGTGTAACACCTACCACAGCCAACCAAGTGTAGGCTCATGGCGCGTCTAGTTATGATTATATTTACAGTGGTAAGAAGTAAATTAATTGTATATTGAAGAAAGTAAGAAAATAAACAAGATTTTAAAAAAAAGAATGTCTTAAGTTTTGTTCTTTTGAAAGATTTTAAATCGTTCTCTAGTCTAAGTGGGTTTGGAAGTTTGTTCAATTCACGTGACTGATGCAGTGTCCAAGTGTATAGTGGGTTGTGTCAAATAAATCAAGTGAAACATAACCCTAAACCCTAACCATAAATTCTCTGGTTTTTAGGAAAATGTTTTACTGTTTGTCAGTTTGAGCCGGTACAACGAAGAAAAATATTACTCTGCTTCAGAATGTGCATAACTTTGCAGCTAGGGGCAAGAAAATTTGACCACATCACCTTTATATTAAAGCAACTCAATTGGTTGCCATTTGTTCGGCAACTTGAACACTTTAATGGCATTAAAATGTTTGCACGGACTAGCCCCAGCATATCTGTGCAGCAAATTCGTTATCAGAGCTGATGTCCACTCTGTTCATACTAGATATAGAAACAAGTTGGATGTCCTGCTGTTCAGAACAGCTTCTGGCCAGAGGCCTTTCGTATACAGAGCCAGTCGGCTTTGGAATGAATTATTACAGACTTTAACTGTTGTAAATACTTTGGTTATAAAAACAAGTGATAAGAAAGAAGAACGACATTTCGACCGTTCTACGATCATTTCAAGTTCAAGTTCAAGTTCATGGATAAAAATTCTGCATATTATATACAATTTCTGAAACAATGGAATAAAAGGAAAAAAGCTAAAATATTTACAAACGAACAATAAGAAATAACAGAACGCAAAAATGAAGTGCAAATAAGAGGTGAAGAGAATGAAGAAGTGTTAAGCAAAGAGCTTTGCGCGGATGGAATCACTCTGTTTAATTTTGGCTTAAGGGCCCCGATAAAGAACATTTCAAAAATCAAGCAATCGAACTTGTTCGAACACTTCCTCAGGATCCTGTGTTTTTAAACCCGTTAAAACACTGCTGCTTGTTTTTAAACATTACATAACTTATAATGATCTTGTACATCTCAAATTTGTATTCCTTTAAATAAGCATACAACTAACCAAGGGATCTCTTGATCGGATAATGCGTTGGGTTGAAAACAGCTTGCTTCCTTTTCTAGCAGAGGTGTCTGTCCTTTTGCGTTCGCTGGGCTGATGAGTAAGGGAAAAGAGACCTCTGCCATGGGTCGAAACTCACTGTGTTGAGCATGCGCGACGGTTACTTAGCGACCGAATCCTCAAGTGATAATTCCTGTTGTGTGGGCTCAATTAACGACAGCGGAATTACTGTAAAGGAATGCGCGGGACGAAGTGGGCTGAGGTCACAGTCCGCAAACATAGCATGGGGCATGCAGTTTCAAACGTGTTCGGATAAAAGTGAGTTTCCACGCATGCGCAGAGGTTTCTCTTCCCGTACTCGTCAGCCCAGCGAACGCAAAAGAAAAGAGACCTCTGCTAGAAGGGAAACAGCTTAATTTCTACGACAGCCATTGTCTTCAACTTTATTAAACCGCACCTTTGAGCGCATATCTTCTGTTTTGCAAAATAAAAGTGCCTAACATTGCACATCATTAATACTTTTCATCGTTTTCAACTTCTATACAAACATTTTAGTTTCTCTCCATCTTGCCCTGATTACCCACGATGCACTGAAGAACGTGAACTCGTCTATTCAATGCTCAACAGAAGTGATCGCTCGTGAAAGAGGACCCCAAAGAAACATCGTCGTTAATTTCTTTAACCAGCCTAAATGAAGAACAACTTGACCGCTTGTATTTTCTGACTTCTTTTGATAAGATAGTACGATTTTGGTATTATCATTATGATAACTCCACTCCTTTTCGGCAAAGGAATGTGCTATCTTTCCAGTTTTCTTTGGAGAGATAGATGGACAAAGTGCTTTAAAAGAATTGTATATGTAGCCCTTTTTTGTAGCTGAACAGCAGTAGCCACATGTACGCTTTGCGGACCTATTACTGGGTTGCCGTATGGCAATCCCAGTCTAAAAATGGATGGCATTTGTTCGGTGTTATTTTTTTTTTCTTCCGTGTCGGTAAAAGTCTTGCCTGTCACTCCCCTGGTAAGTGGTATCTTTGTGCATAGAGCCTTCTGCGCGTATTTTCTTAGGATCGAGAGGGTAGTGGAACTGCGTAGATTTCTCTGGTGGACACAGTACAATCATTAACTTAGCCTGCAATGGCGTCGAAAGTCATTTAACGCGAATGGCATTTTACTGGATCCTTAAACAAAATATAGGCAGGCGGTGAAAACCAACACCTGGAATCTCAAAAGCGACGAGTAATGGACTTCGATAACAATCTGTCGCCCGTCGAGCAGAAATCAAAGTGAGCTGCATTTCTAAAATAATATTTACCAATTTGCTGTTATGTAGAACACTGAAACCAAATGGAAAATTCTCTGGTAACTTATGGGTTCAACAAAGACAGAGAACGAATCGAACACCTTAAGTGGATCTGTGATCAACCCTGCACAGTCTTCAGGTAAAAACATTGTGCTTCATTATTCAAGGAAAAGGTTCTTCATGGAAACGGTTTGTTCCTGAAATTTTAGTTTGTTGTAATATTGCGCATATTTGACACGATTGAGTTTTTTCTCTTCACGCACGCAATAATAGCAAATATGTTGTTTGTTTCAAAAAATTGTTCGCTGGAAAAGGTGGCCTTTATGAATTCATCATGTTTTATGATATGTGTGCTGGATAGTTTTTATGGCAATAGTAAAGCATTTTCTTGTTATTCAAGGAAAATGTTCTTCAGGAAAGGGTTTGAACCTGAAGTACATGGTAATTTGACACGATTGAGTTTCTTGTCTTCACGCACGCAATGAAATAGGAAGAGGTTTTCGCCTCTAAGAGCAAATATGTTGTTTGTTTCAAAAAATTGTTCGCTGGAAAAGGTGGCCTTTATGAATTCATCATGTTTTATAATATGCAAGCTTAACTGGATAGTTTTTATGGCAATAGTAAAGCATTTTCGTGTCAAAATGAGGTTAGCGTTTTTGTGTTGTGCTAACTTAATTAAATATAGATATACATTCTGCCTCGTGAGTTTGTTATTCTCGTTAACCAGCAATGGAAAGTCATTGCAACGCGAATGGCGTTTTAGTGCATCTTATGTTGTTTGTTTCAATAAAATGTTTCGCTGGAAAAGGATTCTGTGATATTTTCTGCCTTTTTGAATTATAATATCATGTTGATAACAACATGATAACCCTAACCTCGAGCTTAAGGTTGAAACGTGATACGGGAGAATATTTTTAGTATAACTCTGTAAGCAGGAAAGGTTTCATGAAAATAAACAGGTCTGTTGGAAGCGTGCTTGAGTTTCAACAAAGTGAGCCCCAAAATCAGCAAAAAATTGTGACGCCGGTGAATAATAAAGTAGCTGCTATTTCCAAAATGATGGAATTACCTGGTGATAAATAACCTCGTCTTGGAGAGTAAATTTTTGACTTTGCAGAAACAATGGTGGGCGATTGTGATCTTTGTTTTGAATTCGCTCATTTATTGTCAAACTTTATAACACTTGACAGAAAAAGAAACTTACGAAAACCCGGTATCTTGCCATCATTTGACACAGGTGCTTCCCTGTTTGGCAAGTAAACATTCCGCGGTAACTTACTAGTAATCACGGCGCCCGCTGAATTCCGGCGATGTCTCTTTCGATTTTGCGATTTATTTGCGCAGCCAAAACGTACAATAACAAAATTGAACGTAGCAAAAATCTCCCAAAATGTTTGTCGCTGATCGTAACTGTTTGTATTCTATATTCACGGTTCAAAATTAATGTTGTTTTCATGTCGTACATATGTTATTCTTGAGCGACCGTCCTGGAAACTTCCTTCTGCTCTTTCCAAAAACTGTGTATCAATATTTATTTACTTTTGCATCAATATTTGTTTTTGCATAAAGCAAGCTAACAAAATCTGTACCTTGCTAAGTTCGCATTTGTTAGCGTTAATAGTACTTTCGGTCCAATGCTTCTGTTTTACGAAGGCGTATATGTTTTTGGTCACCCATCCAGACACTAATCCCGCCGGAGAGGGAATAACTTTAGTAATCTTTAGTATTACAAAGCTGTCAGATGCTCAGAGGGCACGCTTAAACTTGTGGTGAAAAGAAGTTTATCAACATGTCAGCCCAGAAGCCAATGTTTCTCACTTCCCATTTATTTTCTTCAATCTTTCTGGGTTCAGTACTTTGCTAGTAACCACATGTCTTCTCAGGCTATTTACCCAAGGCTACTACCATGGCACTACAATGATAGACAATACCAAAACAATATCGTGCACTGTTAGAGCTACATATTACGCAAGGATAGATTTTTTTCGTCGTACGAACGTGTGAGAACCTGTGAGCCAAAGGGCCTCTGCTGGTATGACTTCTGGGTGGCCCCTTATATGGTCTTAATGACCCCCCAACTTGAAAAAATTGTCTGGAACGGTGCACGTACCACAGGCAACCCAGTGTACCCTCACGGAGGGTCTAGTTTTATTTACTGTCCAGCCGGCGGTCGAGGAAAGATCTCCCAAAAAAAAAGGCCTAAAACAGCTTGGAACGACAAAAATACATGACGCAGGACTCAGTTGACATCTCGTTTGATGTTTCATTGAATTATTTGCTTTTAAACTTTATTTTCGAGCAAATCTTAGCCACCATAATATTCCTCAGTATTTCTTCTCTAGTTCGATAGGAACTACACCAACAGAGGGAGGTCAACCTGTGTACAATGTTGTGTTCACCAGTTAAACAGTTTTAAAGAACAAGCGTAGTGTTTAAGTCGTCCCATCGATACAGTGGTTAAACGCCCTAGATCTAGATCCCTAGAAGATATAGAACGAGATCGTTAGCGACGTTGTCGGGAAAGTGCAGAACTTCATTCCATTGACCTTATGACTACGTTTACGCCTCCGTTTGGTCGTGAGCGCTGTAACGAGTTTGATTCCGCCTACACTAGTGAAAAGCAGCCTTTTATAAGGATAGAAGGGCAAAATGAAAGCTGTCACAATACTTTCGACAATTAACAAAATTAATGTTACATCTGTCTGATCAATAAACGAGACGCCACATCCCATACACCTGACTTGCTTGTCATTTTACTAAGCTGAGGCTTGCCATTTCACTGCAGAGTGATTTTACAACAAATGAAACTCTCTTTGCTCTTTAATCTTGGGAATGAGATGCGTTTCAATTTAAGCAGGTTACTATGCGAATTTCGTTCTCATGCAGAAGTATGAAGCAATGAACTTATTCACCGTTATGAAATGACTGCGGATAACCTTCGAGGGACTTCATGAACAAACTTGCCCAACAAGAACAAAAACTAACCAGATAACAGAATTCACCGCGACTGGAACTTCTATAGTCTTTACGTATAATTCTTTAATCAAAATTCATGTGTTTACTTTAAATTCAATAGACCAATTCGGCTAACTCAATGTTGTACCCAATTCAAATCCTCCGGGAGTAAAACGTTTTGTTCCAAGAATTTCCATATCATTTAAATGTGAATGCTTCATTGTCATGCAAATTCAACACACAAAGAATCTTAACCCCGAGAGATTTGAATTGGGTACAACATTGAGTTAGCCGAATTGGTCTATTGTTTACTTTTGAAGATAGCACTTTCAATGCTCACGTTTTTGAAGAATGTACTTTAGATTTAGACTAGAGACCCGCGAAAAGTGCGTCCTTTATGGTGAACTTGAAACTCGGCCACTTGATCTCAAAGAAATCAAACACCCCTTGTTCTTCTATGTCAATCAAACTCCAGTTTTCAGGGTAGTCCCAACCGAAGTTCTCTTAAAATCCATGATATTTTGTGGCAAACTATTATAACCTTGTGATTTTTCCTAGTAGTGCACTGCTGCTTGACCTTAAATCATTCAATAATCAATGGGTCTAAATTATTGAATCTCGAAAAATATCATTCAATTGAATAATCTTTTTAATTGCTCGATGTGCCCTTGTCACGTCATTAGCAGAAGCATGTATTGCGTGGCTATAGGCTATTTGCAACGATTGGTCACAAGACCAATAATTGGTAAACTGTGTAGTTATCAATGTTTCTCTTAGCCAAAATGCTTATACTTATTAGAGGTAGGATAGGCGAAGGTAAATTAAAAAGGACCGAAATTTTCGGACTTCCAAGCCGCAAGGGAAAAAATTAACAGCGGTTTGAAAGAATGCAAGGATTTGCATTCAAATCATTGGAGCGCGACTGGAGGGCAAAGCGCCTTCCACCCATACAAAATCTAATTTCTAACGTCAATAATAACTTCTTAAACGATATGAGGTTATAAACCTTTTTCGTTTCTGCGAAAATAATATATTGAAACTGGTCGAGTAACTCATTTACGAAAAGGAGGTCACCTGACGAGCTGTTGCAAATAACCTGTCCAACGCGGGTAGACGACTCATATCAAACCACGCTAATTCCCCGGGAGCTGAGATTTGATCCCAAGTTGCGTCAAGTTGACACCTGCTTGCATTTCGGACGTTAGTTCTTCCTTAAGAACCGATTTGTATTGTTATCTATTCTTACTTTTACTGTTTTTTTTAGCAGGCTGCCAGCCCAGCTGCGCAATTCTATTTAAACAAAAAAGGCCCTGGGATTAAAGGTGGTATCTCATCTTTCCTAAACGAACAAATTACGTCTACATTAAATCCGGGTCAATCATGTTTAACTAATACAACCGAATTAGTCACTTTGCTATGTATTGATGCACTTTACCTGACGTCACAGTGGCAATGTTGGTCCACAGAACCATACAGAAAAGAGTCTTTTGGGAATTTGACTCTATTATTATGCAAAACGTGATCCATTATTCGCTATTGTTTTGTGCACCAACATGGCGGTCTCATCACGTTATGAAACCATCTATAAACACTGTTGTGTGCTAGAAGTGGTGTGGTAGATGTGGCAGTGAATGAGATGTGAAGAAGACTTCACATTAACACGATGACCATCATCAGTCCTTTTTGCGCCATGGGACGCATAAGGCCTCAGCCCAACACGATGACCATAACCGAGACAAAAATAAATTCATTTCACTGAAGAATTAAAATGTGCATCAAAACACTAAGTTAATGTATAAAATGCTCAGATATAAAAACAAATCAAATCTCAAATGTATTTTAATACCCTCGGCTGTAGGGTTCTTTTTGTCATAGAAACTTAGTACACACCCTAACCTCAAGCGTTGCATGTATCTGCCTGAAAGGTTTCATTCACTAAATATTTACCGTAATTCCCAACTTACTTTATAGCACTGCCTCCCCCCCACCCCCCGCCCCCCCAAAAAAAGAGTAAAACCAGAAACAAAGTAAATTTTTTGGCCAATAACAACAGAAGCAGCAGACAATCAAATTAGCCAATCATAGCGTTAAGGACGGCGCTTAATTAATCGCGCGAAAACGCGCGTGAGCAAGTCACAATAGACCAATTCCGACATACTAATACTCAGCTTGACATTGAGAGAATAACACAAAGGAATAAGCGTGTCAACATGTTTATTCAATTTTCTTTCGATATCAAACATACATGTATTAATAAATCGGAAACGCTCTGTTGCTTTGCTTTTGCATCTAATAGCCCTTTTCACGGTTAGTTTTTCTCATTTGCATTGCAATGTAATCTAACGTGGGTGCGAGGCAATTTCGGGTTAAAACTACAAAATAGCCCGAAATTGCCTCATATGCATGCTAGATTACATTGCAATGCAAATAAGAAAAACTAACCGTGAAAAAGGCTATTGACTGAGTGTGTGGTGCGAGATTTTTTGGCAAATCGTTAAGCGCAGCAATGCAAAACCAAAACAGTCACCAAATTATTGACCAAACAATCTCGCCCCACCTTTTCAAGCAATGAACATGCGTTTTCCCGAGCTTAGCGCCGGCTTAGTGAATTTCAGTTCGCTACACGTCGAAGATGCTCTATTTTATTTTATACGTCTGTTGTGATCGACCAAAATAATTTACTTTCGCTTTCGTTTCTGGTTTGCTGGACGCAATTGAAAAGCGCACTATTTTTTCCCAATTTGGTGGTAGGTACTGGAATTCTCATTCAGACTAAACACAATTTTGATGCACCCAAGACATTGTGGTGCCATTCTCCAAGTGAGTTATCTCATCGCGTTTAGCATAAATTGGACCCCTGCATAAACTACACATAGAGTCGTACTGCGCTGTAAATGATTTCCGTCTGCCTTTAGAAGGACTGCCTCCATATTTCCGAACAGGGGATGCTCTTGGAGGATTGCTTTTTCTAGGGACGCTGTTGAACTGATATTTTGCTGACCCGGCGGGCGTCCTTTTAGTACTAGTTGGGGTCTGTGGCGGCGTCGGGAAGGTAAAACATGCCGGGGGCATCTTGAGACAACTCTTCGGGCTGATGCATCCAGCAGGATTTGCACTGTCTGTCAATGGAGACCACTGATTGACCGAAGAGCGAGAAGAACCTGTTGCATTATGGGCCAAGAAACTTAGACATCCAAAGAACTGATTGCAGGAGTCACTCAGCGGTACGCGAGTTTTGTCGCTCATGACTCTCGCACCGACTAAATTACCAGAACTTACTAACCCGCGAGTGCCGGAGCCTTCAATAAGAGAATCTGATGCGCCTTCTCCAGGGTAATCCGCTTCGTCTCGTTTCTCTTTTTTTGTCTTCAAATTACTTCGTGAGATGTAAAAATCCCCGGCTGTACCTGCGCTGCCAAGTCCTCTATCGTGCGGTGACGATGAGCATTGACGCTTCGAGGGAAGTGGCTGGACATGTGACTCTGCTTCAAAAGCCCACGCAAGAATCTCGTCGTCGTTGTCATCTTTGAACGCATCTTCCCAAGTATCACTGGCATTTGCGGCACTTTGCGGAGACTCAAACAACTCTTGGCTTTGGTTGAAACGGAGTGCTTCGCAATAGGCACCACTGCAGAGTAACTGGCTGGCAGTTTGGAACCCACAAGAAGAGTGAGCAAGGTCGGGAGTCTGGGTCAAAAACACACCAGCATCAGCGCTTGTTTTCTCCAAGTCTGTAGAGCAGGTACCTTCCCCAGCATCTTCCTCTGGGTCGTCACAAACAGGTTTTCGCAAATCTTCAGCAAGATATCGATGCAGCCTGGTTTTTCGTGCGAATGGCTTCGTCCTCACGGCTTGTTCTAAGTGTTTGGGGTCGTTGATGACTATAACCTGACGAATACCGCGAGTAATGGCCGTGTATACGTGCTGGCAACTTTGATATATCGGACTTCCAACAACGTACACAACAGTGTCGATCTCAGAACCCTAAGAGAGAAAAACGAAATGGCAAAAAGCAGAGTTAAAAGGTCTCAGCAAAATATAGACAGTGAAAAGCATGCGTGTGCAGCCAGAAACCCCACTACTACACTACACTAGTTCATTTTGAACAAAATGGGACATTTTCCCCTCTAGATTAAAAGGCATGTCAACAAAAATGGTGACAAACACACCCATACAAATCTGAGGGAATATCTTAGAGTACCACACAAGCGGGACTGCAATTCACGTCAGCCGCTTCAACTTACCACAACAGTTTTGAGAGACGAGGACTACGACTTCAAGTCCATATCATAGACCACGGAGTCTGACCATTTGCAGATGTCATTAAAAATGGAGCTCGAGTTGTTCAAAGCAGGGCTGGAGCCCATCCGCTATAAATACTACGGCAACTTATACAGCGGATTTCTATTCACTGTCGTTAAACCAAAACCAAAATAATAGACCTTTTCACGGTTTCTGAAGCCACATTGGTTGAGGGGCAAACAAGGCTTAAATTACAGTGAATGTATGGGAATTTTGCCGACTTCGATCCATTATAAATCCTTTAAGGTCTGACGATTGTGGATAGCGAGAATACCTCTCAAAAAGCACTTCTTTTGAGATTATTTTCATGAAGCATGACGATCAGAATCAAGCTATAACGACCGTAAACGAAATTTGTACATTTCATATAAACCCTTGTAAACAAAATTATGGAAATTCCCGCGAAATTTAAAGCGACATGAGGAGATTCCTAATATCCAATTTTCAGACGTTGTTCCTGAATGATATGAATAAAGCGACTAAAATATTTTTAAATTGTCGAAATCTGCCTTTTTGCAGCGGAGCTATAAAGGTTTGAATTTGGCCAAAATCCCATACATTCACTGTAAGTTAAGCCGCGTTTGCCCCCCAACCAAGATGCCGTCAGAAATCGCGAAAGGTCAATTACTCTTACCAATCACAAGTGGCGCGTACAGCGCGATGAGCCAATCAGGATTGGAAAAAATTACATGTGCCTTGCTCAAAGCGCGGGAAAATGCGCGTGTGCAAGTCGCAATTGGGTTTGGTTTTGCTTCTATGGTTGAAAAACTGATGCGAGGTTTTTAAGCCAATCACTAAGGGTAGCAGTCGCAATCGTGTAATCACTTTCGACAGTCATTTGAAAACCGCTCTAGGATTTAATCAGACATAACTAAGGTTAGCGCTGAACCAGGATGCGTAGAAGACTAGCTCATACCTGAAAGGTATGTATTGTCCTCGCCCATGCGTGACAGAGCTTCGCCTTTAACAACATCTTCTTGTCAATCTTCATGATCTTTTCTCCATTGTCCAGACTTAAGTAAGTCGTTTTCTTGTTACGATTATCCTCCTCGTCAATAATTTCCCGAATGAAAAAGATCTCTCCGTTACAGAATTTCACGTCTTCTTTTGAGTGTACATCGAAGCACACGATGGTCTTTTTGACGCAAACCTTGTCCCCCACTTGAAAGTCCAGCTTCCCTTTGGCGTCCTTGATAGAATGTTTGTTATAATGGCGAGCGCACAGTTCATTGATGTTCAAACAATCTGTGCGCCGGAAGGCGATAAATTGAGATTTATCAGGCTCTGGCAAATTCACAGCGGATATCTTGTTTTCTAGTAAATCTCGCACCATTTGTGTGACAGCCATGTCATCAGATTCAACTCCACTCTCACTTTGTTTGGATTGGTAGCGGAAAGAAATAAACCCTCTTTTGGGGTCATCTGGAAAGAAAGGCATCTGTTGACAGGAAATCCTCCCAGCATTTTGCGCAATAAGTTGAGATTCAGCTCTGTGATTTGTCCTCAGCATGACACTGCAGCCATGCTCCAAGAGTGCATTGTAAACGTCCCCCAGAAAATTGCCTGGCTCAATGGACGGCAACTGGTGCTTGTCTCCCAGCAAAACAATTTGCTGCAGTGAACACTTCTTCGAAAGTATGTTCATAAGGGTCGCAAATGTTTTCACAGAAACAAGTGAAGTCTCATCACAAACAAGAAGCTTAACCTCTGAAAATTTCCATGCGGACTGGCTTTCGCCGTTCTTGGCCGCCTTGAGCCAGCGCAGATAACTAAAAATCACCGAGTGTAACGTGTATGCCTGAAGGCCGGTACGTTTTCCCAAAATACAAGCTGCTCTGCCAGTCGGTGCTGTTAGTAATACCGCATCGCCACAAGGGTCAGTTATCGCAGTTTCATGCTGAGAAATATCTGGATTCTGAGAGCAATTCTCAATGTTTGGTGGGGTTTCAGGAGATAAACTATTGGCGGAGGTGGGCAAGGGACCCGTGCAGCCTTGAAAAACCGTATGAGAGACACCAGTCAAACTTCTAAAACAGCCTGCCAAGGGTTGTTCGTCTTGTTTGGCACAAAATTCACCGTCAGCTGCAAGCTGAGCTCTTTTCACTTTTAGAGCCTGTGATAAAACACTTGACACAACATGAGTCTTACCACAGCCGCCTCTTCCAGATAGGACAACAACTGAATTGGTGGTTATCATTTTTGCTGCTCTAAGCTGGTCTGCATCACCACCAAAAACCTAGAGAACGAAAATAAATACGATAGATTTAATACCACTTTTGCAGGTTATTAGTCCAAGACCCCTGAAATGTAAGAAATGTCTGTAAAAGAAATTGTTCACCTCTAATTAATTGTATCATTCGTCACCACTCCATGCAATTATGCA
>NC_090883.1:39024082-39044082 GCF_036669925.1 Montipora capricornis
TGTATTTACAAATAAAGTGGAATAACTATGGCTTTGGGTAGTTTGAGGGAGGTTTATTTTTCGGCGGTTTAGTGCCTGTCAATAACAGGTTAAGGCTGACCACTTTTTTTAACCGCCACTTCATCAAAGCCATCTGAATTCAAATCAAGGAAAATCTCGCACAAAAAACCTGGCACATTACGATTGAAGACATCCTCATCTATGTCCCAACCAAGTTTCACACTTGTAGGCAAATGATTTGTACCAGAAAATTCTGATTTTCAACCCTGGATAGCATTGTAAAAGGATCAAGTAAAAACATAGGAACTTTGGTATTCAAATCAACCAATCAGGGTATCCCTTACCTAAACGGCTGCATCACGCAGGCCACCCAGCACAGGGGAAGCAATGCACTGATTGGCTGATTCAAATCTGGCTGTGTACTTAGAATACCGAAGTTCCTATGCTTTTCCTCGATCCTTTTATGATGCTATCCAGGTCGAAGATCGCAATTTTCTGGTACCAGTTACCTGTTAATTGTTACCAGTTACCAGTTACCAGTTCTCTGTTACCTCTTACCAGCATTTTAGACCCGCCGTCACAACACACTGAATTGCATGACCAGTTGTCACGCAGTGGTAACACAGTCGGGATTTGACAAGAATAAACCGCTTCAGGAAACAAAATTAATCTTTATAGGAAAAGCCCTGTTCTTTGTTATGGAAAGCTCTGTTTGCCCTTCTGAAATTACAGTCAAGGAGCTCACTCAACCACATAACATAATTATTCAGACTATTCATTACAAAAAATACAAAACAAGTTTCACAATTAATGATGATATATTGGTTAGGGGGCAAACACCGCTAAGATTACAGTGAATGTATGGGGTTTTGGCCAACTTTGAACCCCTTTAATTCCACTACCGAAGCAGCATTTTGACAGTGAAAATGTCGTTTGAAAGGAATTTGAACTACAGTAACAGTATTTTCATGAAGTACAAATTTATAAAGAACAGATTCAGGGTACAATGACTATAAGCATGTTTTTAAGCTGTTGACACCTGAACCACCCTGGACTGCCCCACTTGACCAGTAAAAATGGTCTGGTGTAAGACAGAGTAAAATCTACGTCCCACTCCCAGGAGTCGAAAGAGTTAACATTTCCTAGCCTGCCCCACGGACGAAACCAAACTTCTGGTTAGGTCCGTCGGCAAACCACTCCCTGCTTCGCAGACGTTACAAACTGGTGTTAGATTACATCTGCGACGCATGCTAACATTTCCTTACAAAAACTTTACAATCAGAATTATGCAAATTGCCATAAAATTAGAAGCGACATGAGAAGATTTATAATTCCTGAGTTTAAAAAAGGTCATACCTCCTTTAAAGGCCTAATTTTCGGTTGAAAGAATAACAGCAATAAAAGTTTTAAAAATTGTTGCAACCCTAACGTTCCAGCAGTTCAAAGTCGGCCAAAATCGCATACATTTACTTTATAAAGTTTAGAAAAACACAGGGCTTTCCATTATAAAGTACAGGTTTTTCCCTAAAAAAATGCCTTTCTATTTGCAAAGTGACTGTTTTCTCAATTTTGAAATTTTATCATGCTGACTGCATTACCGTTGCATGACAAGCGGTCATGCGATTCTGTAATTTTATGTGTTGATTTTGTGTATAGTAAGTCTTGCAATCACTTTGGTGTGCTCTCAATTAATATCAATAGTAACAACAACAGCAGCCCACAAATAGCTTAAGATAAGTTAATTGAAGTGCCGCTAGAAAAAGAATTGATTTGCTTAAAAAGCCCGACAAAATGCGGTTTTTATTCTTGCTGTGGATGTTTATGCACTTATCAATGTTTTTCCCCTTGAGGGAGGGCGGGGTACACAGGGATTTTGACGACCTATCTTGTCCCCTGTCAGGGGATTTTGACGTCCATCACTTGCTCGCGGGTGGGGATTTTTTCAATCAACCATCTTGAAAAAACCTGGAGAGCTTGGTAACTACTTGTCAATGTGCCATCTTGGAAAGGCCTGAACAGCCTTGTATGTAGTTTTGGGCAAGGAGAAACTCGAGGTGTGTCAATAGCCACTTCCTTTGTTATTTAAATTATGCCATCCAGTATTTTATTATGCTACATGTAGGTTGTTGCATATCACACAACACAAGTTCTTTTACTTTTTTATTTCCTCTTTTGTTCGAGAAGGTTCAACAAAAAATGTGGCCTTCCTTTTAACATCAATGATTTGCACAGTGAGAAGTTTGTTGAACACTGGTCAGTGAAGTACAAATTTAAGACAGGTTTGACTTGTAACAGGCCTCTTTTTGGTTTGGATTTCGTGTAACGAAACTTGAGGTCTGCCTCCAATAAGACGCTTCTGTTGAGGCGATCAAAATCGGAATTTTAATGATCTATAATTAGACATTTTTTTATTCAGGCTCCAGCTGATTTTTCCATATGCCTGGTAATTTTGACCACTTGAGATTTCCCAGGGTGGAGATCTTCACTATTTGGGTGCCCTCCAGGGAGGGGAATTTGGCCACTTGCCCCAAAAAATGTCAAAATCCCCTGGGTGTACCCACCCACAGGGGAAAACATTGATAAGTGTGTTATACTGTCTCCTAAACTGCAACCAAATGCCCAGCCCCTCATTTTTATGTGAATAGAGTGTATTGTTATCTGTTTCGTTCTTAAAACAATGCCGCCACAAGAAGACTGAATAAAGCTGTGAACGGGCCGGATCATTGGGGAGTCTCCAAAACACAATTCACCTTTATCACTTGGCGGCCATTTTGGAGTCCATGGGGAATAAAGGCTTTTTCTTTGCATTGTCTTTGCCTGTCCAGCCTCACACTGAATGAGAGGTTCGACGGGCAAAATCTTTAGTTTGGACATTGAGTGATATGGGCCAATTGGTAACCTTTTACTCCCATAATTAAGCAACAACCAGAGTGGAAGTCATCTTCAGAGTCAAGTGATTCTTGGCTCTGAAGACCTTCTGCTCAGGTTGTTGAAACGTCAGTCAATGTCATCTTAAACACTCCTTCTCGGGACTACACTCGCCCGGACGATTGTACTTTACTTACCGGTAATTGTGATATGAATCCTCGGTTCAAACCATTTACGAGGTATAATTAACAATTAGGCCCGTGGCCCTTGAGGGCGAAGGGTCTAATTGTTTTAGTATCACCCAACTAGTCGGACAGAAAAGGCAATAATAAAGTTAGCAAATGCAAGTTAAAGAAATATTTATTTGGGAATAAAACGAAAGAAAACGTTACGCTTTTCGCTACTCGAGGACTATTACTAATAGTCCTCTAGTAGCGTAGCCAATCAAAATGCAGGATTTGCATTAGTCCACTAGTTGGGTGATACCAATCACTATAATTTATATAGGCAAAACACTTACGTGTGAAGGTCAAACTTATTTGAATTTGTTTGGCAATTTCGCTGTTGACTTCACTGCTGCTCTCGAATTCCCGCAAATTCCCAAGCAGATCCACGAAGGTTGGTGTCAAATTTCTGCTTTCGGCAAACTCTAAGAAAGCAGAGGCATGCTGTTCATTTACAGAGCATCCTTGTATCAGGAACAACGAAAGCAACGACTTATCAACGCCCTCGTCACGACGAATGCTGTAGGAAGGAATCAAATCTTCCCGTCGTTGCGTTCTGGTTTTGATCTCAAATAACTCTACCATCCACCACGGATAGGAAAACATGCAATCAAATCGAGCGCGAATAACTTTCTCGCGCGTGATGACAAATTGTCCGTTCTGATCATTCAACTGTTGCAGCTTTTCTGAGACACATCGTATTCTTGACGGGTTTATAGACTGATGTTTCCCGGAGGCAATCTGCAAGATTTCGTGATAGTCTGGATTTTCGAAATCATCGTTGTCGCTATCACTTTCCGGGTCAGAGTTCGCTTCGTCGTTACTGGCCTTTCCTTCTTTCGGTAAAAAGAATCCTCGAAATTTAAGCATGATAAGGTGCTGCATGTATAAAGGAATCGCTCATTTGACTTTTCAGCTGTTTTCTTTGAGACACGGACACGATCGATTTCAGCCTCCCGCCAAATTCGAATGCATTCCCACAATTCCTCGCAGCCGTACAACATTCCACGATGAGATCATGTATAAGCGCCCTGATGAGATGGTAAATAGCCAACGACGCAGACTCGAACCCAGTTGCTATTTACGGGTTTCAAAGCGAAAGCGGTCTGGATAAAGTGGAGCGCGCGGGGAGTTATGGGAAGAGGCCGAAGAAAATTACGTGCAATCGTGCATAGAGCCGTGCAGAGCAGAGAAACAGAATATGGTGTTATTTTACACCTGTGTTGTGGTTAAAATTCAGTTCGAATTGTAGCTTAGTATTTAACGTACTAAAGTGTTCTGCCGAAGATCTTTTCTCATTTTTTCTTGGCTTGTTATGTCGAGGTAAACCGTGTTACTGCAAATGGTTCTTCGCGGGAACATTTGCGGGAAGTCGATTTGGGTGATTTAGACAGTTCTTTCACTGAATTGTGTATCGAAGTGAGCTGTATTTCTAATACTTTAACAAGTGTGCTGTTATGTAGAACACTGAAACCAAAATGGAAAATTCTCTGGTAACTTATGGGTTCAATAAAGACGAGAAGGAATCCAACACGTCTCTGTTCTCTGCACAGTCTTCAGGTAAAAATAATATGAAATTTGACAGCCAAGAAAGATTGCCTCTAATAGCAAATATGTAGTTTGTTTCAAAAAATATTTCGCTGGAAAAGGTGGCCTTTATGAATTCATCATGTTTTGTAATACGCGAGCTTAACTGGATAGTTTTTATGGCAATAGTAAAGCATTTTCGTGTCAAAATGACGTTGACGTCTTTCTGTTCTGTTAACTTAATTAAATATACCATGCCTCGTTATTTGCACTCTCAAAATTACCTTTGGAACCTACTTTTTGCGTAGAATAAGCTTTTAGAATGATGTTCTTGTCTTCTGTTGTGATACTTGACGATTCGGGAACATTTGTGAAAAAATATTCACAACGGGTCACACGCGCAACTTGATCGCCCTTATAAAATATTCGCAGACCGGTCGATTTCTCTGAAAGGGTGATTGCTACCGAAAAGAGAAAGATTTTCACAATAACTAAAAGTTCCTGTGTTAAGCATGGAAATTCGACGAAGCGGTAAATGCGACTAAATTTGTTGCGTGCGTTGCTATTTTTGTGTTTTGACAGATTTTGACAGAGTATTAAATTATGAAAAAAGTATCTACGGAATACGGATAGATCGTTGAAAAATCTTTATTTTTAGCGGTTATTTGAACATAAAAGATGGAACGCTTGACAAGAAATAATATTTTTGTTGATACTTGAAAGAAAAAAAATTTCGCGGGAATCAGGACGCGGTGAAAATGAGTTAACAAATTTGCGTACGTGCGTTGAAATGTGATACGCTAGGTTTGACAAATGATTTTGTCATTGTAGTGTAAAATGAAGTTTATTTGGTAAGGCAACAATATTTCTTGAACTTCCTGGTTAATCCAATTTATTGCCACCACTTACTAGAGCGAAGATTGTTTACATGAAACTCACGCTTTTTGCGAATTTTGAGAGTCATGAAATTACATCATTTGCGTGACAATATATCCCTTTACTCTAACACAAAAATATTCAGATAGTAACAAACTTCATATTTATTAACCATTTCTTCTGCTGATGCCAAATTAATTATTTTGGAATTTTACCCCCCATGGCATGGTGTTGATAAATGTTCTCCAAATATGCTTTGGTTTCATCTCCATGAAGCTTTCGAGATAGCATAAGTGCTTCTTTCAAAAATGAAGATGGAACGTTACACCCATGAATGGTCTTATAATGGTGAAAAATCGCGCCCTTTTGATAAAATATAGGTTTCTTGCTACAACCGCTATGCGGACAAGCCAATTTTCTCTCTAATATGGCTGAATGCACTTTGCGATCAAGAACAGCAGCCATGTTGGAACGAAATCTGCCAGTCGCTATTTTCCCTTCGACCCTTTCCATGTCGCGCACCTTAATCCAACCTAGTATCCAATCCTCTTTCCCCAAAAAGCACGTAAATATCGACTGGGTACGAGTCTGCCAACGAGGCGCTGGGGGTTAGGGTTACGGTTAGGGTTACGGTTAGGGAAGTTGGGGTTGTAGCCGATATAACGCGCGCTCTGATTGGCTAATTGTGACTGGCCCACGAGCCGATTACGGGCTTGCAAAAACAAAGCAAAAGGTAATTAAAAAACCATATAATAAACTACTTACTAACCGAGCTAGCTCGAGCCGTACTGGGGAATATTGGCCCTGGGTCGTTTTTGTACGGACCTCGCTGCGCTCGGTCCGTACTGCCACGAGCTCGGGCCAATATTTCTCTGGCAGTACGGCCCTCGCGCTCGGTTAGTAAGAAGTTATTAAGGGGTCACCCAGAAGTCATACCAGCAGAGGTCCTTTGGCTCACAGGTCCTCACACGTTCGTACGACGAAACAGATCCTTTTCTGAGGTTAAACACCTGGCTACCAGCCTAACTCTTTTTCCTACTTTCCCAACCGCGAGAAAACCGCGGTAAATCAGCCATCGCCAAAAAATTTTTTTTTTCTCAAAAAATATTTAAAGTTAGGGGGAAAAAAATACATCATTTTAAAGCTAAGAAAATAAGCTTTCCAACAGCATATAACTTATTTACAGACAACTGAAACATTTTATAAAAGCGAAAGTTGAACGAAAAAATTTAAGAAAAATAACAGGAAAATATGTTTTCCAGGCAAAATTTGGTCATTTTAGCGTTGATTACGAATTTGTGGATGCAAAACTAAAATTTTCTGCAATTTATCTACTTTCTTGGACATAAATTCGACCGAAAACTGATGAGGCACGAATATTTTTAGATTTTTAGGGATAATAGATAACGTGGATTCAATGCGTAATGTGATAATGCGATAAAAGTGTCAAATTTGCGACCCAATGCTAACGGCAACGGAAGCGATCGCATTACGAATAATTAACCTCTGTTGCCAAAAACCACCCAAATAACCGGTCCGTGTAAAACGCAGACTGCAGACTGCAGACTGCAGACCAGGGATAAAATGAAGACTGAGGGTAAAATGCAGACTGCAGATCGCAGACTGCGGGTTAATAAAATAATAATGAAAAAAGAGTTATAAGAGTGTTAGTAGCCGTTTGTACTTTCACACTGAAACCCCAACACAGCCCCGGGGGGGACTCCCATATGAAACAGACGGGGATGCTCGTCGTCTCGCTTAGGGGTGTAAATTTTGGATTTTGGTCTCGCTTAGGGTGTTCCGGGAAAAGCGCCAATATTTTAAGCCGCCAAGGTCTCGTTTAGGGTTCCGCGAAGAAACACAGAATTACGCGAAGAGAAACAGAAGTCAAATTTTCTTTTTAACTTGTTTTTAGGGGTCAAAATTTGCTTAAGCCACGCCCAGATTGGTATCCTTTAGGGATCACAAAAAGCTTGAGCCACGCCCAGATGGTCTCCTTTAGGGGTTAAATTGGGAGTCCCCCCTCCCCCCCCCCCCCGGGAACACAGCTCCCATCGCTTTGGTTGCCCCACCGCATGTTTTAAATCCGGATTTTCATCGAACTCTGTAAGAATTGAAGCTGTTTGAATCCTTGTTGTTGTTGGAAAAAGGACAGTTTCGTTAAGTGAGTTGCTTTTGGGCAAAGAAGTCACCACCCCGTAATTCAACTGTCCATTTTGCTGCACTGAACAAAGTAATCGAGTAATTACCCAATAACTCAATTTATTTTGACACGCATGGCTACAATATCAAATAACAAAGACAGAGATAACGTGGATTTTGCAACCATTTAACGTTTCAATTCAGTCGGCTTAAGCCAGTATGACTGAGGTGTAAAAATTTCTTATTCGGGTCCTTTCATTCGCTTTCGTGTACGTTATGTTTATCCTTTAGTTCACAAGTTCGTTTGTTTTGCATCTGGCACTGGTAGAGTGCGCTGGGACCGCTGGCACTGGTAGAGTCTGCCGTAGATTTTCTATTACGGATTTAAAGAAGAATGCAAAGTTGGCTGAGATTTGCTTTGGATCGGTGATATCTTCACCGTCAATTTCCAGAGATTGAATTTGCCCAGATTTAACATCACTTCCAATTGCAGATTTGATTGCACTCCATAATCAACTAGAATGGTTCGTATTTTCTTGAATGAGATAAGAATAATACGCCCTTTTTTGCCTCTTTGATGGGTACAGTTATTTTGTTTCTGAGTGATCGATATTCCTGCCAGATGATCCAGTCTTTTTGTTAGCACCTTTCCTACAACTAAAAAGGTAAACTGCAAAAATATCCTTTGCAATCGATTTGTACGTTAGCACGCATGTTTTTAGTCTTTTTTTTATCTACCGCTAAGGTATTTTTTTCTGGTGGTATTTTTGTTGAAGAATTTCTCCAAAACAAACCAGTTAACCGCGAAATTTTGTTTTGTTTTTGAAATTGCACGCAACTCTTGGTTTCATTTTTTGTTTGCGTTGTCATGGAAAATAATCCATTTCGGATTTTGCGTTTCTTTAACTCTGAAGAGATGACAAATACGTTTTTGGATTTTCCCAAAAATAACGCATAATTGCAACAGGGATACCAAGATTTCTAAATTTCATAAGCATGCTCGAAAAGCCCTCTTGATAGCCATGGACTTGAGGAACTGGCCGCTTATACCCACTGGGCTTCTCCTTCGTTACAAGACCTTAAAATAGTAAACATACTAATGCTGGGCAACAAAAAAAAGAGCTATCAAAATTTATTTTCCTGTCCCAACTTTAATCTGAATCTTTACATGACAGTCATTTTTTCCGGAGGATCTTCTTCGTCTTCCTCTTTTTTCAGTGAAAGTAAGGCGGCGGAAGGGGTACTTTCCAGTGTCTCGGCTGTTGGTTCGTTATTTGTTTCAGGAAGCAGCATACAGAGAACGCCCGCTACAAAAGCATCAACGGCCATGATGATATAAGGCAACTGATTCATGTAGGTACTCTAAGAAAGATAACAAATATAAATTACACTAGTGATTACTCGCAGGCAAGAGCCGGGGCAAGAGCATGGTTGGGCTGTTGACAGCATTTCAACTTCGATGCCGACATCATGGCCGAACACGAAAGCCGCTTGTTAAAACCAACAGACACAAACATATGCAGTTAATGTTTAAAACATTGGTCACTAGCTTCTACCAATTTCTATGTTTATCCTCTTGAGAATTTCAATGTTCATATCTCACCAGCCAGATGACAAAAGGGGAAGTTATTGCACCAAGCCTACCGGCAGCAGAGGACGTGCCAAGTCCAAGATTTCTGCGGAAAACAAATATACAGCGGTTTGTTACTGGCATAGGGAATACCCATATAGCAAGTGGTACTATACAACATGTGCTATCCTGCCCAGGTGAGTTTTTTGCGAAAGCGGGGTTTAAAAGGGGGTATTAATTCAATCAATTGGGGCTTAAGTTTTTACTCTTCCCCCGCCTATTGTCCACCCTACATGTTTCTAATAGGCCTAATGTTGGATTACGACAGCTTATCCAAACCTAAAAATAATAATATATAAAGTCTGCGTCTGTTTGGCACTAAATACATGAGCCCAAATTTTTCCACTTTATTTTTTGGCCGTACAATCAACGGGCTCACTAAAAACAGTCAAGGAATCAGTATTGCTTACCGTATAACTGTTGGAAACAATTCCGCTGAGAAGACAAAAATTGCGTCAAAGGAGTTCATTACAGAGAATTTACCAACCATGGCGAAGATTATGCGGCCCGCTACAAATCCTGCAAATTAAAAAAAAACCTCACTATTGGTTGCAAAAAGCCTCATAGAAAGGTAAAGGGTTGGATGATTAGCGAGGAAGTGACCGTTCAGATCGAACAACGTAATTATCAGAAAATTAAAGAGCCATATGATTTATGTACGGAAATATTAAGGCCTCAAGCCGGTCTTCTTTTATTTCGTGGTCTTATTCGCTTAGAGTCTCTTCAGGGTAATGCAACAATGGCCACGACAAGCTGGCAGAGACTGAGTACAACACCACGAACCCTGCGTAGGAGTTTTCGCAGGCAGTGAATGGTTTTAGAACGCCAGTGGCTCAGTTGGTTGAGCACCGGGCTGTCACGCGGGAGGTCGTGAGTTCAACTCCGGCCGGACCGACATCCAGGGTCTTTAAATAACTGAGGAGAAAGTGCTGCCTTTGTAATTACATCTGCAAATGGTTAGACTCTCTAGTCTTCTCGGATAAGGACAATAAACCGTAGGCCCCGTCTCACAATCCTTCAATGTTCATAATCCTGTGGGACGTAAAAGAACCCACACTCTTGTCGCAAAGAGTAGGGCATGTAGTACCCGGGGTTGTGGTCTGTCTTCTGCATGTTGTGTATCATGGTTGGGAGGGTAAATGCTCGGAGATATTAGCTACAACAAGCTACTCTAAAATCCGAGGGTAAAGAAAGATATATGATATATGATGATATATGATATAGATGGGGCCTATAACTTACAGTCCTTATACAGGAAGATTTAAATCCAAGCTTCAGTGACCCGGCACTAGCTCAATCTGGTTTGATATCATCCATGCAATATTCTACATATAAGGTCTCACCTGAGTTCTCTCCGTCGCCTGGAATAAAGGTTACGATGAGATTTGCAATGGCTGCCACGACTAAGCCAATAACAACTACCTTTTTTCTCCCCCAACTGACAAATAAAGACACAAATATCATGGTTATGACCATAACATCTTTGCGTGGTCGGGTTATTGAGATGAGCTGAGAGAAGTTTTCTCTTGATCTGAGAGGATATCTCACATGATGACGTCAAAAAAGATATCAAAAATCACAACGGCTCTTGCAAAGTGGCACTTTGTCCGAGAATCCCCGAGTCACCATCGAAATAAGAAATAATTACATATCTTCAGAAAAAGGATCATTTTTGGATATTCTGTAAATGGAATTTTCTTGTTCGAAGGAATTGTGTAACGGTTTTCAACAATCTTTATAGCAACGGCTGTGCGTTTTTCAACGTCAAAAACACTTCTTTGTTTATGGTACGTGATTCTAAATTTACTTTCATGCATGCAGCAAGGTCAGAGCGGCTTGAGATCGGCTGTGCACTGTTCCTGTTTGCTAATAGGTTACATGTCACTAGCTAAAACTGACAAATTTCAAACCGGTTCATGCTGTAGATAGCAAAGGCGTTTCCAGGAATCTCGACCAGCGAGGTTAGGAAAAAATTCAGATATATGTTGCCTCCCAGCATAACAGATCCTAAAGAGACACCAAAGTACACTTGGGCATTGACAAACCTGCAAAGAGGAATGGAGATCATGATGCCAATAAAAATACAGAGAATAATTTTATGATCGGTTTTCTGTGTATACAAATGCTATTGCTATGATAATGCGATAGAATGCGTTGTGACTACCCTGTGACTCAGTGGTGGAAACAAAACCATCCCTAACCAAGAAATCCATGAAATGAGAGTCTTCTTTGTCATTGAGCGCGTTCCGAATAAATCCATAAATCCAGCTTCCCGGCGCTGACCGCATCTTTGGTCCTCTGGGAGACCCAGTCCTTCATCTGGCATTTCCTTCTTGTTGACTTTGGCCACTTTTTTCAATACCTTTTCAGCTTCCTCTGTCTTCTCGTGCGTCAAGAGCCAGCGAACAGACTCAGGTACAACTCTATTGGTGAAAAACGAAATCACCCATTCGTGCAAAGTTTCTATTGAAACAACAGGATCAACCAAACTTTAAGGTGAGCGTATGTTTAAAAGGAAGGCCGTGTATTTTTGAAACCTGCAAAAAGAGCCGGACGTTTTCTTCGGCTTTGCTATTTCGAAAGATATACAGCTGGGCCTACTTGTCAGTGGACCCACAATACAGCGGGTATGCGTAGAAACACTTACATCCAAAATACGAAGAGAATAAGTCCTGGTGCAGAAGTTATCATAGAAAGCTTTCTCCAGTCTCTTATTAGATAAGCTAACAGCGCTATAAACATTAGGGCTCCAGTCCAGAAGAACCAAGTGAAAGTTCCTGCCATGGCCCGGTGATCAGGGCCTACATATTCAGTTGCCATGATAAAAAGGCACACGATAGCACCTCCTGTGAACAGCAAAAAGAAAAATATATGTAATTAAGTATTTTTCATTCAATAAAAAAATGTCTTAAACAAGCTGAAAAGCAACACTACGCTTCGGTGGATTTCACAAGATATATTGACCACGGAGCGAAAACGAAACATGCTGACTTTAAGGACGGTGCCAACTAATTCAAAGTATTTTTGAGCGCTTTACTGAATATGCGGGAAAAGCAGATCTTAACAAGTGTTATCGAAATCCAAAAAGAAAATTGGGGGTAACCACGCATTTTGCAAAGATAATTAATCAGCAATATTTGTAAAAAGCTTTAAAATACAAAACGATGTATGGCGTTCTTTTCCAAATTGAAGCTTAATTAGCTCTGAAAAATGCAAGAGCACTTGCTAAGTTCTGATTTCTCCGAATACTTTTGAACAGCGCAAAAATATCCCTGTATTGATAAGCACCTCCGATAGGAAATCTGAGTATCTCGAGATGCGCAGAACGTATGCGAAATAACAATAGTAGGCACCGTCCTTAAAACAACGTGATCATCTTTACTCGCACAAACATTTGGAGGAATTGTGCATAGTAGCGGTATAAGGGGCCAGTAAAGGGATAATCATCGAGGCTGTGCTGGATAAACTCTCCTCAGTTCGTTGCACACCTAGAACTCAAGAAAATTAAAGCACTTTACTGCGTTCAGGATGTTGGTCTCCCTGGTGGATTAAGGTAACACTGAATTTCCTCTTACCCAGACCAAAGCCAATAATGAACCTCAAACAAGTATACAGCCAATACCATGGAACAAAAGAACTTGCAAATGCAACCCAACACACGAGACTTGAGGACAAAAAAAGGACCTTTCTTCGGCCATATTTATCTGATAGGAGGCCAAATACAATATTTCCAACAAACCAGCCCAGAAACATGATCGAATTTGTCAGGAACCCAAGTGAGGATTTGCTGCACACTAGACGCCACTGTAAAAAAACATATATTCTGGTCAGTGAAGGGTAAAGGGCCCTTCAGATAAATCAAAAGCAAACATTACTTCCTCTTGAATTTGTCCTTTTTCTCCATTATCAACTGAACAATGTTTTTGGCTTAAATTCGCCCTATGTAAAGGAATCCAGGTGGCCCTCGGATCCCAGATCCCGAATAGTAGAAGATCCCGGAGCCTGAGTCGTGGATTCCGGATTCCAAACTCATGGGTTCCACCGAAATCTTCTGGATTCTGAATTCCATACAGTGAATTCCTACAATCCGGATTCCGTCACATCGGGCGATTAAATTTTGAGGAACCCTTATGTTGGGAGTCTGCCCCATTTAAAAAACGCCGGGGTTCCAATGATTATGTCCTAAATAAAATTGTTGGTATAATTTTAAGATGTATAGGGAGTTAATATTTACTGAATTTAACTTAAATATTCACTTACCTTTCAAAACATTTTGCATAAAATTCAAATCATATCTGCTTGCAGTGAATATCTAAAACAACGAACACGATACCTCCGTAATGATAGATGTATAGGCATTCGTAAACTCCCACTCGTCATCAGTAATATCACATCTGAAATTCTTGTGGGGATCTTCACCACTTGGGCTAAACTCCTCTATAAAACAAGAAATGCACTTCAAATGTAGAAGACCTTTCTCACTCTCATTTTTTACCTCATTGATGACGAAGTCTCAATGAGGTTTGTGAGGGGGCTTCGGGTGCTCACTGGATCACTCGATCAATGGGCTTTTAAATTTCGGGTTTCGTTCGGGCGGCCGAATTGGTGTACGAATGTGCTCGAAACCGAAGCGCGAAGCGCACATGTCGCAGGTTCGAACTTACCCTTCGCTCTTATTTCATTATTTTTAGGGGTTGCTCTGAAGTTTCCATTGAGTTATCAAAATTCTTAAGTCTTCTTAAGTCTTAAAGTGACCCTGTAGAGTTAAGGTTAAGGTTAGGGTAACACTAACCCTGTGACCAAAAAAATCAATTCTTATTTTTCTTTGAATCTCAAAACTTTGTCAACTAAACACAAAGCGACCAAAGTTTTAAGCCTTGATTTCAAAGACAGCTGTTTATTTTAACTGGAATTGTCCTATTTAATGGTCCGCCATTACTAACTTTATAAGATCTTGAGAGAGTTGGATCGAGGAGAAAATGGCGTCAAAGGCTCATCAGTTTAAGAATGCAATGCGTGTGTACGCCGCAAAATTAATATGCAGCACGGGCGTTTTGCATATATAATTAAGCTGCATTCACATGCTGAAATTTTGAGCTAGTGAGCCTTTGACATCACTTTTCCCTGGAGGCAACCCTCTGAGGTCCAATCGGTCAGTTTGAAAAGTGAGTAATGGTGGATCGTTAAATCCAAAACTTAGGCGCTTTTCTTTGTCAGAACTGCCAGACCAGTCAGTTTGCAAGGAAAATGCAACAATTTCAAGAAACACTTGCATGATAATCCCTCGTATTATTCTGGAGGAAAGGAAAGGAAATGAACTTTATTTAAGTGTCTAGTCGTTTTAGCGCTGGAGCACTAATTGGGGACACTGTAAACTGAACTAACAATGAAAGCAAATCAAGTCAAATGTTGGTTTTTTTTAGGAGAGGGGAAACCCGGGAATACCCGGAGAAGTGTGTTAATTTCAAAGCCTTGTAGAGTTAGTCCTTCCAAATGCCCGGTCTAGCCGGTCAGTTCTGTCAAAATGGGAAGCGTCCTTACACTCAAAGTAAACGGCCTTTGGATAAAAATCAAAGATCACAATTTTGCCAGTCTGGTGTTAAGCAAACACACTTTCAAAATCTGAAGGAAAAAAGGAAGTGATTTTTTTATCACAGGGGCACTTTAAAAGTCGTAGTAGAAAACATATCCCAACGCTCTACATTTCATCAATGAGGTGTCTCACGGAGACTTTGATTATTAATTAACGGCTATTTTGTCAATTAAACATTTGCGAACCGTAAAGGGCTTTTTTTGATTTGTCTGTAATAATTAAAAGGGCTACTTCAGAAAACAGATCACGAAGAGCCAGGATATCTGCCTAGTTTCAAATTCCGTTATGACCACTTTAAATGCTAATTTGTCTCTAAATTCAACTCCAATACGCATTGTACAAGGTCAACTTGTTGTTTCAGTTAAGTAAACTTCTGCTGTAATCAAAAATCATGTAAAGGTCTTTTCTACAAATCATCATTTGCAGTACCAATCACTAGTTAGATTAATTTGTCTTCGAAATACAAGCGTACAACGCTTTACTCTTCAATATTTGAGAACCAGATAAGTCCAAACACTAACGAGTGAAGTTGCAAACGGTGCTGTTCTTGACACATCTCCAAGGGGGCTCTAAAGCAAGGAAGGTCATGATAAGGGTTTGAAGTGTGACAGGAACCATCATTATGCCCACAACACAGACCAACATCCACTGGAACCTGCCCATGCTGCCGATCCTGGCCAGAAAACCATCAACACTCAGAGTCATGGCGTGGATAAGCGTGACCTAATATCAAGAAGAGCATTGGATGATCAGTGCACTGGTACGTACTGGTGACAGTACAGTTAGCGTTCAGAATCGTGGCAAATTTAAGTTATGGTTTTTCGTATTTGTTTATGTTAACTCAAGAAGTCGAACCCTGTGACATTTATCGCTTAAATTTATGATGCTAACTTCTACGAGAAAGGTAAGAGGATATTAATAGAAGGTCTATTATAGGGGTTTGCACAATCCGCAACTGAACCGCTTTATTTTGTTCTTGTTAGACCGCAAACTGCTTTCGTTTTCTCCTTAAGGAGGCTCGAACCAGTTTCAACGCTTCCAAGTGACGCTCTTATTAGAAGGATCTCCACACAACGTTGTATCATGTATTGGCAAGGGTTAGGGTTTTGGTTGGTACCAAATGAAACAGATACAGTCATTATTTGTGATGTACTATGTCACCGTGGCAACTGGCAAACCCTGTAAAAACACCTTTTATTGTGTCTTTAGTTGCTTATATCTCAAATACGAACCGGATGACCCCAATTTTTTATTTCTGAAAAGTAATCAGAAGGGTATGATGAAACTTTCTACAAAGCTTTACAAAGTTTTGTCTAGTGGATTCAGAGCCACCATAATTTTGTGATTTTTTAAGGATAGCTCTGAATCCTCTCGACATAATTTTTTTACACTTTGCCGAAAGTTTCATCGTGGCCTTCTAATCACTATTCAGCAATAAAAAAGGTTAGGGTTAGGGTTAGGTCGCTGAGTTCGTTTTTGAGATATGAGCAACTAAATCCAAAATATAGGATGTTTTTGCTTGGCTTTCCCGTTGCCAAGATAACTTATTACATCACAATAATGATCACATCTTCCTTAAAAATAATCGGTGTTTCATATGGTACCGTAACATTGCTGCTACGTGATACAGTGTTGCAGCGTTATTCGATCTAAACAGAGAGTCTTCTGAGCGTTGAAACCCTTTCGAGCCTCCTTAAGACCGAAACCGACTTATGGCCGAATTAGAATCACAATTAACCGAGCTTTTAATGGGTACTTCACACATTGTTTCTCATCACAAAGACCAAGAGATCTTTAGAACAAAACAACACAAAACATTTCTTCTGAGTCCTTTCAAATAACCTGTGAGCAAAAAGTTTTGATTTCTAATGAAAAGTCCACAAGCACAAAGAAGGCACGTCACGTTGTTTATAACGATGCACAAAAGCCAAGTTTGGAATCTCGAGCTCCTGTAAATCTTTTCGAAAATCCTCTACCAAACACTCGTGAACTTATGATTTCCCGCAACCGCGCAGTAATTTCTTGAACGTAAACCGTCTCAAAAATACGACTGAAACCGTAGACCGACTCTCAAAATTGGCTTAAACCGCCAGAGTATACTGAAACTGAGATATAAAAATTCGTCCGCACTATACCTGAGCCCGCTTTACACTGGCAGAGAGGTCTGGCACGGCACTCCGAAGTCTCGGAACCGTACCAATGTTATTCGGGCACGGCACGGTAAATTTTTCATATGTTAACAGAACAAACAGAATGCATATTAGGCATCCGTGCCAGAAATTATAGGCGTGCGGAGCACATCTCTGGAGGTAGACTTTGCACTCCAAATTTTGGAGTGCCGAGTCAATTTTGTGCGTGTGTAAAAGGAGTTTATATCTCAAAAACAAAATCTGCTTGACAAGGCCGTTTTGACTGTTTTCCCTCCAAAAGGTACCTACAATTGTAGGTTAAGAAACTGCTTCCAAAAGACCGTAGGTATAACATAGGGCAAAATCATTAAAATAGTTGAGTAATCAATAAGATCAAGTAAGTACCTAAACTTGCACATAGACTGCCACAGCTTTGGGAATTCAAACCTCTGAACTTCTTATAATGTACAAAATGTATGCAAATAAACGTCATAAATATGGAAATCATTTGGTGGTCAAGAATATATTTTAATTGATCTCTGTACTTAATAAGGCAAACAAAGACAGGCGTTGGACATCCCTATATGGGCCAAGAAAAAATCTCTTGAGAATTATTTCCGAATCATTTCTCTTTGCTAAAGGACACGTAAGGCTTTTTGTCCTGTAAATTAAACTACTGGCTTTTTCATTCAATTCCTTTCTTTTCCAATTTTTACGTTTTTCATTACTGGTTTTCTGTTCTGTCTGATCGTCTCTTTCATTCATGTATAAAATGTATTGTGTTGTTGTTCCACTGTCTGTTTTCTTGAGTGGAGCTGTCATTGTAGTTTTTTTAGTGCTTTTACCGCACCGGGGTCTTGTTGAGTAGATGATTCGAACTGTTTGGTTTTGGAATTTGAAGCTCATTGGAACGAACAATCCGCATGATCTTTGATGATACGTTTAAAAGCAAGATAGAACTGAGCACAGGGCTGACACTTGGCGTTGTCACATTTTTAACAGTTTAAGAGATAAAGGATAAGCTGAGATATGACTTGAAGTCCGCAAGAATTTCCTTCATTTGTACCACTACAAATCAAAAGATGTCTTACTTTCGCTTTTTAGAAGCGATAATGACCTATGACATCACAAACAAAAGGAATATAGGCTGCAGTAGACGGATGGATAGCCGCGGTTAATCCGTCAGTTATTCGCTGAGCGGAGGTTTGTTTACCGTTAGTTAGCTTACAGTTAGTAACTATAAACACAAAAAAATGTTACCAATATTGCTGATTAAAAACATATTGGATTTTTCGCAAGTCAATGCAGTATTAAACATTTATAAACGGTCAGCACGACCCAGTGACCTCTTCAATGGAAATTATGGTTGTCCGGGTTTCTAGAATTTTCCGTGTTTGGTTTTGACAAATGTTTTGACGTTACGGAAAGAGAAGTCTGTTGACCAGTTCTGAGAAAAAAATAAAAGGAAATCACGCAGGAAAAAAGAACAAATAATAAATCTTCAAGGCGAAAACCAAACTGGTCAAAACAAGGCAAATTTATATTCCAGAAAAGGGTAAAAACCTCTAGAATTGTATCCTCGGTCGTGACTACAAAGTCCCAAGTTCGAAGTTTAGACTGAAACGATTCGCCCACAGAGCCGCTTTACCCCCTAATACAGAGGCAAACAATTTTGACTTTCTTTGACTTACCTTTCAGGAGAACCTTACTCGTAGAGGGTGAAAATGTAAGCGAATCGCAAGATACAACTAAACGAGGGCGAGTGGGCTCCCACATGCCAACTGTCACTTGTCATCGCACACCGATCATGTTTCATTTTCAGGATTTCTTAGCTGCCAAACCAAAAGGTCGGGGTTCCAGTAAGGAGAGTAAAACGGAACCTTATGATCCTCTGTTCTACACAACAGAAATGTTTTAAAGAGTTGACCTGCCGTGTTTAAGTTTTACCTGACAGTTTTGCCACCAGTCGTACTTGTGTTTCCACAGTGGCTGGACAATCTGCGAGCCGGCAAGTCATGCGAATTTCGCATTTAGTCAAAGCACCCATTTCAAATAGCGCTGATAAACACTTTTTAAGTCTAAGCACCCCTTTTAAAACGGTTAGCTTTCAATAACTGTGTGACTAACATGTTGACTCACATGGCTCGCCATGTTGGCTCGCATGGCTCGCACATTGTCCTCACTCGTTTCCACAAGTTAAAAAGTGAACAATGGCCGTTGGCAAAACCAGGGCCGGACCGGATCGGATCGGATCGGATTGACAACACTCGGACCGGATCAATAACACCAGACAACGTGCTCAAATTCTGTGCCTTTCTCTCTTGTGTAGTCCTCTCCTCATTTGTTGAGACTCGTCGAAATGTTTTTTTTTTCCAAAGGTGATCACAGATTCCGAAGTGGAATTATGAAAGATACGATGTGACGAAGTGACGTCAATACGCGAATTGACTGCGTACACAACGGTCTTCTTTTTCAAACATAAAAACTGACGACAATTCTATACTTTGCCCCAGTCCCTTCTAATTGCACAATAGCCTGATTCAGCAACAGAACGGGAATGTCAGTTGACGAGGGCGCGCGCAGCAAAAATATCCATCTTAGGCCATATTAGTCGAGTAGAATCCCAACTATTCTGCGGGCTCTCCTTTCGTCAACTGACGTTCCCTTTCTGTTGCTAAATCAGGCTATTGTACAATGGTCAGGGACTGGGGTAAAGTAAAAAATTGTTCTCAGTTTTCATGTTTGAAGAAGAAGACCGTCGCGCACGCAGTCAATTCGCTTATTGACGTCAATTCGTGACATCGTATCCTTCATAATTCCGCTTCGGGAATCTGTAATCACCTCTGGAAAAAAAAAAACATTTCGACGAGTCTCAATAAATGAAGAGACGACTACACAAGAGAGAAAGGCACGGAATGCGACTTTTCCTGTCTTCAGCACGTTGTCTGGTGATCGTCTACTTTTGGCGAGGATTTTGTTATTGATCCGGTCCGTGTTTTGTCAATCTGATC
>NC_090883.1:39051582-39059082 GCF_036669925.1 Montipora capricornis
TCTCAGGAATAGTCGCATGCCTCCTACATGGCTTGACCAATTGAAAACAAAGTTGTTTCACAAAAAAGAATTGCTAAGAAATGAAACCCCTAACCCCCTTTCAAATTCTTACTGATGACTTCACAATCAAAGGGCTGGAAGCAAAAACCAAGTAAGTGACAATGTTTGGCCGATTTTTAGTTTTGCTCAAAACTTCCCCAAATTTTGGAAGTTGACTGGAAATGAACATAAGAACATTGTCACGGAATTGTTTTTTTCTGACTTGAGCTTTATTTTTGAGAAATAAGCTATGCAAAAATACCATCGGCTTGGCATTTCAAAACAATGGAATCAGTGAAGCGACAATTAGCTTTCAGTGTTAGATTTCATAAGCTAACACAACTGCGTGCATCAGTAGCTTGACAGAATGATGTGCACAGCGAAGTACACGACAGGTCTGCGGTTTGAGCCACCAATCAGACTTATTATTTTTGTTTTGGTTTTCACAGAGCTGTTTCCTAACCCTAACCCTAAACCTGTGTATAAGTCACCAATCTCTTGTGTACTTTGCTCTACGCATCATTCGTTGAGCTACTGACACACCCAGTTATATTAGTTTACGCTATTACATTTAAGTCGAACAATTAAAGGTAGCAAAGTCAATAGTATTTTTGCATAGCTTATTGCTCGAAAATAAAGTACAAGTCTGATAAAAAAATACCAGGGCAATTTTGTTCAGTTCATTTCCAGTAAACTTGCAAAATTTGGGCTAGTTTTGAAAATAAATAAAATAAAAATCAGCTGGACATTGTCACTTACTAGGTTTTTGCTTCCAGCCCTTCATTATTCATGTCAACAACAAGAAAATCCTGAAAATAAAAGCTAGGTAGATTTCATTCCAACTTTCTTGAGTTTTAACCAAGGAAAATAGCCACTTTGCATAAATTTGTATCTTAATTAACCCATTCACCCCTAAATCGGCCATACTTAGTTTGTCTAACGCCAGACGATTTTACTCGTCAATGGGGAACCCCCAGGAGTCAATGGGTTCAGATAGGTTTATGATTAAAATTACCTCTTCCAACTGAGCCACCAAATCCCTGATTTAGTCCTGCACCAAATCCTGCATTTGGACCCAAGTTCAGAGGAAAACCTACCAAAAATATAAAATTACACTGCTTCTAAAATAACAGTGAAATTTTTCAAATCTTAACTTGAAGTAACCACGTAAAACGAAAATTAAAAAGGACCTGCAGGATTTACGGTTAAGTTTTAAAGGAGAATCATATTGCCTTACATTAAAATGCTAACAATGACTGAGCTCATGCTAGCTTTAAGCACTTGATGAGTTTTGTCGTTTTATCAGTCAATTTCCACCCCAATGAATTATTTGACACACATACATGTTCACTATAATAGTAATGCTATCAATATAAAGTTTAAGCCCTCCTTGTTTATGTTGCTATCACAGCGAGCATGTGTTTCAGCATTGTTTTGAAGGCTATGTAAATGCAAAGAAATAAATTTTTACCTTGCTATGGGACTTTCTCTGGAGTTTTGGGTCATTTTTAGCACACACCAAAGGACCCTTGGTTTACTTTCATGGTGCATGTACGTGCAGCTGTAAGTAGTCTCTTTTGCAGCCATTTTTTACGATGTCATGCAACACTCCCCCCAAAGAAACAGTTGCTCACATTCAAGCCACATTCTTTTCCCATTGTTTTGATGGTCTATTAAAACCAAAAAGGTAATCCAATTGAGTGTGAAAAAAATCATTCATTGCAATTTCTGGCAGCCCCATGTAGGCATTTGGATCCAAATGCCAACAAATTCTTGACCACCCAAGAAAGAGTATTTGTTTTTGGCGGAACTACATGTAGTACCTATAATTTTGCAACAGTATGTAGTACTGGAAACTGTGTTTTGAACTAGGCAAAACCTCATCTACCATAACAGAAAGCCTTGCTATTACCAAGGTTTTTTACAGACATGGTCAGATTTTGACTAAAACTTTTGTTTGCTTAGGTTTTAGCTCTGTTTACAAGCATAGTGGCAGTTGAAAATACGTGAAATTTATAAAATTGTGCATACAGGAAGACATGATTTTGAAGTCAATAAAAATATTGAATAATGTGATTATATTTACATCCTTTCATTTTCAGTTCTCCACTTATTCTTGCACTCATGGTCAATGTGGTTGCTTGGAAAAATACAAACAGACCTGCAGCATATTTGTGGTGATTGAATGCACTGATGAAACTAGAGGTATTATTGGTCAAGTCACACGATACAGTTCCAGAAAATGGAACTGTAGCTGTGAATGGCTCAATCCGAGAAAGGAATGTGGTTGCAATGTGAGTAAACGTTTCTTTGGGGGGAGCATTGCCTGACATCGCCAAAAATGCTGAAAAGGAGACTTAGCTACAAGGCAAAACCTGCATATGCTTAGTGATTATTTGTTTTTTGCTGAGCATTGTTTGGAAATGAAATGCAGTGCACAAGAAAATCAGGTTTTGCTTTTCAAACATTTCAGTTTTTATAATAATAATAATAATAATAATAATAATAATAATAATAATAATAATAATAATAATAATAATCTTTATTTATAGAGGGTAACACACAACAGAAATCACTGGTAATACTGCAATTGGATTCGGAGCGGTGTTAATCATGAATTTCAAGTTCAAAATATGTGGTGCTTCTGTAAAACACAGCACAAATTTGAAATACAATGTGAGACAATAAGATTAGTTTGGTTTTGAAATCAGTGTCAAGGCTGCTTAATATTAATAATTACTGATAAAAGAGAACTGATTAAGTAGTCTTGCGCTTTGCCTTGCATATGAAGGTCTTTTTTATTTCTTAAGTGTCATTTCTCAAATGGCCACCTAAAAACAGTTATAAAATGAATTCAAAGTATTTTGAGAAAACCTCAGTTTCCTGCATGATATAGCAAGTTATTTGAGGCTCAAAACCACACAACTTAACAGAAATGTCTATCATAAAGATTGTTTCCCTGCTCATAGGCATAACCTGATCCAAAAGAATATCTGACTCTGAGCAATCAGTATTTAATCCGAAATATTTTGACACTACATGTATCACAACATCTTCATCAGTCAAGTGGTTGATTTCATTATTGTAAACCAAATGGCCATTTTAGTAAACCATAAATAGGAGGTAGATCCAGGCCCCAATCCCTGTGAAGTGTTGCACTTACAGCTGTAGTTCCTTGATGAAAAGTACAGTACTTCCTTAATTAATTAAAGTGCTACTGTGACCAAATAAAGCATTATTTGTTTTCTTCGTTTTTTAAAATGTTTGAAAGCTAATAAGTACACATGCCAAACCTGAGATCGAAATTCCTACTAAGTCCGATTTTCTGAGCCAAGTTTTTCTCCAGTGGAGGTCCGCCATTACCGAAACAAGAAATGTCCGAGCAGGAGGAGGGGATTAGATTGAGGTCGTCCGAGGTCGCTGTGACATCATCGTATCCCTTCAAATTGACCCGCGAAAATAGAAGTGACAGCTCTACCATGAAAAAACAAAAAGGGGATTTCTTCTCGGTTCTTCTCTTTCATGCTTGCCTCTTGAAATATCGAGCAAAGATGCCTTGTTGCAAATGCGTTGTACAGGACTGTAGCAACAAGTCAGATCCCAGAAAAGGAATTTCTTTGCATGCGCCAAAGAGCAGATCTGAAATGCAGAAGTGGAAAGCCTTCGTACGAATGCATCGTGCACACTTCAACCCTAAGGGGGGTTTTAAGATTTGTTAAGTGCATTTCACGGCCAATTTTGCTTAGAGAGACGGTGGTAGAAACAGAGATTCTTAACTAAAGTGCTCTTAAACCACTAGTCTGGAAATATTATCAATTTGGAATGTACACAAACACCAAGTCATGCAATTCATTGAACAAGCAAACTATCAAGTTTACGGCTGAAAGATCATATTCTGAGATTTCGTACCTCGACACAAACATTTTCAAAGGCAAACGATTCGCAAACAAATCTACATTGGATATAGAAACGCATTTCAAACCTAATGAAACATTTCAGTACACGCATTTCTCAAGTTGCCACCTGTTAGGGGTCAAAAAGGGCTTCATCAAGGGCGAAGCTTTTAGACTTCTCCATATAAACTCCTCTGAAAAGGAATTCAAAACTAAAATCTCGCATTTTAGAGCAAGTCTTATTTAACGAGGATACCCAGATAGCCTGATTACTGCTACACTCTCAGACATAAAACTTGCAAACAGGAAACAAGCCCTCCTACAGAAATGCAAAGATAAGCGAATTGTGTCTTTTGTCACACAATAACGTCCTACGGTGCCGAATCTTAAAGAAATACTCATGTAAAAATGGCATTTAATCCAGCAACAACAACCGCTACTTAACAAAATATTTTGAGATGCCCCTATCATTTTGTACAAAAGGGGCAGATCCTTAAAAGACATACTCATTCAAGCCAAACTCTAAGCTGGCTAAAACACATGCATGTGGATAGGAGTTGTGTAGGCCTGCCACGCCCCATTGTTATCACTTTGCTTGTATGCGGCGGCCTCTTCTATGATCGCGACTGGCTCCAATTCTTCATCATAAGGGATGAAAGCAGTTTCATTGTCCTCTAAAATGTTGCGGTTTTCGTCAGAACTTAAACCAGGTCCATCTTCCGCAGAAATGGAAGAAGAAGAACAACAAAAGGAAGAAATCACAATAACACCGACCAGCTTTTGATCGGCTTTCAAACAAGAAAGGGGATACAATGACGTCAAGGAGGAAAGCCGCTGAATAAAAATAGTGTTGGCTCGAGTAGTTGTTGTTTCAGTAATGGCGAACGCATTTTACGCAGTTTTGGACAGTCATTTTAAAGGAACTGCTTCGTCAGGTTGGTCTGAATTTCATTTTTTCCTTAAGTTTCAAGTCTATACACTAACTTCGGGCCCAAAACTTATCAGGTAAAAAAGCCTTGATTTTCGTCACAGTTGCACTTTAACTTAGCATGTCTTTGTGGTCGTCTGATTTCAAAACTCTGATGCCTTGTACTGTGATGTCATGTTTCAAGTCCTTACAATGTTCGTAAACAGCTAATGTGAAGCGTGTCTTACATATGTTCTTGTGAGCGTAGATTAAATACAGATTGCTCTGAGTAAGAAATGTTTTAAGATCAGACCCTAGTTGTTCAAAAGGTGGATAACAACTGGGGCCAGGTTAATAGAAACGATTTTTGACTTGACGAGAATTGGTACTTCAGAATGCCATTCCATTTTTTATCCATCTCCTAATCCTCCACCCCTCCCTCCCTACCACCATAGACTACTTTCATAAATGGCGACCACTTTTTCATTCTTTTGTTTTAATGTTAATTAGACCTACTGCCCTCATTTTGAAACAAACATTCTTTTGAGAAGTGCTTGTCGTAGCGAGGCTAGTAGGGCTTATTAGCATTAAAACAAAAGAATATTTTATTTGGCCGCCATTGTGAAAGAGGTCTATGGATGAGACATTCAGAACTAATTTTACCCCCTATCAAAGTGCTAACACAATCACTCTGTCAGAAGTGTTGTTTTTTTTTCCCCGAAAAAAAGGGTGATATCTCTAGAAACCTGCAAAAGAGGCTGAAAAATGGCTAACCCTAGATCACTGCTAGATATAAAGTGGAAGGCCCAAATTAACTCCTCTGCATTAATTCGATACCTCCAAAACTTGGTGTTGTGCTCAAATCAGAATCATAGTCGCGATCATGGGATCTTCCACTGCCTTTTATTTCCTGTTCTTCCTTCTTTCTCATTGCAGCTTGTGATTCTGCTTTCTTAACCTCGCATTGTTTCATTTTGATCTGATGAAAAGAGATCGAACATATTTTTTCCACGATCTCTTCTGAGTCAAAGGTAACGAAAGCAAAACCACGAAGGCGATTGGGATTCTCTTTATCTCTCTTTAGATCTACATCCACAACTTTTCCCGTGCCAGACTTGGTGCAAAGTTTGGTAAAGTAATCTTCGACATCGGCCTCAGTAGCAGTGCTTGCAAGACCTCCAACAAATATCTTTCGAGTTCGAGATTGGGCTTCACCTTTCGGAACGGAACGCTTTGGTTCAATTTCCCAGTTATCGAGTTCATGTCGCTTTACTTTCAAACAATCGTCCACGGCCTGAGAACTGTCAAAAGTCACAAAACCAAACCCACGCGAAGGACCATTCTTTCCTTCTCGCATAATCACACAATCGACGATGTTTCCCCACAGCGAAAAATAATCTTTTAAAGATTCTTCGGTTGTCCTACGATTAAGACCCCCAACGAAAATTTTCCGCATCTGCTCTGGTTCCGAAGACATGGCTTTCGATCAACAACTTCTGTGGTGTTTTACACTCGCAAAAACTGCATCCAAACTCGAACACGCCACTTGCAAAGTGTAACAATTGTTGTACCACGTGGTTCATCCCTTAATGATGCCCTTATTTGGAATATTGACTTCACCGCAACAGACATGGCCGTGGCAGAGTATTCGGTAATTCCTTCAAAAGTGAGGAAAATAGATCCTCAAATTGACCTTTGCGAGGATTTGATAAAACTTGAGCAAGAATTATGTTCCAGTCTTTCCTTGCTAAGTTTTTCTTCTCCGGTGACTCATGTTTACAACCCCTTGATTTATGCTAAAGAAACACATCAGAACTTTGTAAGAAAGTACTGCAAAGTGGGACACAAGGTGCTTTTCTTGGGCATGAACCCTGGTCCTTTTGGGATGGCGCAAAACGGGGTAAGTTTTCAAAGTCAAACATGGATTGATAACTCATCCCCCGGTGTAACAGCAGAGGAATTGACGATAAATTTGGCCGTTTTATCTTGACAACTCGTTTGAGAAAACCAAATTTTAGTGTATCACTCTCCCATCGACGCAGCACCTCAGTACAGTGTCGTTAGAAACTAACCCCTTTATTCGTTGAATTAAGGAAGAAGGCGTTGCCAGTACACATAAGTACAGTACAAGGAAGCATTTTAATATTGTGGTCAACAATCGTTCTTGGTTGGCTTCGGCAGGTACCCTTTGGAGACACGAAACATGTAAAAGAATGGCTTCAAATTGAGGGATGTGTCTATAAACCAGAGAGAGAACACCCCAAGAGACCAATCCAAGGCCTCGACTGTAAGAAGGCTGAAGTGAGTGGAAGCCGGCTCTGGGGTTTCTTTAAGGAACACAGCAAATTTCCAGATGCATTTTTCCGCAACTGTTTTATACAAAACTACTGTCCACTTGTTTTTATGACATCAAGTGGGAAGAATATCACCCCACCCAACCTCCCTAAGTGTGAACGTCAACAGCTACTAGAAATCTGTGATAAAACTCTTGCAGACATTGTCGAACTAACAGGGATAAAAGTTATTGTGGGTGTTGGGAAATTTGCAAAGGAAAGAGCTTTTAAAGCTTTAAAAGATACTGATGTTAACATTCATTCAATAACACACCCCAGCCCTGCTAGCCCTGTGGCAAACACTGGGTGGAGTCAAATAGCTCTGACC
>NC_090883.1:39064082-39084082 GCF_036669925.1 Montipora capricornis
ACTGAACGTTCCTTGCTTCTTTGCTGACAACCCTTGCATTGATCCTATTGACTCTTACTTGTTGTGTTCTCTGCATAAAGCTGTATTTCCCAGTAAGGTATTGCTTATTAATTATTGTACAATGCCCTTGGTTGCACAAGGGAGTACCATGGTGGTATAGTACTCCCTTGATCTCAAAAAAGGGAATTTTAACCACTCCGTTGTGCCTTGCAAGTACCGGGGTATTAATTTTACTTTGTGCTAAAGCAATGCAACCTGCCAAGATATGGAATATGGGGCACCGTCTCTGCATCCTTCACACACATTGGCACACTATGTCTAGCCCAGTGGTCAAGCCTGTCTTCCTTTAATGGTAAACTTTTGGTTATTAGTTGTTTGCTCTTGGATGCCAGCAGGGCACACTGTCCACTTGGTCAGCCATGCCATCATCAGTGTTTGTTTTTCGTGATGTCCAGAAGCTCATTCTCCTGAGAGGATTTCCAGCAGGTCTTTTACATCTTATCTTGCTGCTTGTTGTCCCTCACTAGCGATGGGGTTGGACAATCAAACTTCTGGGACTCTGCTGCCACTGCTGATTGGTGACCAATCTCTGCTGCATGCTCCTCAAACTATCTTACCAAGCCAATTGTAAGGTCAGGATTGAAGTTTTGAGTTGATAGGCACATAAGGCTTGTGGATGGTTACCTTCATCCTCCATTATGATCTTATGTCCCTCTTTATCAATTCTCCTATGCAGGAGCCAGCATTTAAGACCACATCAGATATGTAGGTACCTGCAGGGCAAACTGGTTTGATGTGTCAACCATTTTTTAATCTGAGAGTGGACTTGACCAGATCACAGACAAGATTATTGAAGGTAGACTATTGCAGATTCTAATACCAGTTTCTCATCCCGATGGACATTTTTACACCCATATACTTGCAACATTTTCCTTCTTCAAGGGCTGCAATGACTGTTAAGCCATCTAATTTAAACCCCTGTGAGTCCTTCATCATTAACTCTCTTTTAAACAGGAGGATACTACAGATCTTGGATTTCCATTCAAGACCAATATCTTTCATACGGTACACTGCTTATGTCCTTCATCAAAATTTATAACTTTCCTTCAGACTCCAAAAAGACCTTTACATTGTGTATATAAATACTGGTAGGTCTGTTCTCCAAGCTACGGGCTGAAGCATAGAGTGAATAGCTTGGGACAAAGGGGGTTGTCATCGTGTTAGACCTCTGGTGAACCTGATAGTTTACGATGATTCACTACCATTCTTTGTCACAACTATAACTTTTGTATACTAACTAGAGCACAGGTTTCGGATAACATCATGTAACCAATTGGAAAATGTATGCTAGGAGAACATTTCCGTCAGCCACTTGTGATTCATGCTACCATAGGCTGTCCTCACATCCACCCAAGTAGCACTAAGATTTTGCTTTCCTCTTTTACAATCCAAGCATTTGATCAATTAGCAGGTTGTACATTATGCCACTACATCTTAATGGTTAGGGTTCTTAAGATTAAAAGACAAGATGTGAACCAATTGTACACAGTGTGGTACATGTAGGTCACTGGTTACCACTTGTTAGTGGGTCAAGTTTTGGAATTCAAGGTAAGTACCAGTTAAGCGAGTCTTGTGAGTCTTGTGAACATCTGCAAAGCTTCTTTTAGGGCACTAAGTAACATCGGCAAGATTAGGAACTATCTCAATCAACCTCAAGCTGAAATGCTAGTTCACGGTTAGGCTAACCCTAACCCTAACCACTCATTTACAAAGTAAAAAATGATTTAGCTTCAAAGTACCTGTCTGATCTTGTCTCAGACTATACCACCTCTCACAGCTTACATTCCAAAGGAAAAGGATCATGGTACTAGCAGTCCCTCGCTTGAACTCGAAAACCTATGGAGATGGAGCATTTTCTGTGGCCGGACCTGAATTATGGAACACTTTGCCACCAGATCTTAACACAGCAAACTCTGTAGATATTTTTAAATCCAATCTTATTACTTTTTCATTTAAAAAGTGAATCTGAACTTATGTATAAAATTATGATTATTTTATCATTATCATGCTGCTTGAGTGTATATAGTTTTATTTTATGTAAAACGTATGGAGACGTTTTGTATTATGCGTTTTTAAGAATTACATTATTCTTATTCTTATTACCAGTAATAATAATAATAATAATAATAATAATAATAATAATAATATTATTATTATTATTATATTATTATTATTATTATTAAGTTAATGCTTGTAATGCACAATCGTTAGGAATAACAATTACTGTGTAAAGGGATTTGACGTCCATGGTGAACAGAAAATGATGTCCAGGATCAGTAGTGTCGAATCTGAAAGATTCAAATATGTGAAGCGTGTGGTTAGTGTCTTCAACGTAAGTAGGAAGATTCTTGACAAAAGAAGCTAGGACTTCATCAAGGTAAGCTGAAATGTTTTCAGTAGGGCAACTAAAAGCAGACACAATGGGTCGACCAGGGTTGTTCGCCTTCGTTGACTCTACTCTAACAATGATGACATTGTGAGGAGATCTGATGAGATGCTAACATTCTTTTCCCTACGTGGTTATCCTTGTGCTTCTCTTGAAAATGATCTACGGAGGGTGAGAACTATCAACCGTCCTGATGCCATATGCCCAACTGAGCTGAGAGTCAGCGCCTTTGACCGAGTACCTTTTGTTTTCACAAACCACCTTTCCAACAAGCAAATCAAGCATTTTCTATTTCAGAAATTCCGTATTCTATCAAATGACCAGCTGACCTGTCATATCTTCTTGCAACCACCTGTCGCAGCATACAAACAGGATCACAACCTAAGAAACTTACTTGTACACTCAACTGACCACGCACATACTGATCAGAGTGGCACGCGTGCCTGTCAACATCCAGGTTGCCACACCTGTGCGTAAGTCAGTCCTGAAACAGAGATACGATGTCGTCTATGCTCCTTTTCCATCCACGGCCATTTTACCTGCCAGACCAGTAATCTTGTATACTGCATATCCTGTAACCGATGTCCTACCACTCTTTATTTCGGTGAGACCGGGACGGAATCTCAGGAGTTGTTTTAGCGAACACTTCCGAAGTATATACCGAACAACCCTCCAACATTTCAGGTGGGCAACAGTATTTCTGGGTTTACAGTTATGCCACTGCACTAATCTCCAATGGAAGCAATGTGAGATAAAGTTGATTTTCCAGTTGGGAACTGTGCAGCCTGATGGACTTAACATCAATAACTTCAACTTTATTTTAAAATGACTTAATGCATGCGTGCGCACCACCATTCATCCGCGGACTTCTTTCTGATTGCGTACTTCAATGGTTTTCTGCACACTGAAGAAGGGTTCTACACCCGAAACGCCTGTGATTATTTTTTTAAAAACTGCTGACACTTTTTGACATTTCCTTTTATATCATTCTACTTGTTTATTCATTTTAAGTGTCACGCATCTCCTACAAAAAGTTTTAACTACTGTATAAACGTTGCTATACTAGAAAAAACCCAGGTATCTTGGAGTGACACAAAGAGGAGCACCGCGCACCGGTGGCTCAGTTGGTTGAGCATCGGGCTGTCATGCGGGAGGTCGTGAGTTCGACTCCGGCCGGACCAACACTCACGGTCTTAAAATAACTGAGGAGAATGTGCTGCGTTTGTGATTACATCTGCAAACGGTTAGACTTTCAAGTCTTCTCGGATAAGGACTGTAAACCGAAGGTCCCGTCTCATAACCCTTGTTGGAAATTAAATAGTATGGGACGTTAAATAACCCACTCACTGTTTGATAAGAGTAGGGGACGTAGTCCCCGGTGTTGTGGTCTAACCTAAGCTGGACGGGGGCATCTTTCACTTCCATAAAAATTAATTGTAAACTGCGTAACAAGCAGTCTGGCTTAAGTCCCCCACAAAAGTATTGTAAAATTAGTCCTGAAAAGCCCCGTGGGGGAGAGACTAATAGCAAATCATTGTATCTCATTGTGTAAAGAAATGAAGAAGATCAATAATATTATTCAACTGCCTTGAAGCCACCTGTTGACTGACTAACGGCTAACTGTCAGGCAACAAAAAGTTGACAGTTTCAAGAAAATTGCTTACCAAAAATAGCACCAACCTTCATTTGCTCATAAGCTCTGACTTCCTCTTCCCAGTGCAAAAACCTAGCTACTGCTGTCTGCACTCTGCCGAGAAGACCCTAAAAGTAAAGTTTATGATTTCATACAGCATGTACAGCAAGTGCCAACACACTTGTCAATGTGAATCATATTTAAAAGGAACAAAATGGTAAGGCTATCCCTAACCCAACTGACTTTGTGGATTACCCATTGAAAGGGGAGGGTACACTGTACTTGGTGCCATGCTGAGAGAATGTCTGGTGTGGTTATTGCAAGGTAGGGATAGTTTCTTTTATGGTGTCCTGGGGCCAAGTCTTCCTGGTGCAATATGTATATCCTTGATGAGACTTCGACACAGGGCTAAAGGAATGCTGCACGAAGCAATTCCCTGGTTACAGTTTTTATTGATTAGTTCTTAAGAAGGACCCTGTCTGCAGCACTAAAAATCAAGTGTGGTAACGTTAAAAAGGCTAGCCTGAATGTAATGTCAATACTTACGGTGACCCACAAGTGTCACATCATTGCAAATTACTAATCAAAAACAAATTGCAAATTTATTATTACAAATCAATCACAACAAATTCAAGTCGCTCACAGCAGATAAAAAAATTGCCCAGTCACAGCAAATTCAAATCACCCATCATACAACAATATGGTCATTGCAGTGTAGCCAAGAAGTGTTTTTGTGTTCAATATAACTGCTTTTTCCTTTTTTCTGGGAATATCCCTGGAAAGAACATCAAGTGAAGTGAGTGTGGGACCAGGGCCAAGCAAACTTAAGTTAACCCTAAAGTTCCAAGAATGGCAATAACCCAAAGGTAAAGATGGAAAAAGAAAGGTGACAGGAAAAAAGGAAGGTAATAAAAAAAAAAAACAAGGAAACTGAAGTGCAAATTTTACTGGATTGCTAGCCTGGGTTGGCAAACCCTAACCCTAAACCTTGCAGACAGTAGATGTTGTTGTTGCCACGAAACACGTATCAGACACCATATTGGAAGAGCGTGGGCCTGGTCTGGGCCAGGTCACCCTGCAGAGACCTATCGCATGCTCTCCCAGTGTGGTGTCTGATATTTGTTTCGTGGTGACAACAACATCTACAGCGCTCAAAATAAAATAAAAAATTCCAGGTTGTCCCTGTTTCAAATTACCCATAATGTTGGTTGTCCTGATAAATGCTTGGTTGCCCATTGGGAAGCCCCATACATAGTTTTGAGATGCAATTGCAAGGCGCTGAAACTTGAGTATCCCATACATGTAGTTCTAGTTTTTTTTTTGTGGAAGTCTGGGTTTAACCCATTGACATCCAAAGGGGTTAGGGTTAGGGTTAAGGTTAGGCCAGACTTAGTATTTTACTCTGTCTAATACCAGACGATTTTACTCTTCAATGGGGAACCCCTGGGAGTCAATGGGTTAATAACTCACCGAAAAACTATGTCCCCGTTACGTTTAACATTTTCCATCGCCAGCCATAATTATGTGAATTTTCCAGAGATATTCAAAACACTGGAAATGCTCAACTGTGGTAAAATGATTATTGTTAAGTTCACACTAATATCAGCCATTGACAACAGAAAACCGTCAAGTGAGCCGGATGCTGCTTATGTCATACATTTTCAGTTTTTGGCTGGGTTGTCTGTTGTTTTTTTCTTCTGGCAACCAACCCTTTCATTTTACTGAAAACTAGTTGCCCGGTAAATTTTCTGGTCATCTGGGATGACAGCCGCTAATTTCGAGCACTGCATCTACTGCCTGCAAGCAGACTATTGGGTTGCTGGAGTGGAAAAACAAACAGCACGTTTGAAAGACATGAAGAGGCAGGAAATTGGACTTTAGGATACAAGGCACAGAAACCAGCTTGTTGCTGTTCAGCAAGGCTGAGGAAAAATGGAGGACCTTCCAAATTAACTTCAATCCTATGAGCTATTTTATGGTAGCCAGAAACCTAGTTTTCCTCCCAAGTGAAATGAACTTTTCATGTTTGAACACATACCATGAAGAACTGGGAAAGGATTACAACAAGATCAGTTAGTCTCTCTTTCTTTGTACTAGGCAAGGGTACAGTAGGGCTATAGACTTCAAAGCAAAGAGGGAAAAGTACCAGTAGAATCACCCCCAGTGAAGCATGCCGTAGTTAACATTTTGTTGTTACCATTGGTGCTCTGAGTGATGATGACCATTGCAGTTATTCTAATAATGACACTTCCATCATGGTTCAAATCCAATAAGTTGAGCATCTATCTGAGGCATTACACAGAATCAGGTGGACCAACAAGATTTAAACTCAAAGACAGCAAATTCTTTCCATCATCTTTTCTTGATTGTATGCAGAGGAGCACCCTTCTTTAGGCTACTTACACTTTGGCAACAAGAGGAAAAGCAATGTAGTGCAGAAAACATTCTTCGTGTTTCAAGGTATTGAGTATAGCAATAGAAAGCTCCAAAGGACTTTTTGACCCACATGACTGTGAGCATTGGCCAGGCAATTCCATATACAGCATCCACCATACTTCTATTCTTTGATTATGTGGAGAAAAGCCATGAATGTGACCCTCTCATTCATAAAGAGGCACTGTACAGCAGCCAATAACCTGTTTTCAGTTCCAATATCAGACCTGGCTTTCGAAGGACACCACCCCTCTTGCCCATTCTCTTACCACTTCCAAATAATTTTGATCTTGCAAAGATCACAGGGTAATCAAACCAAAGTAATTATCCTTTACACAAGTTCAGGTGTATTGGAAATCCATAAGCCCTCTAAAGCTCATTAATACCCATTGACATGCTGGTAGTCGTTTGGGCCTGGGTTCACATGTAAGAGCCATTGCAGTCAATGTGCATGTCTCATCACACAACTATTAGGATCCATTTCTCTTCAAAAACTCTACAGTAAATGTTTTGGAATCGCACAACCCTATCCTCTTAATGTGTTCCACACATTAAACCACAGAACATCATGTTTACAATCAAAATTGTTTTACCTTTTTTCAATGGAAGTGTTTGTAACTAAAATGAATGAATTAAAAAAACCCTTTTTTGGTTTTCACATTTTCCCCGTGCTGCCATCTTGAATTGTGACATGTCACGGGTGCCCCATTGTCTCAAAACAAAACCCCTTAGTGTGAAAACAATGAGGGAAACTGAAACTTAACAATTGTTATTCAAGGTGGTGGTGTCCAGGAAATTTGAAAGTGAAAGTAAGTGATTCTAAAGCTCATTTGTTTCAATTCAAACACCTTTTTGGAGAAAATTGTTGAGCTAATTTGATTGCAAACATTATTTTTTTTAGGTTGAAAGTTACCGGTATTCAAAAGCTGGAGTGGAGGTTCCCTAGAGCTATGAAAAAGGGCAGAAGTTATGGTTGAATGACACGTTTTTCCAGCAAACCACTTGGCTTTGTGCCATGTTTGGCAATTCAGCTTAGCTTGAAATGCATTGTCAGAGACAAAATGTCTAACTGCTGAGCAATTTGAATTTGCTGCAATCATTTTTAGTTGCTGTAAGCCATTTAACTTTGTTGTGATCTGTTTGAAATGAATGACGTGGATGATTTGTAATTTGCCGCAATGGATTTATGTTTGATGTGAGTAATTTGTAATGATGTTGCAATCTTGTGGGCCACCATAATAACAAGTATTCATCTAAAAGAAAATGGCTGAAATGGACTGGAGGGAATACATGGCAAGAGTGAAATGGGGCTGAGGAAAGAGTGAATTCGAGAAGGGGGTTTCTCTATCAATTTGGGTCTTGCCCTAGCACGCTCACAATGGACTTATTTCTAGATACACTTTACGCATAAAAACCAACAAAGGGCCACCACTTCAACCAATCAGGAGAAGTCATGTCACACAGATGTATCCAGAGTGTGTCTTTGTTTCCTGGGACGCCCTCGTTTTCCTTTTGGACGCATAGAATATAGAACAAAGGGTCCAATTGGACGCAGAAGAACAAATCGAATGTTTATGCAAATTACAAACTCCAGGAAAAAACATTACCTCGCATTTATTTAAATTCTTAAAAAATCGTGCAACCGCATGCCTTAAGAAATTTTTAAATTAGTTTAAGTTTTAAGTCTAGATTACAATGTTTCGCTATTGTACATATTAAATAGGCAATTTTTATCTTAGCATGTAATTAGTTAGTAACAGACGAAGAGCCACTCTGTGGAAACGCTGTTATTAAACCCTTTACTTACTTACTTACTTACTTACTTACTTACTTACTTACTCCAGGAAAAACAGGCGAATGGCATATTTCACAAGGAAATTGAAGCTTTCCAAGTGAATTTCAAGCATTGGTTTGCTAATCGTGAGTGAAATGACAGAGAATCCAACGACGAAAGTATGTTAAATGTTTGTTTCGTGCGACCCTGTTGATATTAATTCCAGGAATGCATGTGTCATCGTCTTGTTTCTTGTCTTGCAAACTTACCTGTTTTGCAACTTTTTCAGAGTTAGCGAAGACACGGGTCGATGATGAACTGTGTATTGATTTGCTTATATTTGTTTACTCTTTTGTACCCTCAAGTGTTGCTAAAATAAATGATGCTCTTTTACGAAAAATTCAGATTCAGTTTTGTTTTATTTGCTGTGGAGATCTAGATCATTTATGAACTGGAGCCAACAGTTCCTACAACATATGGATTCCTCGAGACGTTTTCAGATGTGATCGATGGAGGTTTGACAGCCCATAATTATATTTTGATCGATGAATCAACAGGCGTAACAGTTTCAAAGAAATTTATCATTTTATTTTAAGTACATATTCGAGGGGAGGGATAAGGCTATTTTTGTGCAATTTAGAAATCTGAAAGGGTACTGCACCAGCAAGTCAGAGGCCATAGATCAAATATTAATTCTTGAATGTTAATTAGCTGGACCCCCAAAATTTTGCAATGGACTCCACAATTTGAAAACCTGGATACACCTCTGCATGTCATGTTTTTTCAGGGACAAGACAACTAATTTTTGCAGGAAAAGGTATTATAAAAATAGACTCATTTGTGACTGTGCTGGTCCCGAGCTCAGCCATGCCATAAGAACACTCTCATCTAATTCACTCTTGGGCTGTGGGGATGACTAGAGTCTCAATATAGTATTTGCTTACAGACATACACTTTGATTTTATTATAATATTGACTAGATTGGAACAAACGTCTTGCTATCTAAAGAAAAAAGTACTTAAGGTGAACATTACTTTTAAGTGTTCATACCTCTGCACTTTCAACATAGTGGTAAACACTCCTCAGATCATTCACAATAAGTTTCTCTTCTGATGTTTCCTAAAAATTGATTCAACGGGCAACTATTAATAGACAAGTGGGAGGCGTGGTGGCCTCATGGATAGTGCACTCGACTCTGGATCGAGTGGTCCAGGTTCAGGTCCTAGCCAGGGACATTGTGTTGTGTTCTTAAGAAGGGTTAGGGTTAGAGTTAAAAACACCCAGGAGTATAAATGGATACCTGCAAACTGCTAGGGGGTAACCCTGCCATGGACTAGCATCCCATCCAGGGGGGAGTAGAAATACTCCTAGTCGCTTCTAAGGAAACTGGAGATAAGCGCCGGCCTGATAGGCCTTCTGGCTCGTGAGCAGTGACTTTACCTTTACTTATTAATAAACAAGGAAATGTACAAATTGTTTGCAATTTCCTAAACCTAAGGAATGATCCATACAGTGTGTACTTATAAACTGTTGCAAATGGTTGGTCTCGCTGGTCATTTACAAGACTAAAGTTTATTTATATAGTCTTTCTTTTAAAAACATACTCGGTTATTTTCTAACTCTATACAAATTTTGCTGAGGGCTTCTGCTGCTGTCTGTAGAGAGAAAAAAATGTACAGAATCAAAACAGGGAGTGGAAATAGCACACAGATGGGATATAAATTGACCCTGACATACAAAAGTTCGTCCAAGTAGGTAAACCACATACCTTTAAATATGTATCAGCTGGTTCGAAGTCTGCCAAAGATTTGAACCAAACACCAGAACCATCTAAAGAGAGAACTTCATAGTAACTATTAATGTTATCAGATGGTACTGTACAACTGCAAAACAATTGCAAACTAGGGCAAAGAAGGCAGCACCTATAGTGTTCTTGTTCAAACTTTCCTGAAGATGAATAATCAAGCCATCAAGATTTTCTGCAAACTGCTTTAAGTATCTCTGCAGACAAAAACAAACAAAAGGTACAAAAAAGAGTAAAGGGCATGATGAAAACGTTCTTGGAAACTTTTTCTTCACCAGGCATGCATTTATTTCTTGAAAGCCCCTCCAATTAGACCAATTTGGAGCGACACCATTAATTTTATTATGTATTTCAAAAGGAAGACAACTGAAGGAATTAGTTTTTTTCAATAGTCTAATTTTGATATGCATGTGGATGCCCCAGACCGTTCAAATCACTCTTTGACTACCAAAAGGATTTCTAACTATTGTTCCGAAACTCAACTCCAAGCAACCAGCTTCCTACCCAATGCTTTCATTTTATACATGGGTGACCCAATAAGCTGTATGTTTTCAATGTTACCATGTATAGATAATGAAAAAGTTTATTTAAGCCCATTGCAGTAAGGTCAGCACAGATAAATCACTGAACCAGAAAAATATCCAGTACAAATAAGTCAAGTATAAGTAGAAAGGTCACTTAACTATATTACTTTTTTTAGAGCATGTGTTGTTATTCTTGTGTCCAATACCACTTTAAAATAATGTTTTAAGAGGTAGCCTTTACCAGGGGGCTGGCAACAAGATTGTAACTGGATTTTCTGTCTTGAATTTGGAAAATGACAATGTTACTAGTGTCATGCTTGGGTGCAACTAGAAAACCGTACTTTGTTACTAACCATACACTTGATAACTGGGGCATTCTGATCACAACAATCTTGACTTAAACATTCCTGCTCTGTGACTTTGTCTTTCTGCTTTTTCCTCTCAAGTTCATCTCGTGCTTTTTGCACATCCTATAAATCACCCTTCATTACTGTTGTGTCAAGAAAGCACTGAATGCAATAAAGCAATATTTTCATGCCAGCTTCATGTCTTACCTGCCCCTCACCAGTTAAAAACAAGTATAGGAGATAGTGCTTTTTCAAAACCTGTAACAAACAAACAACAGATTGAATAATAGTAATAATTAATAATAATAATAATAATAATAATAATAATAATAAAGATAATAAAATAAAAACTAGCTCTAAGAAGTCACGACGTTTTGACCTCTCTGAGGTCATTTTCAAGTGAGCAAGTCTTCTAAATTTTCCAAATTAGCATAAAGATGTTGAAACAAGTTAAAAAATGATAGAAATGTGGCAAACGCTAAAAAGTGTTAAAAATACATGTATATGCAAAGGAAAGAATAAAAGAAACCAAGGTTACAGCAGCAGTCAAGTTGTTCCAGAACAGAGAACTGGTGATGAAGATGGGGCGTGAATTCGAAAAGCGTGCGGAGAGTGTGGGACACCAGACACTGACAAAGGAAGTGGCGAAGTATGCAGAGGAGTTTGGCCTGCAACTAAAGCTCCAATACCCTGATCCAGCCCGCGTCACATAAGGAAGGAGAGGTTATAGCCAAAAAGAAAAGCTTAAAAGTCACCTGAGGAAAGAGCGAGAATTAAGACTGAAAGGGGACGTAGGGGCCCAAAAATTGCAAGGGAAGTTGGTAACAGCAAGAGAAGGTCACGAGGAGATAAGCATTGAGCGATGCTTTTGGTGGCTAAGCGAGTGGTGAACATGCCCAACACATACAGTGGCGGGTATATTCAAATTATATGAATGGCTTCTACCCACTAGATTGTACCCGTTCCACAAGACATGCGCGAGTCAGAGCAGCGACCCAATGTGTAGGTTACGTGGTACAACGCCAGAGAGCATGGCTCACATCTTACCCACTAGCCCTGCGCTTGCACAAACAAAGTATGTGGCAAGACATGACGCAGTCTTAAAGGTCCTGTTCTTCGAGATCCTATTTGATCTGGGCTTGATAGACACTGTGCCTCCTTGGTATTCACCCATCAAACCGCTGCCTGTATATGAAACAGCGGAGGTACAGTCGTACTGGGATTTCCCAGTCTATGGGGAGTTTCAAGAACTGAAGGCGAATAGAGTAGACACCAGGATTGTCAACAGCCAACACAAGCAAGTAATAGCGCTGGAGATGAGCTGCCCCTGGGTGAGCAACCGTGACAAGAACATGTCAGAGAAGACCATGAAGTACATGCCACTCAGATGGGAGATGAAGCAGAGGCACCCAGGATATAATATCGCCCAGTACAACATCATCATAGACATTTTGGGGAAATGGTCCAAGGACTTAGATGCTACTCTACAGAAGCTGGTGGAAAACAGAGCTAAAGATGTGCTCAGAAAGATACAAAAGGCGTGCCTTTCAGGAACTCTAAATATTGCTCGCACGTTTTAAGTCGCAACGTGAGCACTCAGTCTGCAATAGGTCCTTTTTACTTGAGAAAGACATTTTTTTTTAAGTTTTACTACGTCCCTTTTTTGTAATTAGTTTAACTTTTATTCACTTTATCGCCCATGGGTTACGATGCTGACAGCGCCTCCTGATGCTACTTAAAACTGTATATAGCATAAAGACGTTTTAACTGCTATAATAATAATAATAATAAACTACCGATAGATCATTGGTTGGAGTTTTGATTGGCTTAGCCATCATGGTATATTATGAGCTATTATACCACGCTTTACAAATACCAGTAACTCTATGCATCAGTTTTGAGTCTGGTCCACTGTAAAAATAGCCAGAGGTGTGATAAAAGCAAGGACAACTGTTGAGACTTGCCCTAAAGAAGTTTTTAAAATGGTTTTTAGTAAAGCTTCAGTGGAAGAAATTTCACGAATTTCTTCCACTCGTTTGAAAATTCAAGTTTTGGCCCACAGATAGAAAATTTATATTTAAATTGAAGGAAGATATTACAACATGTTAATTAGAAAAAAAAAATCCTTAGGTTTGAGCCATTGTAAGGTAATTTTGACGTTTTAAAAAAGTGTGACGTCATAAGTGCCATCTAATTTTAGTAATATCCTTAAAAATTTGAAAATCAGTGTTGAAAAAGATAACAGGCATTTTTGCTATACTGAAAGAATGTTTTTAAAGAAAACTCCATCTGAATCGGATAAGACGGCGCAAAGTTATGAAAAATCAGAGAATTCAAATTTCCCGCCTTAATGCCCATATATGGTCAAATTGGGCTGTTTACACGCAAAGAACATTTAACATATTGGTACAGGAGTTAAGCCTAAAATATATAAAATCAAATTTGTAGTTTTTTTGATTTAATATTTTTGGTGCTATGACGCATTAAAACTCATTAAAACGTCATTATGACGTCACAATGACGTTTTTCGTGACGAAAAACGCGTCATAGCACCACAAATATAAAGTCACAAAAACTACAAATTTGATTTTATATATTTTAGGCTTAACTCCCGTACCAATATGTTAAATGTTCTTGGCGTGTAAATAGCCTAATTTTGACCATATATGGGCATTAAGGCGGGAAATTTGAATTCTTTGATTGCTATATTTTAAAGCCGTTTTATCCGATTGAAATGGGGTTTTCACCGGTAATCATAAAATCTCATGCGAAACATTAATATGCACTTTTTATCATTTCTTTTCTAAAATGCAAAATCCATACCAAATTTAGACATCATTTGTGACGTCACAATAACAGACAGATCACACGAAAAGATGGCAATTGCAAGGTAACTCATCAAACTTTGTACCTGCCAAATTTGGTGAAATTCTATGGCTTCTTTTTCTTTCTATGGCCTCAGACATCAATTTTTAGAGTCAGTGGAAAAAAAAATTATAGCAAATGACCAACGTGGAATGGGCAAAAAGCAAAGTATGCTGTAGAGCAGTTTTTCTGTACAAAAATATTCTCCTTACTTTGTGAGCAGAAATCCTTGACAAAAATCTCTGAACTTCTCTCATTTTCCCTAAAATTGGTCACAGAAATGGCAAAATCATCAATAATTTGTGGGAGACGTGGTGGCCTCATCATCAGAGTGCTCGACTCTGGATCAAGTGGTCCGGGTCCGGGTCCGGGTCCGGGCCGGGGACATTATGTTGTGTTCTTGGGCAAGACACTTTACTCTCACCATGCCTCTCTCCACCCAGGTGTATGAATGGGTACCAGCGAAATGCTGGGGGTAACCCTGCAATGGACTAGCATCCCATCCAGGGGGGAGCAGTAATACCCCTAGTAGCGTCATGCTATGGAAACTGGAGATAAGCGGCGGCCTGATGGGCCTTCTGGCTCGTAAGCAGAGACTTTACCTTTTACATCAATAATTCATGATGCCTTGTAATTTCTGTTAAAATAAGTTTACCTAATCAGTATTCTGTATAAAAACTGCATGTACAGAATGACCATTCTATGATATTCAAATAAGATTCTTTTCTTGATTTCTTTATTTAACATTTTCATGTCAAAGAATTGAAATAATGGGGATCTAGCTGTCCAGCATTTACAGCTGTACAATGGCACACCTAAGGCTTGCCATTGTAAATACTGCACCCCGACAGATCTCCCACTTACATGTACCCTCTACTATAAAACACCTTTAAAGGACCAGAAAGGAAAAAAAAAAAGGAGCATATTTTTTATTCACTGGAATTAGGGTTTAGGGGGGACAGCTATTCTCAGAGTTATTTTAATTTATAGAGTTATGTCGTAGAGTTAGAGTTAAGTTTCCAAAATCCTGAATTCAAGATTTTGGACAAGTTTCCAAAATCTTGAATTCAGGATTTTGGAAGTCGTTAACTCTAACTCTAAGTCATACATGTAACTCTACTTAAATAACTCTATTGATAGTTAACCTCAGGTTTAGGTTACTTTCATACTTACATTTGTACTATGGTAAAAAAGTTCATCACCACCATCTCAATTATACAACATAGCTTTTTGGGGGTTTTGGATATGGCTGTCCTTTGCTATTTGTATTCTATATCCATCATCAAGTTTAGTACTCAAATTATTGTTAATGTGTTTTATTATGACTAACTCTGTGAGCGGGCAAAATGAACCAAATCCTGTGCTGTGATTGGCTACCCGCGTGGGCAAAATGGAGCTATATTGCCTGCTCGGGATTACTCCCTTGGTCCCGCAAGATCACGGATCATTTTTTGGTGTTTTATCCCATATAATAAATCCTTTATTTACCAAGCTTGTTTGATCAAGATGGCTGGATATTGGCCTTGTTTATGGACCTCAACTTAGTCTCAGTCCATAAACACGCAAAAAAAGAACTTGGCCAATATCCAGCCATCTTGACCTCATGCTTGGTCAATAACCCATATATATTTGAGAGAGAAACAAACTATCTTCAACTCATACCCTGAACCATGTATTATTAACCCACTGACCCCCACGAGTGACACTTAATAGATTTTACTCTAATGCTAGACGATTTTACCCATCAATGGAGGGTGTCCTAGGGCATTTGAGGTGTGAATGGGTTAAGATAGGCTGATACTAAATTTTCATCAACAACTTATACATGTAATACTGTGATACATCTGTCATACACCTGTCCAATATTTGATGATTTGACTCCAAGAGGTTCCCTTATTTCAAGTTGAGATATGTTACGCTGTTGATCAACTGTTTCAATTTTACTGTCACCTAGTGACTGTCGGTGGACATGTCACATGATGCCTACTATCAAAATACATGTACTTGTACATCTCATGCCTTGACCGACGAGTTGGCTACAATGTACGTGTCAGCCTTGTGTTTGCTTCAGAGCATACACGGCTGTCAATTAATTTGAAAGTAGACAGCTTATATTTCAAAGTAAGTGGCCATGAAAGTGAGCTTTGCCCACTTGACTGAGGCAGAGATTCCAACACTGTCAATTCAAACAAGGGAGGTTTTAGGAGCGGCATAGCTGTGCACACGAGCGCCGCAGGTGCAAGCCTCAAAGGGGTGTGGGGATGTGCTCCCCCAGGAAAATTTTTCAGACATGCACTTCTAAGATGCCATTCCTTGCATTTTGAGATCACAGTAAAAAAAAAAATAGTAGACTTTGTAATAGGCAGTGAAAGCTAAGGCTATTAGTCCTTAGCATATAATTATACTAAAACATTGGATAGCGTTGAACGAGTATGGGGAAGGTTCAAAAAACTTATTTATAAATAATGAACAAGTGCTCACTCATTGATATGTAAATCAATACTTCTTTATAGTAAACCTGATATGAACATCATACGAAACATGTATACCATTTAATATATTAAATAATTCATCAAACAACTTCAGTTTATTTATAAACCAGGCTGTCTCTTAGAAAGATTATTTACATATCATAAGGATGTAAATCTAATATTTCTAAATAATGAGGAAATGTTGTGCATCAATTCACTATTTACAATGTACAAATAGTGAAATTGCACCTTGTTGAGTGTCAATTTATTATTTAGGATCAATTCGTACTGAAACTAATTTATGAAGAACCTGCAAGCCAAAATGATAATATAATCCATGAAAATGATGGGAATTTCAAAAGTCATGGCCAGGCTTGGATAAATTCTGCTTGTAAAATTGCTTATTCTGCTCGGAATTCTGCTGACAGAACTTATCCAAGCCAAGTCATGGTGGGTCAGGCTAAAGGCATTCTTGAAAGGTAGAATGTGTCAAGCAACGCTACTTGTCTGAAGGATGACCAAACATTACGTGACTTGACTTTTAAATTATTTAATTGCACTGGACATCACAATGCTTTTAAACAAACCCTATTTCTTCACTGTGACATTTTCATACAAACAAATCTGCTGTAACAGCTGCTCTGTTGCAGTTGCTAGTGCTTTTACAATATACCCTTCGAGCTATGACAGAAATTACCAGCGATTCTTCCTTGAATACCATTTAAAATCAATAATGAACTGATGCACCAAGTTTTCTTGACTCAACCCAATCAATCGCCACGATTTTTCTGCATGAACATCTAATATGAGCTTGCTCAACACCGTCTACAAAAAATTAATCTAACCAAGTGACATAAAAAACAAGGCTTTCAAGATGTTGCTTTGTTTACAGTGAAGGTACCGGTAAGAGTGAGTTATCTTTTTTCGCTTAACAGTACTTAACAGGTAGTGTTTCGGTCAATGCATTGGTGTGTGTCGGTGACATGTTGGTTATAATTACAGTGTATGTCAGCCAATGCATCGACCAACATGTTTGGATGGATTTCATTAAAATAAATGTACCTTACCATGCAACGAAGAATGCGGAACCAATGGCGGTATTATTCTTTCAGGACAAGACTCCTCTAATGCTGATTGGAGCCAAACAAAGTCACCCTCACTTCGATGAACCTCATAGTCAGAGAATTTGTAGTGTTCAAGAGTAGTCTATTGTAAGACAAAGAACAAATAAGCAAGATTCAATTAAACATCTGCAAGCAGGTACAAAGAAGGGAAACACTTTTTCAAACACTAACTGCATAGTGCTTATATTGTGACAGATCTAGAATTAGCTCTCAGAGCAGTACACTCTGATCATTAAGGCTGCAAGAAGGATTGATAACAGTCATCTTTGAGGAAACAGGGTACGCTGGAAACTGAGAAAGGACCGTGGAAGGGGCCATGGTACCGTTAACAATAACTACTTAGTACAATAACATTTTCAAATATGATACCACTGAACACTAGCATTGTAAATATGTTCTGAATAGTACCTTTGTAACAACTTTAAATGTTGCATTTTTCTCATCAGTTTCAGAACATGTTACAGTAACACGGAGAAGTTCTGGGCTTGGAGTTGTTGGACTACAACAAACAACAAAATTAATACAAATTCACCAAAGACAATACAGAAATTGGCATTTGACATTAACATTTTTCATGCTCACGTGGTTGGGTGTTTGCTTGTTTCCTTTGGGCAGCAAACTTTGGAATGTGAGGCAAGGTCGGAAACCCTGTTAATTTTGGGATAAAACAAAAGCTTTTCAGACTTGTAACAAATATGTTGTAGACCCAAATGAGTGAGTAGTATTAATCCAACTACTGTAACTTAAATAACATGGTTAATACCTCATTTTTTCATGACACAGAGCACATGATAGCATTAAATCATCACCAGAATTATCAGATTTACCCTGTAAAATAATATTATAAAAATGTTACACTCTGCTTCTAAACGTTATTTCAACAGTTTGTAGAAAGCAATTTAGTGGGGTAAGACTTAGAAGATAATGATAATACACCGTATTCAGAAGAATTTAGCCCAGCTAACGAAGCTCCAGGAATGTCATCTGCGGTAAGAATACCTGAGTCATTCACTGCACTACTTGAGCACGCCATTTTAGGAGGATTAAGCTCTGATAAGACTGGAATATCATATAACATAAATCTGCTGACAGCCAATACTAAAATTTTCCAGACTGAAATACGGCCTACCAAATCTTGCTTTCATGTATTAGAACCTACAATACTAGACATATTTAGTTGGAACACTTAGCGAATGGTCCAGAATCATCGTGTTACAAGAGATTGTAGCTTATACCACATCTCCCTCCCCCCAATTCAATGTTGTGTGAGAATTTTTGGGCGACTACTAGTAGTTGTGGAAATCAACATTGGAGGAATGGGGAAACGGGGATGGGTGTTCCAACAAATGTGACAAGTATTGTATTTGCTTCAAGAAAATCGGCAAATCTGTAGATCAGAAATCAAGTCTCTTTAGAAAAGAAGTAAACTTGTTACTAAGATAAACGGATTGTCTCTTCGCATGCTTTGTATTTAAAAAGGCGGGCAGTTGGCCTGAAGATGATGATAATCAAGGAATATGTGTTGGAGAGTTTTTAGAAGGCCAAATAATTATAAATACTATGTGGTGTGTAAAGGAACATCTTCGATACGCTGTGTACCGCATTTCCATGTAAAGTAGTTGACACTGTGTCCTTTGATTAACGTAGCATACACATGACATCGGGGGCTTTAATTATTATCAAGACGAGAATCGAGCAAAATAAGGGCGATCCTCCTTGCACTAGTACTGATGTTGGCTTCTGAAGGCGTGACAACGGTTAGCAAAGGGAATAAAGCTAGAGAGGTGGGGTCGCTGACGTCTTGTGAGGTTCGGTGTGTATTTAATAATATATAGAGTGGTGCCGATATGGAGCTGGTACCAACTCAAGAAGAATTTACAGGATGCTTAAATTAAAATGGACTTATGTATGCAAATTCAGAAGTGATTGTCAACAATTCACTGTGCAATTCACCAGATACTTTAGCTCGATATGTAAGGGGGAAAGAGTTTCCGGGCATAAGAACCATCCTATCCCAAGGTTGTAATCTAAACTAGTTTGTAAATGTGAAATCAAAAAAAATCCCGTAACATTTCCTGCTATTGCGGCACGGTTCACCATGGTGAGTCATTTGTTTAAAGAAATGAACTGTTTATCTTTCAGCTCACTGACAGTTCACCATGGTGAACTGTTGAGATTCACGATTCGAAACCATGTCATCTCAGACCAGTGATTGCAAAAGTCTAATTACCTTGTTATATTTTCAAGCCTATAAATTTCTTCCTTATAACAAGCATTAGAGGTGCAGAAGTTGGAAAGCATTCATTGAGTTATTTCATCATGGTGCATACATAGAGCCGTTTTCAAATGAGTGTCGTAAAACCAAAACCATAGTAATTACTTTAACCAATCAAAAAGGACGGAGTCAATCCAGTAAACCAATCAAAACTCGAAGTAATTACACGTAGCCGACACAAAAGGCGGGAAAATGTGCACGCGTGAGCCACAATTGGTTTTGGTTTCACTTCTGATTGGTTGAAAAAGTGGCGCGAAAACTTTGAACCAATCACTGAGTGAAGTAGATGCAAAACCAAAGTAAT
>NC_090883.1:39096582-39121582 GCF_036669925.1 Montipora capricornis
TTAGAAAAAGTTATTCATTTCGTGGAGTTGTAATGAATAAGAATTCAAAGCACGTATCGCATAAGAAGTTTGAACTAACCTTAAAGGAGTCATGACTTTCGACGTCAGAAGCTAGATCATCTACAGATTTCTCCGAAGTAGTTCTTCCACTCTGTTCGGTATTCATATCCATTTCGATTACGTAGTCCAGAGGTACGATTCCCCGCTCAACTGCTGGGTAATCTTTTGACTTGAGGAGACGGTTGTGTTTCCAGATCGTCCGCTCGACATTAACCCAGTAACTGTCTCTGCGACTCAAAAATGTGAAGATTTCACCTATGTGAAAGGAAAGAGGATTTGCCCCATCAGAAAAGCAAGCATCAGCTGCTGTAAAATCCCTCAGTGCCTGTAGATAGCGGGGTCTCCGTCCCGTTTTCCTTCGAGATAAAACTTTCACATTCATCCTCTTGTTTCTTGTTACAGTAGTAAAAATTTGACTTCTGAGGTTGAAACTCCCGCCGGCATGGTCTATTTCCGATTGAAAACCAACGGCAAACTAACAGATTCCTTATAAGCATGGATCTTCGACGAGACCGAATAATTTAAATGGCCACTTGGTCCCATATCCTGAAACTTTTCATGATATTGGACAAACTTGTAAACAGAAAATTCTGGGATAAATACCGGGATAAATGGCCTACCTTTCGAGCATCGTCGCAGTGAAAACGCTATAAACTACCCAGAATGCAGTAGCGTATTAAAAATTCCTTCACAAAACCGGAAGTGAAATAAAGCCTCATCGTTTATTTATATAAAACATCTTATATCTGTTACATCGTCTCGTATAAATGGAGAAAGAGGGATGATTAAATCCCACTTATTGAGACTATATGGTCATATGTATTGTGGAAATCAGAAATTCTTTGCCGAAAGGGCCAAAAAGCGTAAGCTTTAGCATTGGCTTTAGATGAAATACCATCGTTATATATTCGTTTTCTTGTTGCACATTCAGAACGGGCAGACTGGGGCGAGTCAAGTATGTTTACCATGACGTCACATATTCTTCGTAAAGAAGTATGGTAATATGGCTTCCGATACTTCTGTTGAAAATTCTAGCGAATCCGAATCGTTAGACAATCGGGTTTACATTGAACTAGTCAGAAAATATCTCAGTCCCCTGGAGGCTAGATGGAAGTACGTTCAGACTGTTCTCCTGTGGGAAAAACCGACCCATTCATTGTGCTATTTCATGACGATGACAACCTTATTCTGGTGAGTATTAAATTTGTGCAAAAGAAATTGGCCGGGTCCATGAAATGCAATCTCTCATTGTCATCTTATCCTGCAGCGCAATGGCAAGTGGTAGATTCCGCTTATTATTGCTGCTTGTCATAATGATGACGTCAACGTTGCTTTTGGATGATGTTAGAGTGAAGGTGTGGCAATTGCTACGGCAAGGTAAAAACACGAATGGTAACTTATCTAACAACACTTGTTCCCGATAACCGACAATTTTGTTGACGTACAGAGAGAATGTGCATGAGAGGATTAGATGAAAATATATTCCTTGTTTCATTCAGGTGGGTTCGGTGCTATTGACCAAGATGCAGATAGGTGAGTGAAATTTATACGAACCGAAAAGTAATATATTTTTTAATTTAATGAATTACGCGGAATATTAATTCGTAGGTGGTCTCGTTGGTGTTTATTGGTTTTGATTCCTCGTATCCCGCGGGACATCTGCCCCTCACAAAGATAGAGAACAAAAGTGTAGACGGTGGATCATGGATTGATATAAATAGATAGATTTAGCATGTTGTTTACAGTAAACAGCACACTTTTGGATGAAATTTGCAATGTAAATGCCAAACATCATCCTGTAGGACATTATCCTTCTGCTCTGCAGGTTGCAACAACTCTAAGGGAGATTGATCATTTGCGTTAAGAGCAAGTTAAGAAAACTTGGAAGGGTTTTGGGTTAGGGTTTAGGGAGTTCATGAGTCCCTGGCTGCCACTGAAACCTTGGTGCTGAAACTGAAATAAATTAAAGTGAAATGGTTACAGTAAATTATAGTATTTATATCAACCAGTGCAACACATTCCACCTGGAGGCAGGGTGGGGCCTTCGACATATTGACTTTGTCTCTCGCGTAACGTCAACGGGACGTTTAGGAGGGGATGGGGTAAGGCCATGGACGTTGGTGTGGAGCACTTTTGAACAGTAGCAAACTGACACATTTTTAGAATGCCTGTCATAAATACGTAAATAAAGATAGATATCTACAAGGATAAAATTTAAATGTACAGAAGAGAAAGGGATAAACTTGTAAATTGATCTGACATGCGCCAACTTTTTAAAAGATTAAAAATCAGAAATTCACATTATGTTCATAACTACTGCAAGTAAGCCTCTTAATATAAAAGTGTGTTTAGCAGTTTCTTAAAAGGGTTGATATTCATGCATGTCTTCAGTTCTTTTGGTAAAGTATTCTATAGTTTAGGTTCCCCATAGCCCAATGATCTTCCTCCAAAGGACTTGTGCTTGATGGCAGGGATCACCTTGAATCATTGTTGCCATCAGCTCTTGTTCTTTTCATGGGTGCCATCGTCATATTTAAGCTGCTCTAGCTGAGTTGGTGCAAGACCATGCCCCCGAAACAACCATAAAAAACTATCAAAATTATTTCTTGATTCTTAATCATTGTAGTCGAGATACCTCAGTCTCATTTTCACAATTTTGTGAAAGGCTGGCAGGAGTCTGGAGGTGTTTTTCAGCTTGGAACAAAAAACTGAACAAACTGAAAACTGACAACTCATACAAGGTAAAAACACTGGTACAACAGTTGTTTGTTTGAAAATACAGTAATGAAGGGTCTATTGACCGTTAACGTAGCTGTTTGGTTGTGGACATGGGGAAGAAGGTAGTTTGTTACCATGCCTTAAGTCACATGTAAACTTTGTTTAGGAGAGAAATCCATCACTTTAAGATTTTTGGCATCAGGACTTAGTTCTGCAGCATTTTCTCTATAACTTTTTCTCATGAAGGCAACAGTACCAGATGGTTAGGGAAAACCATAGCAGTATTAGGAGGACTAGAAGTTCTATTTTTTTTTTTTGTTTATGTATATTTATTTTATTTGTTTTGCCACAATACTTTAAAATAATAATTATCTATCTAAGAAATATATCATTTAGGCACTGATCTATAACAATAATATGATCAGAGGAAGACCAGATCAAAGAAATTAATTTTTTATTACTCTTTCTAGTTCTATGGCATTTTATTTGGGTTAGTATTGGCAGTCGTCTCTGCCTACCAGTATTTTCCTTTGATGAAGATGTCATATCTCACTGGTATGTTGCATTCACCTCATTCTAATTAATTAATTCAGATTTCTAATGTTACATCTACTTAATCTCAGAAGTAGGTTTAAATTGGGGTCAAATTCCTTGTCTTTCTCTTTCTCCTTTCTGAAGGTAACTTGTGTGGGCCCTCTGTGTATTGGCATAAAAATAAGACCCTCCCAGGGGTTTTGGAGAACATTAGGCTAATTTGAACCGGTGAACAAGAGAACAAAAACAAAATATCGCATGGAACAAGGGAACATAAACCATTTTAGGGATCAAAAAGCTGAGACCAAATTAATTTGGAAGTAATTTTGGGAACAGGGGTGCACAAGCAAATTCTTTAAGGCAAACAAGGACCCCACTAGGAGGACCTCAAAACTGTTTATTTTTGTTAATGTTTGTTTAGGTATTAACCCCTTGACTCCCGGTTTAGGCTGGTTTGGGTGTTAAAGGGTTAATGAGCCTGAAGTAACATTCATGTTCCTATTTTTAGCATGTGCCTTGTTCTTCTGGCCTGTTGTGAAGCATCATGGAATGCACAACAGAGTAAAAAAAGCTCTGGAACCATTTTACATGCCATTTGTGGTACAATGGCAACATAGCAGGACCAAGAGAAACAGGGATTCTGTGGTAAAAGGTATCTAGTTGGAAATGATTTGAAACCAGCAATGAAATACATTGCCTTACTTGTAATGGATCTGATAACAAGTGCAGATGACGGCATTTTGTTGTTTTATTTGTTGCAATTATTTAGTTTTGGGTTTAACTATCATGCTTGTTATTGGCTTTACATGTCCATATATTCTTTTCGTGCTCTGTTCAAACATAGCAACACAGTATGCAGGGGATTAATTATTTAGAAATTCAAAACATTCACACTCTCATGTAATAAATTTGTTGCTTTAGCACAGGAAAGTGTCTCAGTGGACCTGCACTTATGTGTTGTAAGGCATCATCGATACTGTAATTGCTTCCATGCATTTCATACAATCATTTTGCTAACTATCATTTTTGTTTTAGCTACCAGTCAGCAATTATTATTACATTAAGAATTCAACTTAATTATCAGTTTGTTATTTGGTCATGACAGTGGCGGATAGAGAAAGCTCATTGGACAGTGATGAAGAGTTTACCAAGGATTTCCATCCAATTGCTGGTGATGATACTGCCGTTGATCATAATGACACCTTTGTTGATCATAATGACACCTTTGTTGATGAGGTATTAAGCATGCCGGAGTCACTGACTACTGATCTACCTGTTGAGGTCAGGTTTCTTGAAGGAATCATTTCATCTGCAGTGAACCAGGATTTAAGCTTAGTAACCAGGAAAGCAGAAGAGAGTGGTGGCAATGATGTCACACAATTTGGTAAATAAAAAAGATGTTGATATGGGAGGTGCTGATATTACTAATGATAATTAGGGATGTAATGACTGCTTATCAGCACATTTGTAGAGCTAGGTCTCCTACCCTAGATTATTATAAAATCTCTCTGAACTACAAAAAAATCTTCTTGAGTTACTTTGCAACTACACTTACCTCACTAAGGTGTCTGATCAATGTGAATTTGTGCATACCAGCTCTGCTACTCGTGCACCAAATGTGTAAGTGTAAACTGTATTTAGTGCCAGAGCACTAATAGTAGGGACACTGTACAGAAATCAAATCAAATACAGCCCAGTCAAAATATGCCGGCAGGCTGCGATTATGCCACTTACAATGAAATATGTCAGCCGCCGACTAAAGTTCACCGATAACAAATTAATGTGCAGTCTTTAGCCTTTCTTAAGCTGAAATTGAGCTTGGGTTAGTTAACCCTAACATCAGCCTGATGTGTTCAAGTTTTGATTCAAAAACCTAGCGCATGCGTGACCGTGACATTTCCCCTTTAATTCTTTGAACCCATGCACGATGTGGTCAGCATTACAACAACGTTCCTCCTACTTCTGCACAATTATTATCTTTCAGGGAGTGTTTCACCTAAAGTAAATAGTTGGGACCTTATTTCTCAACTTGTAACCAAGTTAGAACAACTTTTGAGATGTGTTGAACGATAATACGATATCACTCCATGCAGAATACCATGAAAGAACATTAACCCATTGACCCCTGGGAGTGATCTACTCAACAGATCTTATTCTAACGCCAGATGATTTTACTCGTCTATGGGGGTGTTTGACATGTCACAGCGGGTTAAGTTTCTTTTTAGTACATTTGCACGAACCATGTTTTGTTTCATTGGATGAAATGCCACTATCCTAAAAACGTTTTACCATGTTTGTCTGGTTTTCTGCTTACTTTTCTCTGTTAGATTCAAATGGACATCTTGTGAAGTTTTTTGCCAAGCCAGAATGATTTAATGCAATATTTCTCCTAATTACAGTATATGATTGTATTCTTGACCTAAAAGTTTCTTTTCTTTTCTCTGAAAATCAAGAAGTAACTGGTCATAGGACACTGGAATCAAGAACTCCAAGTTTTGATGGTTCTGCTGTGTTCTTAGATGATCTTCAATTTTCGTCTGTAAGCCAGGCTACTGATACCTTCGACTTTCAAGAAGGTGAATTCATGGAAGGATTAGAATTTCCAGACATTGAGAAAGATTCTGATTCTGAATCTGAAACCATTCATTCAGACAGGAAGTCTCAACTGGACAAGAAACCAAAGGAAGTCATCACAAGAGAGGAGAAAGCTAAGTTATCAAAGGATGAAGTGAACAATGATGCAACAAGGATACCAGAAAATGTCATGACTTTATCAAGGAACACTGATGTGTCTGATTATGAGATGCTTGAGCAGTCAGATGCAGAAGGCATGACACTCAGTGAGGGATCAGATGTTGATTCTGCTACCAGGGGATTGCAATCAGTAACAAACTATGTAGGAAAGTGGCTGGGGTATTGATTGTTGACAAAGTCTCACTCGTAAACCATTTTCTGAAATGTACAGCTTGCTCTTAGGCTAAGGAACATGGCATTTTACAAACATCTGAGATAGAGCATAAGCAGTTCTCAATTACTCTGGCTCTGGTTCTCTATCTTTTCTCATAGACAGGTATTAGTGAAATACTTCCCATAATATAACACTGAGCAAAGTGCCTCTTAATTTTTGACCACCTGACTAAGCTCCTTTGTTTTAATTAAGGCAATTTAGTTTAGCTGTTTTAAAGAATATACTTTTGACAGAGATGAGGAAGTAATACTGGTAGAGATAACTAAGAACACACTTTCAATTACTCAAAACTGATTAAGATGATTCAGCGAGAGAAAAGTTTCCTTACCTTGGAAATATAAAAAAAGGGAGTGGGACAAAATGCATTGCTTCATTGCAAAGGTTTGATCCTTCGCACTAGAGCTTTCTCTCTGTTAATTCTCAGCCATGTGTAAATAAAATCATTCACATGTCTTGCATTTGTGTTTTGCTTCCAAAAAGATTACAAGAGGTCAGAGACAAAAGTGTCTCCTTGTACTGGACAGGACCAAATCATTGGGCAAAATTAATAGTAACCTTAGGGAGTTTCATGGACTTTTCTTCTTCTGCTTGCTGCAAAAATGGTGTTGTCACGTGTTATTTCTAGCAACAAACAATATACCAGTACATACATAATTATCTGGTTGTGTGAAGGTAATGACAAAGGACAAGGCCCGCTGTAATCACATCCATGAGCAATATTGGTCATTCTCAATACTAAACCTTTACAGTAATTACTGTTGAAGGTAGCCACCCATACAATTAGACTGATATTCTATTGAAGGGATTAATGCAGTAATTAAATTTTTATATGCATCATTTTATATTAACATGCACAATAAACAAAGGTTTTCAATTTGTAAATCTGTGGGAATTGTAAGACATAAAATATGCTGTCACTTCATAAGGCAATACACAATAAAGCTGGTCTTTATTTCTTTTGTTGTTATGTCTCTAAGGAGAGAGTTGCAACTAAGGGACACAAAATGGCAATGGCCAACCTTGGTAAATGATTGAGGCAAGTAAACTAATGATGGAAGGTACTAACTTTAACTGCAGTTATGCATCAGTCAATTCCCCGTCCCCCCAGGCATTAGCATTTTTTTTAATGGGCAAATTCCCTGGGATGGGGACACATAAGCTGTCTAAATGCCCCGGGGTGGGGACGAAGAAAGAGGGCAAATGCCCCGCCCCCGGGATCGAAATAGCCGTATTCACGTCGGCGATCGTTTTTTGATAAACCAAATATAGTGCACCTTGTCGCTGTGAAGAATCAAGACATTTTTAATGATGATGAATCGCATTTTAAGCTCACAAGATTTGTCTTGAAGATCGCATATCATTTGAATTCGCAAACCTGTATTTTTCATGAATTTAAAAATTGCTAGGCTAGTTTTGAATGCGAAATGCAAAGTAGTTGTTTATGCAGTCTTCACGTCAGTGATTGTTTTGTGATATTAGTTCACCTTGTCGCTTTTACATATTCATATGCTTACAAGTATAAATGAAGAAATACCTAAAATTGAGAAAACATACCTGTAAAAACATCCACAAGTTTTTTGAGTCCGAGACGGACAAGCCAGTCTTTAACGAAGGCCTTAGCTTTTCCGATAAACTCTTCCATGTTAATTCGAAAACACGTGTGTAAAATGTCCGGGGGTTGCCCCAGGGTAGGCTAATGCCCAGCCGCCGGGCCGCGATAAAATTGCGAATGTCCCACCCCCTGGACTGACAACTTGAGCAAATGCCCCGCTGGAATTGATTGATGCATTAGGGACACTGATTTTTTTGAAAGTACCCTGTTGTCACCATTAAATGAATAATCAGCTGGACATTGTTGAACAAATCTCTCATGAAATGAACAAAGGTTCAGTAATAATTAATGTTACCGGTTGCTGTTGAACCTGATGTTAAGTACCGGTATATTAATTTCTGACTTTGATATACCGGTACTTTGTGATGATCAAGTCTCAGTCACTTTACGGCAAGTGAAGGTACTGTAGTTTAAAGTGACTATTCCCTAACCTTATTTTCAGGATTTTTTTCTCCCCCATCCCCTTTTGATCTTCCTGGAAAAGTCAGGCAGAGAAAAGGTGCTAAGAAGATCAGAAGTGACTCTAATCCCAGAATACCTCTGCCCCTTCTTTCACTTGATAATGAAAACATAAAAGAAACTCATCTCAGACACATTCACGTCCCCATGGAGCACAGACCATGTCACGAGGCATCTCTTTTCACTCTGACCATCTCACAACTAAAATTCCTCAAACCAGTTTTGACACTTTCAACAAACTGCACTGTTTTGGAAGGATTGAGCCTACCCAACTGTTCCACTTTAGAGCATTGTTATGATAGCACACGAAACACCAATAAATGCCGAAAAAGATTACTCATTAATGTAACGTCATTGGTTATCATGGCAACAAAAGCACCATGTAAAAACACCCTATAACCCTCTGCAAAATTCTCTGGAGCACCTTCATAGCTACCTTCACGACTAGAAAATTTGAAGGTGGCTCATAATCCACTCCATATAATTTTTTAAACTGTGCATAGGGTTTTATCTTGGCATGCTTATTACTTTTCAGCACTAAAAAATGGGGGTCCCTGAGTTCGCTTTTAAGATATCAGCGCTAAAACACAATTTTAATAGAGGATATTTTTAGATGGTTCTTTTGTTGCCATGGTAATTTATTACATCACATTAATATGTGCATCTTGTTAAGCAGTTATTGGTGTTTCATATATGGTACCACAACATTGCTGTTAAGTGAAACAGGGTTGTAGAGTTAATCCTTGTTACAAGAAATCCCCTCCAAGTAGGCCTTATGCATGATGACGACATAATGCTCAAACTTCACCACCAAGCCTTATTTGCACAAAATTATCCACATCATCTGGACATGCAATACTGTTTGCACCTGGGTTTTCTTTACAAGCTTGCTCCAATGGGATTTAGCTCATGCTAAAATTTATAAGTTTGGTTTTCAAATTAGAGGCTTGGTGGTGGTACTAGCCAGTCAGACGTCATCACACAAAGATGAATAAAAGATAAATGTGTTGCAATCCGAAAAAGTAAGCAAGCCAAGTGTGAACTGTAAAAGTTAGCTGCTTTATTTGCCAGAATGTACAAGCAAGGAAATTATGTTTCCTGCATCTCCCTCAAACGTCGTACTGCACTTCTCACTGTGACAGCAGCAGTGGTACTAGATTGAAAGAAGTAAGAATGATTATTAGTATTAGCAAGTGGAGCTATAATCTCACCATACCTTCGTGGAGTACATTCAAATAATTCATTTTTGACTGGGGTCACAAAATCAAAACCAAATCCTCTTGCACTAAAATTATTAATGATCACTATCTCATTGAGTCAGAGTTGAGAGCTCCAATAGACCAAATCGGCCAATTCAAACCCTTTGCAAACAGGAGGCTATGGGTAGCCTACAATTTGCTCAAAGGATTAGTAAAATAAAACTTTACTTGAAGTAACGTTTTTAAACAAAGGTTTTTTAGCAGATTTCCTTTGAAGTCCACAATATTTAAGTCCCCCCAGCACCCTCAGTTGGTTAGAGCGTCACACCGGTATTGTGAGGTCACAGGTTCAAATCCCGTTGAAGTCCTGAATTTTTCAGGCTTCTTTACGCAATTGCAAAAATTGCGTTCATAACTGCAAGGATCATAGCTTCACTTGAAATGATTAATAGGAAGTCATAGTTTATAACATCAGAAAAAGATTTGTTTTTTAGTCACTCTAGTGTAAAATGAAATTATTGTTAATTTAAGAAGCCAACAATATTTCTTTGACTTTCTCTTTAACAGATTTCTTGTGATTTTTTTTCCCTACCTATTGTCTTGAAATAATATTTCTTGCTAATTGTTGCATCTTTTTGTCCAAGTGGACACCCCAAAATAACTATTTTTCAATGATCTTACAGTGGAATATTTTCAAGTGAAGCTACGAACCTCGCAGTTGTGAACGCAATTTTAGTAATTTTGTAGAGAAGTTTGAACCTGTGACCTTGCGATGCCAGTGCGACGCTCAAAACAACTGAGCTATGAAGCCACTGACGTTGGGATCTGGTCATTTGTAGGTTCATATGTTTCCGTGACAAATGAATCACTGTTGAATAAGAAAAATATTTGAGATTCTTGAAACTTGATCCTCGATTCTCTAACCTCGAGCCTCTTAACTCAATCCTTGAAAAGCTCCAGGATCACAGATCGAGTTTCGAGTCGAGACTGTCAACTTACTTTTGCACAGTTCTGTAGCTGTTGCTTCTACAGAACATACACTACCATAAAACAATACAACAAACACTACGTTTGCTTGATGAAATGATTTGTGTTATAATTTAAATGTTAAACTGTGTGCAGTTGTAAAAATAACTTAATGACAATTTGCACGAAGTTGTTGAAAAACTGTCTACTCGTTGTAGAAGCTTGCAACTTAAAAATCACTTTGTTTAACGTTCGAAAGAAAAACGAAAATCAAAGAACAAAATATAATACCTCCACATGTTCACGAAGTTTGATTTGAGGTCAATACCTGACATAATACTGTAATTTCCGAGCGATTTCCCATGGGTAATGTGTTAATTTTTCAGCAAACAGTTCTTGGTGTGGGTTATAGGAAGGTGCGGGTAATGTGATAATTCGGCACATCAGTAAAACATTCCTAGCAAGCACTGCCTTGAGGTAGAGAGTATTTTCCCATTTCAAGCCGTTTCTTAGAGTCAGTAGATCCTGAGATATCAATTTTCCTTTTAGCACGGATTTTTTACAAGCGGTATCATTCCAATGGAAGATCAAACACAATAGGTGTGAAAACTTACCAATTTCACGCTAAAGGATACTTTGTTAACAAAAACAATGGATGAAGTTTTATTTGATTCAAAACGTTACAAAAAGGTAATTGACTGAATAAGAAATACACGCTTCAATCATTTACGATAAGTTAAGTGTAGCCACAAACAATTTTGAGTCAAAATGCCCGGTGTTAAACGCGGACGTCAAAGTTTTACTTTTGAGTATAAGCTCAAAGTTATCACTCGTGCAGATAACTTTGTGAGTTCATGAATTTCTTTTATTTTTGGGTGCGGGTTATCTCTTGAAATTTTTTTCTTGTTATTGTAATAAAATGACCGACGCGGGTAATCTACCGTGCAGATAATCGCCTGGAAATTACTGTAAAACATGACACTGGCTGATCGATCACTGAACATGTTTGTTTCCCATGGATAAAGGTTTCACTTGTTTTCTTCCACGGCAAAACCTTCTTTTCTTTAAAACTGTTGCAAACTATTAGCACTCTTCATGTTCCTCAATTTGAACACTCACCTGAGCTCGAATTTGGACCATTATACGGCCGACACAGGTGAAAATTCGAACGACGCGAGTGTATTTTCTGTAGTGTCCAATCGAATTGATAACAACCTTTTGCCTTTCACGTCGAATTCCACGTGTAATACATAAAACTAGACCCTCCGTGAGGGTACACTGGGTTGCCTGTGGTACGTGCAGCCCCGGAGGTGGGGGGGGGGAAGGGACTCCCATTTGGAACACACGGGGATGCTAGTCGGAAATTTTAAATTTAACCCCTGAAGGAGACCATCTGGGCGTGGCTCAAGCTTTTTGTGACTCCTAAAGGAGACCAATCTGGGCGTGACTTAAGCAAATTTTGACCTTGGCGGCTTAAAATATTGGCGCTTTGCCCGAAACACCCTAAGCGAGACCAAAATCCAAAATTTACACCCCTAAGCGACACGACGAGCATCCCCGTCTGTTTCATATGGGAGTACCCCCCCCCCCCACCCCCGGGCTTGCAAAAACTAACCAAAAGGTAATTAACAGGTCCTCACACGTTCGTACGACGAAACAGATCCTTTTCTGAGGTTAAAAACCTGGCTACTGGCCTAACTCTTCTTCCTACTTTCCCAACCGCGAGAAAACCGCGGTAAATCAGCCATCGCCAAAAATTGTTTTTTTTTTCTCAAAAAATATTTAAGTTAGGGGGAAAAAATACATCATTTTAAAGCTAAGAAAATAAGCTTTCCAACAGCATATAACTTATTTACAGAAAACTGAAACATTTTATAAAAGCGAAAGTTGAACGAAAAAATTTAAGAAAAATAACAGTAAAATATGTTTTCTAGGCAAAATTTGGTCATTTTAGCGTTGATTACGAATTTTTGGATGCAAAACTAATATTTTCTGCAATTTATCTGCCTTCTTGGACATAAATTCGACCGAAAACTGATAAGGCACGAATATTTTTAGATTTTTAGGAATAATAGATAACGTGGTTCAATGCGTAATGTGATAATGCGATAAAAGTGTCAAATTTGCGACCCATTGCTAACGGCAACGGAAGCGATCGCATTACGAATAATTAACCTCTGTTGCCAAAAACCACTCAAATAACCGGTCAGTGTAAAACGCAGACTGCAGACTGCAGACCAGGGATAAAATGCAGACTCAGGGTAAAATGCAGACTGCAGACTGTGGGTTAGTAAAATAATAATGAAAAAAGAGTTATAAGAGTGTTAGTAGCCGTTTGTACTTTCACACTGAAACCCCAACACAGCTCCCATCGCTTTGGTTGCCCCACCGCATGTTTTATCGAACTCTGTAAGAATTGAAGCTGTTTGAATCCTTGTTGTTGTTTGAAAAAGGACAGTTTCGTTAAGTGAGTTGCTTTTAGGCAAAGAAGTTACCACCCCGTAATTCATATGCCCAAGATACCGGGTTTTTGTAAGTTTCTTTTTCTGTCAAGTGTGATAAAGTTTGACAATGAAATGAGCGAAGTCAAAACAAAGATCACAATCGCCCAACTCTTGTTTATGCAAAGTCAAAATTTACTCTCCAAGACGTGTACGACGTGATTTATCACCAGGTAATTCCATCATTTTGGAAATAGCAGCTACTTTATTATTCATCTGCGTCACAAGTTTTCACTGATTTTGGGGCTCATTTTGTTGAAACTCAAGCACGCTTCCAACAGGCCTGTGAACCCTTCCTGCTTACAGAGCAATACTAAAAAACTTCTCCCATATCACATTTGAACCTTAAGCTCGAAAATTCAATACACTACATGATATTATAATTCACAAAGGCAGAAAATACCACAGAATCCTTTTCCAGCGAAAATTTTATTGAAACAAACAACATATTTGCTCTTAGAGGCGAAAACCTCTTCCTATTTGAGTGCGTGCGTGAAGACAAGAAACTCAATTGTGTCAAATTACCATGTACTTCAGGTAAATACTGCTCACTTTGATTTCGTCTCGACGGGCGATAGATTGTTGTCGAAGTCCAGTACTCGTCGCTTTTGAGATTCATGCCTAGTTTATCCAACTGACTTTCCATTATTGAGCTCCATAAGGGTATATTTTGTTTAAGGATCCACTAAAACGCCATTCGCGTTGCATGACTTTCGACGCCATTGCAGGCTAAGTTAATGATTCTACTGTGTCCACAAGAGAAATCTACGCAGTTCCACTACCCTCTCGATCCTAAGAAAATACGCGCAGAAGGCTCTATACACAAAGACACTACTTACCAGGGGAGTGACAGGCAAGACTTTTACCGACACAGAAAAAAAAAAAAAAAAAAAAAAAAAGAAAACAAACAAACTAAACGTAGACCTCGACTGGGTTTGCCTTATAAGGCAACCCAGTAATAACTTGCATTAAAATGTTTTGTCGATGCTCGTCTGACCACAAAGTCAAATGCATGTTGATCCCCTCAATCGCAATGATGACAACTATAGGCCTACATTGCTTCCCCTCCCCTAACACATTATTTGGTTTACCTCCCTCCTTTTGGGAGGCACTTGACCAGCCTAAACCAGGGTCTTTTCTCAACGACAGTGGAGGCAGAGAAGTACAGTACCGCCTGGAAGTATTGACCCCTAGGGACGAGGCAATACCTCGTCTTTGCCGCAGGTAGTGGACGCGCGGCACCGAGGTATGCAAAATTTTTTCCCTCTGTAAAGCGGAGGTGCACTTTGCCGCGGGAAATTTGCCGCGGGAGAAAAGACGAGGCTTGCCGCGGGAAAGAACAATGATCTGTTGCTCTTGTAAAATAAGCGAGCGGAAGACTGTCAAATTTTACATCTCATGGTGTGAAGAATCGATTCTTAATGCAAGAAATTGTAATCAAAATGAGAAAGTGTGCCATTTACGTAAGGACTCAAATTTTATAATCTGTACATAATGTAAAACTGAAGACTTCTTTAAAGATACAGTGTAAGCGACAGCTTGATTATCCAGCAAACGCAACACTCATTGTTCTCCAGGTTGTAATACTGTATGTGTGCGTAAGAAATTATTTGTTTGGTTTTGAAAAAGGTTCTATTGTATCTCTTTTCGTCTAAGCCTGACTTTATTTTATTTGGAGACCTGAAATTCAAACTTGTGCGATTGTCTTCGTTTTATCATCGCCATTTTGGTTAAAAGCAGGTATTCCTTCTCCATACATTGTATTACTGTTAAACTTGTCAAATTTCAATTTTAATCACAACATTCTTCCGAGGCATCGGGGCCTTTGTCGGTACTATTTTGAGACCAAACGTACCGACGAATAATTTAAGAATGGTTTCTTTTTCCATCGCTTTTCATCAGCAATAAATTGTTATATCATAGAAATTGCAGAAAATACATTTTCGCGTTGTTTTATCATTCGTGCAGTAGTCTACATGTACTTGACTTCCATAAATATTTTTTAATTGCAGCATGTTGATTATGCATGGAAAACAAATTTAAGGATACACTGTAGTTAGTGGAGGAAAGAAGTCTCTTACTTATCTGAACGCTCATCGTTTGCATACGAATTTTAACAAATGCAAAACCAGCAAGCGAAACAAACTTTACAACGTTCGAACCATCTTTGCTCCAGTGCTCACGTTGCGCTTTCACGTGCAACTCTTTTTCGCAGCGCGCGTCCACTCGTGATAAATTTGCATAACCACGCCGATATGCACCAATGATTACCCAGAGCACGAAAACAATCTTTTCAGTTTAGATCAAATAATTTTCGACTATTTCAGGGGTTTCATATCCTGGGTTCTTTCCTTGGAGTGTTTTTCTTTTTTGTGATTTGTTACACTAAACAACCTTAGAAAGTAATACTGCAGTAGGAAACCACAAGAAGTCGTAACTTGGTCATGAAAGGTTTTCGAGCCGTTCACCCTGAACATGTAAGCTTTCAGTTTGTAAATATTGTCAAAACCCTCTCCTGTTTGCAGGATATCGAAATAATAAATGAATAAATGTATGTTCCGTGCGCTGAGCTGCAAAAAACAAGCGGACATATTCTCCCATAAACTTAAATGTATAAAATGACGGCGAAGTCCACGTAAGTGGGACAAGCGTCGAATCTTCGAATGAATAGTCCACCATAAGTCTTCGAAATAATCACTGCATGTCGCAAAGAAGGTTTCAAATGTGGTCGGAATCTACAACCGTGGTCAATACTCTTGGGACATTAACGCAACAGCTGGTGAAAATGACGCATTTTGTCTCCTCCCGTCCCCCCCGATTCAGTGTTGACGTTATGGCTTCAAATCTTTTTCAACACAATCAACATTGCTGAGGGGAAGGGGGGACAGCAGAAACAAGCTTTTTCCACAACATTTCGAAGCGTTTATAACAGGTTAAATACACTTTTCATAAGCAAGGTGTGTTTTCGCGCCTCATTTTCATAAGTGTCCCAAGACGTTTTGACCAGGGTTGTAGCTACAGTACATATACGGATATTCTTTTTGCATGTAAAAGGAAAAGGAAACCAAGGTGCATGATAAGTGGCTATAACTCTCTTTGCTGTTCGCAATTTTCAGCCGAAACTTGTTCAGTTTCTGTTGTTCCGTGGGATTTCAACATTACAATCTACAATAACTTATCGAAACACAAAGTCAACGGAAACCAGGGTTCGACACCTGGCTACCTACATTACTAGCCACCGGACTAGTGATTTCTAGAATTTACTAGCCCGAAGCAAAACTTGGTAGCCCGGATCAATTTCCCTCGAGGTCTCCTTCAACTCCAAACATGAACACCTTACTCTAAACTTATTGGCATTTTTTCTTCCATTTTGATAACAATGTGTTATTAAGGAAAAAGCTAACAAAATGTTAGTTTCACATTCACTTGTGCACGCGGCGAAGGCTAACCGTAGAATGCCAGTGCACAAGCCATGGGAAGCTCGCTTTCCACGATGGATTAAAAGTTCTCTTTCTCCGAGTGCTCTCATAAATCTTACTGCTTTCCTGTCTACTCGTACTTTCAGTTTCGGCCGCTTTCCCCTTTTTACATGGTGGCGCCTCGTAATTTGTCAAAAATCGCTCCATCTTCACAATCGCTTCAAGTGCCAAGCGATGGTACGAGGCGATGTGCAAGGCATCACAACATTGGTAGGGAGAAGACTGGGGAAGACATTAACCATTAAGCTCAGAGTCTGGGAACTAGCGATGTTTACGAACGACACGCAAGATAAAAAAGATGCCAGAAGATGATAGATTTATGTTTTCTTTGTAAAATTATTGGTATTATCGTTACATTTTAAACTTTCTTGTTTTTTTAACCAACTGTGAACTTCAAACTAAAACTAATCACATTTAGTTTATTTCCATTTTTCTACTAGCCAGCGGGCTATTAAATGTGGTTTTTTACTAGCCTGACAAAATTTTTACTAGCCTCGGGCTACCGGACTAGCGGAGATGTCGAACCCTGGGAAACCCAACTCTACTGCGGAATTTTAATTACCGAGGGTTTACCTCGGTTGACTTTCCCGCGGCAACTTTGGAGCCTAGCCGCAAATTTCCCTCGGCAGAAAAGCGGCCTACCGCGGGAATACCGAGGGAAAGTCCCCACAGGGGGACACGGCAATGATGCGGTAAAGGGGTCAATACTTCCAGGCGGTACTGTAGGGACATAAAAGAACCCACACACTTGTCGCAAAGAGTTGGGCGTGTATGTAGTTCCCGGTGCTATTTAACTTAATGAAGAAACAAGTGAGTTTTACTCAAGAGCATGTTGTTATAGCCAGCAAGCAGGCTCAAACTAACCTTTTTCATTGTTCAGGGATAGAAGGGCCTTTGAGGGTAAGCACAATACCACAAAAGCTGGAGAATATTTGAAATGCAAAACGCGCAAGGTTTAATTGATCCTTGGTTTACATCACAAACCAAACACAAAGAAGGTTGCAAAAGCATTCCAATCAGCCCGGTGTGTATAAACAATAAAAACAATCATTACCAACCGGCATTTGCTTTTGTTCAATGTGAATGATCATACTTGCATGCAAACATGAAATATTGCACCAGGTTACTAAGCAGTCAAAAGTGTTTTATTTGAACAAAACAGAAATGCCTCTCTGAGCTTTCAGCCTTTGGCAACCAATATTTCCAGTGTCTATTTCATAATTGTGCTAGTGAGTATTTTCAACATTAAGAGTTGGCCAAATCTGTTTTTATTTAAACTGGAATTGCTTACATTAATTTTGAAGTCTCTTGTTGCCAGATGAAATGAAGGCACAAAGACTCGTTTCCGGTCACGCACACAATATAATTATTGTTTCAAGAGTAATTGTTGTCTGTCATATAGCCTTGCGTGGTCTAGTGCAGTGATCATCAAGAGTCAAGGCTGTTGCCTAACAGGAGCCTGGTAGCCTGGGGCTCCCAAAGAATAGCTCTGGGCTCCTTAATTTTTCACAGCAACACCTTTTACTTCATATGTTGGGCTCCTAAGTTCTCAGCGTTTAGCTCTGAGGGCCCCTTTAAAATTTTCTTAGGCAGCAGCCTTAAAGAGTGCCTCTGAATGAGGAGATACTGAGTTCGAATTTGAATCCTACTTGGCGTACTTGGGGTACTTTCTCTGAGCCAAATCCTATACTTTGTTCATTTGAACAAAGTAATCTAAAACGTTTCGTTCTGGGTATTTCTATATCCTTGCCATTTAAATGTGAATGCTACATTATGATGCAAATTTATACAATTCTCAAAGAATCTTAACCTCTAGAGATTTGAATTGGGTAAAACACTGAGTTATCCGATTTGGTCTATGATGCCCAAAATAATTATCAATACCCAATAGTCAGTGGTCAAAGGAGGACATGTAATGGGGACACACAATCATGATCCCAAACACCAAAAGAAAGAAAGGCAAGTAAAAAGGCTTCCCTTGCATGAAAGTAAGAAATTATTGTACCTGACAACCCATGCTCCTCCAGCAACGGTCTTTCCACATCCTTTACAATGCCAAATCCCAACACATGTTCTCTTCATGGTTTCCTATAACAGCAAAAATGTAATAAAAAAGCAATGGAACATAAATCCAAGGAAGGCACCTGGCAAATAAACAGGTTTAACAACACTCAAGTCATAACTTTAATTCAAGTCAAACATTGAATCACCAAAAACTACAGTTGGCAATAATTAGCAAAATTAATTTCAAGACTGGACTCAATTCAAAGCTAGCTCTATAGTAGTTGAGCTGAATCATACATGAAGCTCCAACCCACTAAACTAAAAATCTTTGGCTACACTGCTTGGGTCATGGCCCCTAGAAAAGGATCACTTTTATTAACTTAAAGGAATTATACCAGATGCAAGAAATCATGTTCTCAAATACATTAATAATTCATAAGCCAAAACAAAAGAAATCACTACCACGAAGGAAGTTTGGATATGTGGTCTTAATTAGCATAAAATTTCACCAACTTTGATCCCAAATATCTCTTAAAATACTGATTCCATTGAGAAGTAACATCAAACACTCGAAAGAGTGTTTCATCAGATATCCAACCACCTCGAAATCAGTTAGAAAACTCGACCTTCAGCCTCGTTTTTCAACTCGCTTCTCAGTGTTTGGACATCCGATCAAACACTCCTTCTCGTGTTTGATATAGGTAGTTATTTATACGGGTAGTGATTTATACGGTGGTTTAGGGTTAGGGTTAGGGTTTTAGGGTTAGGGTTGGGGTTAGGGTTAGGGTTAGGTTTTAGGGAACAACTGGGGCCAGGACTGTAAACACATACAACAACTACCTTCATTTCTAAATGGAAGTACTACAATAACATAACAGACTTCATGGATACCTCTTCGGAACAATGATTTTACCACAACCGTTGTGCATGTTGCAAGGGACACATGCAAAGTGCACGAAAACTGTTAACCCCGGCGTTGTCAATCAATGGTTTCCGATAATCGATAAAATCAATGATAATCAATAATAATCAATAACAATTAATCGATTGATATTGGAAATCGATAAAAATCGAAGACTTAAAGTTGTGTGAGTATCGATTTCTATTGATTTTCATCGATTGTTATTGATTATTATTGATTTTTATTGATTATGAAATTTGTCATTTTCTTAAATAAAACGCACCATATGAATGAACAAACCATTCAGTTATCTTTATTTGTTGTGTTTTATGTTAAATTTGTAGCATTTTTACCCCTTATTACTATTAAAAGCTCACTTAAATTACTAGACTCTGATCGTCTCGAAACAAGAAAAAAATTGTCTTCAAGTCTCTTCAGTGTCGCTCTCTTCCAGCTTGTTAATTAGTTGAGGAAAATGTTTTTGTCTGCGCTCACTGTCATGCTGCCTGAATATACGCATGCAGGCCAAGAACATACATCTTGAACATTCACCCGTGCAACCGAAAGGGAAGATAGCAGAATAATTGTTAAAAGGAAAATGTAATGCGCTTCCAGAATAGCATAAAGAAGGCACTCTACAACGCTCAGGACACTTGCTTGGTATATTAGAGAATGCAACAACACCATAATACAATGAATCATAGAATCATAGAATCATAGGATCATACAATGAATCTGGAGGTCCTGTCACAATTCTAAAATAATAAAAATAAAATGAGTTCCAGTTATTGACATGACACATTCCGATTATTGTTTTCCCTTGTTTTGTATTGTGGCGTTTTTAAGCTTACACAGTAATCTCTTTGCGTAAGGGCCAAAGAGGACCAACAAGCTCGATTTGAAGATGGCCGAGCTGCCCCCGATCATTCGTAACTCTAAACGCATTCCCACGTTCTCCTCTCTTCTTGAATGCGTAGAATATTTCTCCGACATTCACTTCAAAAGGGCATTTGTGATAGCCCTTGACTACACAGCGCACTGACAATTCAACTTGCTTCGCCATCTCTGGAACAAGCAAACTCCGTAACAATTGTGTTCTGGGAATCCCGGTTGAAGTGCAAGGATAAAAGTGCGCAATCGAATTACCCAATTACCCTGGACGTGTAAATATGCCCGGGACCAATGAAGCACGCCCACGCTAACACGCGCCAGAAAGTTGCATAATGAATTATTAATCAATGATTTTCTATAGAAATCAATGGTAATCAATAGCAATTAAGACTCCGAGTGTGAGTATCGATTTTTATCGATTGGTTGCACCAATCAATAACAATCAATGGATTGTTATTGATTATTATTGATTGTATTGATTGCAATCAATCGATCGGAAACCATTGATTGACAACGCCGGGTGTTAACCCACCCAAAGCACGAGACAGTACAAGTTTGAAAGATTGCCTTTAGACGAGTCTCGTAAATTTTCGACCAATGATTAACAAAATATAGGTTTTTACTTTTCCACAGAAGGCACAAGTGTACTTGGCATGCTGTGTGATTTCCATTTTTTTCACCATTTTACGAAGCGAAGCACCATAACGTGTACCATACTTTCCAACAACTCCGACCTTCTTGGTTCTTTTAGCCTGAATCAAGTAAGAAGGCAGAAGTCAATTTCAAAAAAAGAATTATTCTTTAATACCCGAGAAGCCAAACTTCAAAATAACTCAGTTCTCATACAAAGTGTACTGAAATTCTCGATGGTCACGGGCTCGTATAGAAGACAACAGATTTTACTCACCATTTCAGTAACTTCGGGAGAAAGAGGAAGACGCGGTCGCTGGGAATCCTATTCAACGCCCGCGAGAAGTCCCAGCGGTATGATTAATTGGTCGTGTATCCCCTATTATAGTGTATTTAAATTATGAGTTGACGCAAGGGTCGTCGCGAGGTACGAATTCTGGAGGGGAAATCTGGTCAAAGCGAGCTTCATTTGACACAAAATGAGTAAAAAATCAGAAGAGGAAGGTATAAAATCCACTTTATTTCATTTTTTAAATTTATTTTCATATTTGAGAAATATTTGTATGTGAAGTCTCTCGTCATTCGCACAGTACGCCCATTCTCGTCTCTTTCAGCTCTTTACACTGGCTTCCTGTTAGATTCAGAATAATCTACAAGATACAGTCAAACCTCCCGTAAGCGACCACCTAAAATATGTCAAGCCTTGGTGGTCGCTTACGGAGTTGGTCGCTTACGAGAAATTAGATAATATTGGGTCAAAATTTTGCCTCATTTATAGCATAATGGTAAATGCAGAGACTTACCCCATGCGCCAATTCCCATCTAAACCCATGTAATAACTTTTATTACTATCACCCAACTAGTGGACTAATGCAAATCCTGCATTTTGATTGGCTACGCTACTAGAGGACTATTAGTAATTATTCCATGAGCGTGCGTTGCATATGAGATGATAATATAATCATCTCATATCCAACAAGCGCGAGTGGAATAATTGTTATATTAAAAACGCCCCCAAAATATAGAAAACTAGACTACAATAAAAATAAAAAGGCCCAAAAAATCACACATGTGCTTGCAGTGTTTGTAGATCATGGTATAATGGCTCATAACCCATGATGGCTTAGCCAATCAAAACTCTCGAATTGCATTATCCAATGATGCAGTTTTTAATAATTAGTAATAGTCCTCAAGTAGCAAAAAGCATGACGCTTTCTTTTGTTTTATTCCCAAATAAATACAGTATTTCTTCAACTTGCATTTTGCTAACTTTATTATCGCCTTTTCTGTCTGACTAGTTGGGTGATACTAAAACAATTAGACCCTTCGCCCTCAAGGGCCTCAGGTCAATAGCCCTTTCAGGCTACGGGTCTAATTGTTAAGTAGCCACAAAATTATTTGAGCTTTCGAAAGTATTTACGCAGAGTATCATGGTTCGCTTCTAGTAAGCTGCCTGTAATAAGGTGAACGGATTATAAGGTGAACTGAAGTAGTAAGCATCACTGATAGGAAACCCAAGTATCTGGAGATGCGCAGAAAGTATGCACAATAACAAAAGTAGGCACCGTCCTTAAAAGTCTAGCGGAAAATGTTACATTATCTCTTGCTCACGCACGTCTTTCTGTTCTGGCCATAGAAACCATCATCCTCATGCAGTCCCTCTGGTTTCAACATTTCCAATTTGTACATCCATTATCCTTCCTTGTCACGCAACTCTTTCTCTCCTTTTGCCCTGTCTATCAACAGTATACTCACATGTTTTAAACCTAAGTGTCCCTGACTATGAAATGTTGGTAAAGAGAATAATCATTACTCTTAGGGTTAGGGTTAGTTAGGATTAGGGTTAGTGGATCCAACATACTGAGTGCCACATTTCCTACAAGTAATACCAGTAATTAAAGATATATCACATTGTTAGAGTTGCAGCTCAAGTCATAATTTATGCTGAATTTCTTTCCAGTGGTTTTACTGCAAAAAGTTCTTGCCACGCATAGAAAATCACAAATTTGGGAGAAATGACTATTACATTTTGATGTGCCTTTTACTTCATCCTTGGAGCCACTCCGAAATTGAGTAGGAACCAAATGATCTGAGAGACATTTCGGTCTCCTAAAAGCGACCATTGGAACGTCTTTATTCGAGTTGGCATCCCAGCATCTCTGTGATGAGTGGAGAACTGGATGTAACTCCCTCAAGAAACCCTCGATATTAGGTAGACCCAGATAATACGTCACTGTGAAAGGAATCCTGCCATTTTCTTTCTTTGATCTACATTTATCCCTCAAAGCTTCATTTAGAGGCGTCCGTCTCGCTCTACATGTATCTACTTGTTGTTGAATGAAATTTTTCTCGTATCCCCTTTCTACTAATAAAACTACACAAATCCTGTACTCTTCTTTCAAAGAAAGTCTCCTTAGGACAGATCCTCCTCAAACGTAGTGCTTGCTTGGGCATAAGGAATTCCTTTCTTGCAAGAATTCGAGTGACAAGATGCTCAGTGAAGATACTGATGACTATCGGTGGGCTTGATATAAACATCCATCTCTAGTTTTTCCGAATCATTAAGGACTTTAACATCTCGGAATTCAACCTCAAAGAGTATGAAACCACAGGGACTGAATGAGGATGATGGTTTCTATGCTACAACAGAAAGACATGCGTGGGCATGCGCAGGAGATAATGTAACATTATTTTTTTCTGTGACTTTTAAAATGGTAGTTGTTTTAGTGTGCGCATGTTGCCTTGGCAATTCAGCAATTTAAAAGGCGTTGTACGTTAACAGTTACTTAGTCACCCTGAAGAAGATCATGTGATTGAAATATATGTGGATAAAAAGGAAACAGTGTTTTGTCTTCATTTGTGATTGGCTTATGTTATATTTTTCTTTTACTTATTTGTTACATAAATTATTGATGTATTTTATTTATTGACAGCACAACTGAACATTTTCTTGCTAAGCTGCACTATGTAAATTAATGGTTATTGCTAATATTATTATTATTATCATTATTATTATTATTATTATCATTATTATCTCATGGTGTTTACGCTCCGGCAGATGTTATACCGCATTTAAACCAAAGGAGCGAGCCATAGCCAATGGCCAAAGGTCCTTTGGGTCATTCCCTCTTGTTTAGTTTTCCAGAACCTTTCTTAGGATCATTGCTGTTCCTAACAAGGCTGTTTTCTGCAAGAGGCCTTTCTTGATAGCAATCCCTAGCTTCGTAAACCATCCATCTATTAAACCTTTTACTTACTCCTCCAAGTGCACCAACAACTATCGGTACGACTTCTACATGTCTGATCCCCCACATATTCTTAATTTCTCTCTTTAGCTCCTGGTACTTCTCTAGCTTTTCACCTTCCTTCTCATGCACCCTGTGATCCCACAGTGACGCAATATCCACAATGATTACCTTATTATTTTCCTTTTCTACAACAACAATGTCTGGTTTTCTGGCTGCGATGATATGGTCGCACTGGATGGACATGTCCCGCACGATCTTAAAACTTTCATTTTCCACAACCCTTTCTGGTGGTGCTCACACCATTTCTCACTTCTGTCTATACCATACTTACAACAGAGTTTCCAGTGCACCAATCTGGCAATATTGTCATGCGTTCTCTTCTTCTTCTTCTTCTTCTTCTTGTTATCATCATCATCATCATCATCATCATTATCATTATTATGACTGTCACAGTGAAAACGTATGGATGCCATATGGATCCCTATCCAGCCAAGCTGGCGCATTGAACGTAACCCAGGAGGCCCTAAAATGTCTCTGGTAACTCTTCTGCTATCCTCAAGACATCACTTTCAGTGTGAGGGTAATGTTCAGGGTATGCGAGATGACGGGTCTCTGCATCCGGAGTAGAATCTCTCCTTCTCGAGCCCTGAACAGTTCCCTCATAGCCTTGTCTACCTCATTGGACCACCTTCCTAGGACATCTATGATGATTTTATACTGCCGAATGTCATATCCTGGGAACTGCTGCTGAGTTCCCAGCATAGGGGTCCATACTTGGTGATCTTCTCTTCTTGTTTCTTTTCTCTGTTCTCCATCCATGGGCAGCTCAT
>NC_090883.1:39129082-39131582 GCF_036669925.1 Montipora capricornis
GATATGCTTTATGTGGAATAAACCTTTCAAATTATTTCCGATTTTCTTGTGTTTTCTTTTCCTATAAGCCTAACCCAAGAATAAAATCCCAAAAAATAACTCTGTGACTTTGTTAATCTGTTTCCCACGCATAGTCCAGAAGCTTCATCACGTTTTCATAGAAAGTGAATACAAATGCTACATCGAACACAACTCTTCCAAGGCGAGGAACTGTTCCTTTATAAAATCTGCAAAAGAAAATTTATCAATATGTAAGGACAGTGGATAATGTTATTTGGAACCCTGACTACAGAGGGTATTACTTTTTAGGTGAATGATTGTCACAGTTTGGCAAGTAGTTTCCTTTCTGAGAAAGAGTTGCAATGAGCTAGTGTCTATCTAAGGAAAGACGCTTAAAGACAGTATCCACACAGTTACTTTTTCACAATTTTTTTTCCACTTACGCTTTAAGTCCTTCATATCTGATGATTCTCATGACACAGTCCAAAGTGTTCTTATATTTGTGTGCATCAAGACCCTTTAAAAAGAAAGGACAGTGATATGAATAAAATGATAATAGCAGATCAAAGTTAGTTATTATTAGATATCCTCTTTGGATGGCAGATGCTAAAGACAAGAAACATCAGACTCATAACACACCTGCATTCTTGTTTTGACAACGTCAACTGGAGTATTGCCAAACACACTGGCTGCACCCGCTATACCCCCGATGAAAAATGTCCGTATGGAGCCTATGTCTTTACTGGGATCTCCTCCTTGTAAGTAACTCTTCAGATTTGAGTACACAAAGAACCGGATCATTTGATTGGTTCCTTGCTTGATCACTGTGGCTGTCAAACCCTTGTACACTCCACTCAATCCTGCAAGATATTGGTATCAAGGTCGCATAGCCATCTAAAACATCAAATTAACAGTCTGTGTGGTACATGTAGGAATGAAGCGTAACTATTAAAGATGGTTTTTGCTGTTGTGGACAGCTTCAGGTTGCTTCCAGCTTCAATTTGCTCCCAATGGAATCAAAGATTTTTTATCACATTTACAGCCCTCCATTACTGAACTTATTAAGCCTTATTCATCATGCATGCACCACATTTTTATTTGAAGACCTGTAGGTGGTGGCTGCCCCTTTGCTGTTACTGCTCCTTCCATTTGGAACAACCTGCCTCTGGAGCTTAGAACTTATGAATCTCTTTTTTTTTTTTTTAAAGCCAAATTAGGGACGTGACTTTTTAAATTATTTTTGGATGTGACTTGTTAAATTATCTTAGGATGTGTGCTTTTACAGTTTTTAGCATCTACTGTTTTACTTGGATTAAACTTAGACAACCATTTAAGGATATAGATAACAGTAATAGGTTTAACATAATGTTAATGACATCATTTTCAAGTTGCTAAAAAAGCTTAGAGTGACTAATTTATAGGTTTATGTTAACATAAGCAGTGTTGTACGTGCCTGCAAAGTGTGTTCAAGTAAATAGTTGTGTGTGGATAGCCCAATTGTGTTTTCAGGCTTGGCTTCTTATTGTATGAACCTCTCATTAGTAAAAAAAAAAAAGGTAAAGTCTCTGTTACGAGCCTGAAGGCCCATTAAGGCCGGCACTTATCGCCAGTTTCCGTAGCATGAAGCGACTAGGAGTATTTATGCTCCCCCCTAGATGGGATGCTAGTCCATCGCAGGGTTACCCCCAGCATTACGCCGGTACCCATTTATACACCTGGGTGGAGAGAGGCACCGTGAGAGTAAAGTGTCTTGCCCAAGAACACAACACAATGTCCCCGGCCAGGCCCCGAACCCGGACCACTCGATCCGGAGTCAAGCGCACTAACCATGAGGCCACCGCGCCTCCCACTCTCATTAGTTAAACAGTCTAACTTTTTGTTGCATTTCTTGAGGATGGAAAAGTTACTGATGAGGTTGCCTATAGTTTTAACTCTGATTATTCTTTAAGCTTAGGTACTGCTTGCTGAAAAACAGTGTTCCGGCGACTTCCTGCATGACTGCCTGATGCTCAACCAACTGAGCCACTGGTGCATGACACTTTGGAATATTAAGATTTTATTCGCCCAGGGATAGCAAAAATGTTTTGTTTTGGGCTAGAGCTATATTAATCATGACTAATTCAAGGTTTCAATGGGTACGAAGGTCTGTTCAAATCATTTTGTTAATGTCACTGTTCCTTGGTATCAACATAGTTATCTTTTAATGCATAACATAAGGCGCAATAGAACGAGACAACAGGCGTATTGGCGTTTTTTGATGGGAACACTGCCTTGCGACTGGCTAGCCTATGAGACTTCTGGATTGCGTGATACAGAACAACCTCACTCATCTCCCCAGCACTACGAGCTGATTGGTAAACAGCACGTGCTGGATCAGACAAGAGTACTGGTTAGCAAGCAATGTACAAACTAAGGCAAACGAGCCAACAAGCTTGGGGAAGTCACTGCGCAGACTTAACCGCACCTCGCAGGAGTGACCCAATTTTAATGAAGGCAAGGC
>NC_090883.1:39151582-39154082 GCF_036669925.1 Montipora capricornis
ATTTCATACATCATTTCGTTCGTTAAGTTATGTTAAGTTATATGGGAAACGAGGCGACTCCGGAAGTGAGAGGGAGCAAGAGCTCAAAGAGTGTGAGCGTCGCTGATCCGTGAGTCCTCCGCCAGCAATTCACGAAAGCACAGAGTACACATGAATTGGGAAACAATTCATTTACGGACAAGGACAGCGTCGCCAAAAACAAGCGGGCGCGTGGAATAGAAAATTTTGGTATTTGATCGTGCTGGCCCCGATGAGACTAGTCGTATACCTGTAATGCGAAAAGCCAGCCGCTTCAAAGCTTGTCCCACGTCATAATCGACCGTGAAATGGCAAGATTGTGAGAAACTGACCAGATGGCGGAATTTCATATTGTATTCGCTTTAATTTAGCGACGATTTAAAAAATCGCTAAATTAAAGTTTCGCCAAAATTTTAAGGTTTATTAAAATTTAAGATTAATCCAAATACGGTTGATATTGTGTTACACTAAGACGAACCGAAGACAATAAAATTTGGTTAGGGAAACAGTACAGCCACATTCTCTCCCTTGTGCTCATCGGAAGCAAAACATGGGTTCCAATCCCGTTGGAGGCACCTGAGTTTTTCAGGTGTCTATAAGACACAATTGCTTGAATTGTCCACATTTGTGCCACGATCACTTTACTCCTTCCTCTATAACCCGCACTTTAAATATATATACATTCATTTCATTCAGACTGTAGCAAAAAAAATTTGAGGAGTTTTATTTTGCGAATTGGTAATTTCCTCTTTCGTCTTTAGATTGTTCTGCTGCTAACACGTATTGAATTTACAAAATGATGGGTGGCCCATGAAGGGGTCGATGAACCGGGTCCACAGGGACGGGGTATAAACCTGGTCAGGTGTCCATGTTTTGTATACGTCCTCGGTACGCGGATACACAAATAAACACAAATAAATATCTAATCAACACAAGTTTATTTGCCATAAACACAAACCTATAGATTATCTTTAGCATTACGTTTAAAGCCCTCGTGAAAAGTTGATAGGTGATTCCATCCCGGCGTTCAGTTAAATTCCTGATTTATCGAAATTTAAAACAGTTTATCAGTCCATGAGAAAAAAAATGGCACTGATAACGGAATCATAATTCCTATTACACAACAGTTTTCTTTTCTACGTTTCTTTCTTTTTCCATTTCTTTCCGAGTAAACATAATTTTTAATTAAGACTAACCTAACACAAAGTAGCGTAAAGTGTTAATAACCTTAAGTTCCGAGCCTTTTTGCACTACGGCCGCGAAAATGCACAGAGAGCCGCGTGGAACAATCCTCGGTCCTCAGAGGAAAGATACACATTTTTGTTTCCAGGATTCCTTATACTTTTGAAACATCTGATCCAGATGCACCCTGCAGATAAGCAAGCCAAAAAGTAAAAAATATTTATCGCCGGCGCAAACAGTTAGGCCTGGTTTTCACTAGCGACGCAGGCATAAGCACAAATATACGCAGATATAGTACACGCACAAATACAAATACACAAATATACACACGTAGGCGCATTTACTTGTTCTTAATTAGTGTCTATTGTTCCAACAGAAGGCTCTAATAAACAACAAGCTACTGAGTTTGCGTACGCTTCTTGTGCTTATGCTTGCGTCGCTAGCGAAAACCAGCTTTTACGCAGACGAAATGATTTCTCTCTGGACATTACGTAACTGAAAGTGACAGCACATCTACATGTCTACATCTACATGTAGACCTACATGTACATGTTCCAGCACTCGGCAAAGTCCCTTTTTGACTTGTGGCTGTGACGGGGCCACTTGACTTGAAGACTTGAAGACTTGAAAGTCTAACCATTTGCAGATGAAATTACAAAGGCAGCACTTTCTCCTCAGTTATTTTAAGATCCTGCCGGGGTTCGAACCAGCGACCTCCCGCATGACAGCCCGATGCTCAACCAACTGAGCCACCGGTGTGCGGTGCACTCTTTAAGGGTCATAAAAAAGGGTCAAAAAAAAAATTATTAGCAAGTTTCTTAGCAAAACTTCTTTAGTGCTATAATATGCAACCTGTTGTTGAGTTCCCCACATGATATAATTGGCACGTGTAGCTGCCTGATATTCCTCAATCAACTGCTCGACAACCTGCCTGTCCGAAAACAAATATACAATTTTTAACAGACTTAACTGATTAGAGTGTAATGTGAAGTGCTTGTTTTCTATCCAATATGAACCATGTGAGCGTTAGCCCTACTAATGGGAATGGGCCCACACAAGGACAGAGTCTGTTGAAATATAAGTGCTACACGGCCACCGTTTGCAGAAGCGTGAACCTTTCTTGCACTAAAACAATTTTTAGTTGGCTTCAAATTGGTTCACATGCCATTAAGTAGCTTTCTTCAGTATCCACCATAAATAAAAGAAAAGAATCTCTGTTTATACACGGCCTTTTTTATTGGGGGGGGGGGGAGGGGGGGAGATGAGGGGAAGGGAGACCGAGAAAAGAAAGCGGTACTAT
>NC_090883.1:39159082-39166582 GCF_036669925.1 Montipora capricornis
TAAAAACAACAACAACAAAATAATATTAATGAAAAAATAAATTAAATACAATGAGCCAGTTTCAGGTTTATACCTTCTGGTCAGTTGTAAGAGGAGTGTAACCAGTCATAAGGAAATGAAGCCGGGGAGTGGGAATGAGAGATGCAATCAAACCAATGAGATCATTGTTCATGTAACCTGAAAGATAGATTTGCAACCTATGGCTTAGCTGCCAAAGAGTATCACATTTCCCAGCAGCCCTGTTTGTAAACATTAATATTATCTCTTTCTCACCTGGATACCTCAGTGTTGTTGTACTTGTCGCCATTATTGTGGAAACCTAAATTAAAGATTGACAATAAAAAATATTGTAACTGCAAATAATCAACTTTACATTAAACAGTGATTCAGGCCATGAGAACATATTGACCATATACCAGTTGATTAACTTGAGAAAATGTTGGATTTTGAATGTGTAGCCTGTCTGCAGCTATTCTGTTCAGAGCTGTGTTATCAAGTACGACCTTAAAAAGAAGCAGTAGAACCAAAAATCACACACTCATTTTAACCAATCAGGGAAAATGTAAAGCATTACCGGTAACCTCTAATCTATTGCAGAGTTTCACTGACCACACAATCTGCATTCTGGGTAAGTCTCTTGAGAGTTAGAATTGAGTTATATGGCTGCACGACAACATCACTGAAATCTTCCTACATAATGATAAAAAATGATTTTGTATTAGTACAGCACAGAACCTAAGGAAGCCCTGAGAGCAGAGCTTGTAATGAGAGGCAAGCAGAAGATGAACCTTTACACCAATGCAGTATCATCCAATTCCAATTTTTATAATCCCTTAGTTCGAACTAATATACGAAAATTTTCAATCCACTTTCAAGGCCCTAAATTTTTCAATTCTCTTGACAGTCAAATTAAATCATCTGGATACCGCTCAGTTTTGCAAAAACCTTAAAAGATTTCTTCTTTATCGTTAGTGGCATCAAATTCTTCGACGTATTTACGCTTTTGTATTTTTGTGGATAAATGTGTGTGTGTGTGCACTCTTTCGTCTATTTAATAATATATTGTATTACATCCCAGTGCTATCTTAAACTTCATTTCTTAGTCTAATTTGAGGAAGCCCATAGCTCCATAAGCTCTTATAGTTTCTTTATGGCCTTCCTTGCCTTTTTTACAATTTTTTGTATTTTCTTTAATAAATCGGATACATTATATGTAATCATGGCAAATAAAAACCTTGAAACCTTGAAACCTTGAACTAGTGAAACAGCGAGAGATTGAATGTAAATTGATTAGGGACTAGCCTACAGGTTTAAGTTTCTTTTGGCTTATTTAGATCAAGCTAAGGATAAGGCATTGTTAAAAAGTCTTCCACCTGTTGAGGAAACACTGAATATGTTTGTATTAGCTTCTTTGGGAACCTGTGGAAAGGAAAAGATAAGTTATTTAAGATATCAGTATTCTGCTTTGGACATGATTTATTAGAGAATCACAGATACCAAGTTTTCAGTTTTACCTATCATTAAGTTTCTCCAAAAGGTATGAGCCCATACCAGATCCAGTGCCACCAGCAATCGAATGACACATTACAAAGCCCTTTAAATAAAAGACAAGCAGTGGGGACGTTTTCTTAAAGAAAGCAAAAAACAAATTTCTGTGTAAACGTTTGCTTTGCCAATTTACCTCCAAGCTGTCACTTCCATCAGCTTCTCTGTCAATGATATCAAACATTTCTTCATGAAGACGTTCGGCCTGAAATTAGTGAGAATAAATTAGGCTCTCATCCCAAGAATTTAATTTCCTTTTTAACTGTGCATGTACTGGTAAACAGAATGTTTTAAAAAGGAATATCTCATTAAGCACACTCAAACTTCACATTAGATTACTGTTAAGATCACGCTTATTTCTGAAGAACATTTTCATCATCAAAAAACAATAAATAACAAATACTTAAATAGTACTGAACCTGTGAATAGCCACTGGCCCAGTTATTACCAGCTCCTCCTCCATGTTTTGAGGTGTACATGTTTTCTGGATTGTACAGATTAGCATATGGTGAAGATGTAATTGTATCTATAACCTTAGGAGAACACAAAAAAGCATAAGTTAGCTTTTTAAGTCCTCACCAAACAACACTTGTAATTCAGTCTTGGGAATCAAAATTTGATGTTTAATACTTTGGAGAAAATTCTCAAAATTAGTAATTGCAGAGAAAAGCTAAAATGCACCAACAACTACTGGCTACAACTATGCAAACGTATCCAGTTGACTGCAGACGCAGAAAACACCTAGAGTGTGTATAACAGCAAACAAATGGAATGGTAAGTTGTACGTCATTCGTAATTGCACCCCTAGGAGGACACCATCTCAGATGCCACTCTGGACTTCAGCCATGGAAGGAAACCCACTTCAGTGTTCTATGATAGCCATCTATCAACACTGTTGAGGCTGAGTTGTGTAAACTTAAACTTTGCCAATTTGATTTTTTTATATTTTTGGGCGGCAATTCCTGGTTTCCTTAGTCTAGTTAAATATTCAACCAACTGGTCAGTTTCGTGAAAAATGATAACCTATTCTACACACAAACACTCTCACTAAGATTTACATACACCCTATCCTAGAGTAACCGCTTGAAAATCATACACTTTACAACGGCACATACCTATATAGCCCATATATGGCAGTAACGTCCACCCTCCCCCCTCACGAGTGTTTACCCCAGTTAGTGCCTACAGTGCTTTCAGCAACTAGGCCTTGAATTCACTGCCAGAGACTACAGAGAAGATGACTCAGCCCTTATCGTTATGCACAACCTAAGGTTGATCCTGGCCATAAAAATGGTCAGATTGTGGACTAACAATGTGATCCTGAGGGACATTGTCATTGGACACAGATGGATACAAAATACAGGATCCCAGGGGACCTCTCTATGGCAACCTTCTGTCAGAAAACTATCCAGAGCTGCTCCCAGCTCCTATCCTGTTGATAATACAACATTAAGATGTTCTTGGATACAGGCAATTCAACAAGTCATTTTGCAAGCAATTGGGAAGGCTAAGATTAACCCTAACCCTACACTGCAGAAGACTATCCATGGGGCCAATGTATGGTTCCAAATGTGCATGACACATGTCGCATGATGCAGAGTGAAGTTACTACAAACCACCTAAAGGGGAGATCATGGGGTGCACAAGTAATTTTTTAATTATGTTTTTGAGCATTTATCTAAATAATACTATTTCTCTTCCAGTCATTTGGTCACTTTGTCCCTTCTCCTTTGATCCCAGCCATGCAAACACAGACAGATGCCAATGATAAAGCATTTAATTCTAACCCTTATAATTTTATTATAACATATAAGCTAGCTGAATGATACATGTAGCAACCTATGGTAAAGCTCTGCTCTTTCAATGTTTCTTACTTACAGCTTGATATGAAATAATTACATGTCTTACCCTTGGCTCTAAATCCAGTAAAACCGCCCTTGGAATGTAGTGTTCATCATCAGCCTATGCAATATTCACCTGACAATTAGCATTTACTGGATGAAGTTGAGTGCAATTACAAGAAGCTCTGGCTGGGATTTGAACCCACAACTCTTCATGATCTAGTACGGATGCTCTAACCACTTTGAGACTGCATGATGCAGTCGTAGACCATACTCACATTTCACCCTTGCTCACCACAGAATCTCCAGTAGCTCAGTGGTTAGTGCATCCGTTCTAGCTCATGGAGGGTTGTGGGTTCAAATCCCATCTGGGGTTTGAAACTTTTTGGACTTCCCATTTGACGATGCATGGTATCTTTCGTGTATTAATTTTACTGTCTATTTATTTAGGTGACACTTGCTTTCATCTTAAAAAAATAAATAAATAATATTCACATTTTTAATTATTATAGCAAACTTTCTTGTGTACATTCATTTGATAAACAACCACACCAACAGATGATGGTCAGGCATATGGAATATGACGAGGAGATTTATGCCAACTGAGGAGGGTGTTTGGCCTCATCAGGACTAACACATGCAAATTTCTTCAAACTTCTTAGGAAAGGATTTTATTTATATTTGTATCCATATCACCAAATTTTAGGGCACAATTAGTTATTTTAAAGTCCAGCTTGCTGTCTTTCCTTGAAAGTGCTCCTAAATTATTAAAAAAAATCACTTCGATCCTCTTTTTCTTCACATTTTCAAAGTGTGTTTGCTTAACACTTGACTGGTAAAATTTTGAGCTTTGATTTTTATCCAAAAGCTGTTTACTTTGAGTGTAATTAGTTTTGGATTTCACAGCTCCCCATTGAAGCTACTCACCTTCAAAACTTATTGGTCTAGGGAAAAGTGAGGTAATTTACTCACTAGCTTATAATTTAAGTGCATACATGTAAATGCAGATTATTATTATTATTATTGTTATTATATGTGCAAAACACGAGTTTAAAAGTCTGAAAGCCTAAAACTCCTGTGCTGCACATTAATTCAGCCACATACATATACACACACGTTGTCCCCTGTGTTGTGGACTGGCCTTCATCTGGACAGGGAAATCTTTCACTTCCTAAATTAATTGTAAACTGCATAAAAAGCAGTCCGGCCAGTCTCAGTTCCCCACAAAAAGCATTGTAAATTAGTCCTTGAAAGCCCTGAAGGGGAGAGACTAATAACTTCACTTCACTCCACACATTCTTAAACTTCCAAGTCTTTGGTGTCAGTCTTTGATGTCATTTTCTCCTTGATCCAGCTTTCTCTAAATTTAAAGTTAGTGATGGCAGACCATTAAATAGGAAAACTTCAGTTAAAATAAACAAGTGGTTTTGTGAAATCAAGTCTTAAAACTTGTGTCACTCAGTGTTTACTTAACATACCAGTAGTCTTGAATCCAAAGAAAAAGAAGAAGAATATTATTGATGTTTTTGGTCATAGTAGCACTTTATGTCTTCTAAGAATCAAAATGAAGCAGTGGTTATCTTAACTTTTGAATGAAGGGGGTAGTTTCTGAAGAAACTGTGGTGCTGCGGCGGTGGGGAAGTAGTATACAAAATTTGGTTTTATCAATGGAGTTGATAAATTTTGTAATCTGGCCACCCTACAGAGATTCTCTGTACGGTGGCCAATTTACATTATCAACTCCGTTGATAAAACCAAATTTTTGTATCTTAACTTTTGTTGGCTAGTTGTAACTTTTTTCCACAAGATACCGGTAAGTTTTAAAGATTGAATGACTCTCCTTGTTGCCTTTTAAAGTGTTTCAGAGTATTACTGTATCAATGTCAGTGTTAATCAGGGTTTAAAATTTACTGCTCTTCAGCCAATTTGATGCTCACGAAAGTCATGGCAGAGTGACATAGCATTAGACGATTAGCATTGGACGATTCACTTTACCACTATTCATTTGTTTTGTTGACAGGCTCAATCATGCTCAGGATCTTTAAATAAATTACAAAAATAAAATGATGTGGGATGCTTTCAATAACATAAGGGAGCAGGGATGGCGCAGTGGTGAGAGCAATCGCCTCCCACCAATGGGACCCAAGTTTGGTTCCTGGACCCTATACCATAAGTGGGTTGAGTTTGGGTTGGTTCTCTACTCTGCTCTGAGAGTTTTTCTCAGGGTCCTCCGGTTTCTCCCCTCAACAAAAACCAGCATACAGCTGATTCCAGCTAGCTGTAAGCTGTGCTCCAAGGTCACACATGGACCGTATAGCGACAGCCAGAGGCGCCATAGTATGCTTTCATTTCTACCTTGATGAGCTGCGTTGTTGCTGTACTTGCAATGACGATTAGCGTGACAATTATTATTATTATTATTTGCTAGAATTGATGATAATTTGAATCAGATAAAGAGTAAATTTTACAAAAAGAGACTTGACCTGATAGAAAAATACATCTTTTCTGTCAGTGCCATCAGTAGCAAAGTCCTCAAGGATTCCATCTGTAAGACATAATACATATTAGGTGCGGTTACACTAGACCTCTTGCCCATGGGGAACCTTGGGGTTACGGCTTGGGTTTACCCTGGGTTATGATCGACTCCCCATTTGCGGTTACACACTTGTAAATTACCCAAGGGGAAGGTAAGCGTTGGCCTGTTTTGGTGGGAAACTTACCTTTAAGATAAGACAAGATGAGATTTATTAGTTTTTCCACTAAATGGTTTTTGAAAAACTAATTACAATACAAAATACATTAAAATTAAAGATCTAAAAAAAAAGTAAACATCGAAGATCTACATCTGAACGACAAACTTTTCTTTGGCTTATTTTCGGTAATTGTCACGATCGGCGCTTCTCTTAAACTGTCCACCTCAATTAAGTTCAGCGATTCATCGCTTCATTTTAAGAAGGCAACAAAGACGTCGACTTCAGTTACGCTTTCTCTAGTCCTTGCAACTCTCCAATTTATAATTTAGACGTCGACTTGCTGCTGGCCAGAAAAGGCGTGCTTGGGTATTTCCACGTCCGCAGTTGTTTACACAGTTCATCACAGCATGTATTTTCCTCGCGTTCGGCAATCTTGTGATTGGTTGAGCCACTTTGGGGTTTTGTTAACCATAAGACTTACATCTGGAACTGTCATGGGCAATTCTTTTGTTCTTTTTGACGTATCCATGGAAATTTCCCACAGAAAATTTTCCTTTGGGCAGATTGGTTACACATAAAAAATTGCTTCCCCGTGGGAAAAAGCCACTTACCCAAGGGCAAAATGGCTAGTGTAACCGCAGCTATTAATCTCTCCAGATCCAGTACTTCATTCTATAGATATATCCTAAAATCTGTAAAAATCCTTTTCTGGAAGAGAAACAAATCTCTAGGAGAGTTACAGACCACCTGTCTGCCAATCAACATTGAGACTGTTACTGGATCATATTATATTAATTTTGATATTCTAGAACTGTGCATCACACAATCATTGAATAAATTAAAATATTAAAATAGTATCCTATTGAACATTATGCATGCACCTTTTGTATCCAGTTTCATGTTTCATCTTTTACATCACTTGTACCACTTATATCTTCGAAGTGACTTGTACTATGTGCAAATGTCAAATACGTACACGTTTTAACCCATTGAAGACTAAACCAGCCCAACGATTTTACTCATCAATAGGGAACCCCCAGGAGTCAATGGGTTAATTACATTTAAAATAGACCGTTTTCGTATTCTCAGTATTGGACTGGAACTAGCTTGCAATGGAGGCTAATGCGGGGGAATACATTAAAATGTATTTGCATTTGAAAAGATTCCCCCGCATTAGCCTCCATTGCAAGCTAGTTCCAGTCCAATACTGAGAATGCGAATATGGTCTATTAGTTTGATAAATGGAGAGTAATCTTTGTATGGGAATTTGGTATTCTCCAATCAAGTATCTTCTTTTTTTCTAAGGTTGTATTTTTCTGTGACAAAGTATTATCAACCTTAAATTTAAATTCTTACTGTGATCCACAGCACAGATGTAAAAGAATGCAGAAAAATATAATTTTTGAAACTACTGTTTATTT
>NC_090883.1:39171582-39174082 GCF_036669925.1 Montipora capricornis
AAGCCCCAGGGTGGGGGGGGGGGGGGGGCTGACCCAGGGAAATAAATTTCCCACCCCTGGGCACCTACAGACTGTCAAATTCCCCCACCCCCGGGAACCATTGGAACATCACATTCTTGCCCTGGAGTAACTTTTTTCTCATTAGATTCTCACTTTTTGAACACCAATGAATGTTCTTCACTGTCGATTTCAAATTCCCTTTTAACAGCTGATGGAAATTTGTCGTGTAACACGAAACTTTTCCGCTGTTCACAGTACCGAACAAGACCCTAACATTTAGCAAAACAACCTGAACAATATTAACCAGCTTTCGAATCAATCAAGCGTGCACAATGATAGAGTGGAAAATTCATGAATATGTAGAAATGATACAAAAAGTAATCACAAGAAAAAGTAGAAACATTCGTTCTCGTACTTGTGAACACTCCAGCAAGGACTGATAGAAGTGATCGACCTTATTTACAAAAAGACAAGACCAGGGGCGCAGCTAGGATCCAAAATAGTTTCTAGGGGGGTCCGGGGGCATACTCCCCTTGGGAAGATTTTAGATTTTAACTCTCCAAAGTCCCCTTTCCCATGTTTCTGACCGACTTCCGTAAAACGTTGGAAACCGGTATGGATCCACCCCTGAAGACGGATTCTGTTACCTTTCTTTCAACCACGCTGTCCAGAAAAATCAGGAAAACAAGAGAAGTCCCATCAAAACCAAGGTTGAGGATAACTCATCTCCAGGTTCTCTCGGTGTTCCAAGATGGCGGACATGTCGAATTCCCGACCATGGGGCAATGCCTACATGTCAAAATCCCCACCCTGGGGCTTAACATTGATAGGTGCATAATAAAGAAGAACACTGTTCTTACTTTTTTGTACCCAGCTGTGATTTCCTCGATGGAAAAGGGGTTTGTTTAATCTTGATCGGGAAAAAAATAGAATCTCACTATTTTTTATAGAATCTCCAGATTTTTTTTCATTTGTCTCCAGATTTTCCTTTATCAGGGGTTGGCAGGTCTGACAAGTGCATTTGAAATTTTGGAGTCCACTTCCCCAATATAAACGTAAGTTCAGTGTCCCGTGATAGGTACCTTTTCAGATGATTACCCATTTTTGTGGCAATGTTTATTTATAGAATTTACATATTTACTACATATGTAATGACACCATAAGTAAGTCTTGTTGAAAAATTTTAAATACATCTTGCTAAAACAAATGTCGGAAAGCAGAAATTTATGAATGTAGGCTTTCCCATAATTTCTCCTCCTTTCAAGACTCTTTAGTTATCTTTATGGAGGTTGTTGTAGCGCAAATATTTACTTTTTTGAAAATAATAAACCAGTTCAATTCTCATTTTTCTTTGTCTAATATTAATATTCATTTTCATAATCTGAAACAAAGGAAAAAAGTGAACTAACCATATATAAAATTTAACTATTACGGAGATAAAGCCAAGTACTCCGTCGAGTTATTTGCAAAAACAGCACAACGGTTGCATAAGATGCTCCCTGAAATTTTTTAAGGCCAATTTCCCTGCTCTATTAATTTAAAGATAATTTCTGTTGCTTTCATAAAATGCTTCCCCTAATGTATTTTACTTGGCCTTAATTGTCTGTCAGTTCCCAGAATTCAATGGCTACATTTTTGGTGAAGAGTCAAACAAGTTCACAAACAGCACTGGGCAAGTAATTGGAATAGAAGTGAAAGAGAATAAAGCTGCTACGGCTAGGCATCTTATGTCAGTTACGGAGGGAAATGAGTGTGCAGCCCAATCATTAGCAGATATCATTCATACTGAAATACAGCTGGAAACAACTGAAACACAAGTATTGCGGGATAAGTTAGATTTTGACTTGCCACTTGCTGAGCTGGCTATTTGGATTGATCCCATCGGTAAGACATAGACATGTGTATTATTATCATTATCGTTATTATTATTATTATTATTATTATTATTATTATTATTATAAGCCTGCAAGTAACGCCAGTCATTGGGCATTTGTCTGGTAAATTTGAGGTTTTGACTGGGAAACGATCAGTCTGACCCGACAGGCTGACCAGGGTCTTTTGTTACGATGTGAAATAAAAATATATTTTTTCACTCAAGAAAGACAAATGCAAAGGTTGCCTTTAATATGTGGCCATAATGCATAATGGCTAAGTTTCGTTTTGATTTTTTTTCTATTTGCAGCTTGCATTTCATGTCGTCTTACTACTAATGTTATGCTGAAAATGTAAACACTCCCGCCCATATTCATGCAGTTCGAATTTCAAAAGTCGCGCAAGGTGTTTCTCGAAAACTAATTTACAGCGATTTAAATATTAAATAACACTGCAATGTACTTTGGAATTAGCAAGGGTACTGTTTCACAGTAGAGAAGAGCAGTATTTCCCTGTGGAACTTTGAATGGAATTTTGAAAAATTTTGTTAAAATTTCTCCGGGAGTGATTGAAGAATAATTTGAACAGCAACAGTGGTGTCTTTCCACATGAATCTTGACTTAACACA
>NC_090883.1:39186582-39204082 GCF_036669925.1 Montipora capricornis
TCTTAATTAAGTGCATTTAGCATTGCATCACAAACAAAGCTCCCTTTTTGCTTGCTTGGGATGAAGGTGAATCATCCCTTTTTCATCTGAAAGTACTTCATTTAAAGGGGCTGTGTCACAAAATTTAGCCAATTTCAGCAACTGGTAACTGGCAACCAAACAAAGCGAACGGTAAAATAACTACTTAAAACATTGAGGGAAGGTTTGAATGAAACAGCAAATACAACAGGAGGTAGAGATGAAAAAAATTTGAAAATAAAAAAGGATAGCAATTGGGATTTTTGAAAACTGTTCAGCCTAACAAATTTTCAAAGATGTATTGCTGTTAATGTCACAAAAATTTGATTTGTGTTGTTTTAAGAATTTTTTTTGTATTAACGTAACTTGCATGGCGAGTAGGGACAAGTGATTGGTAAAACTACATAAAATGAACTGCACTGCCATGACCAGCAAGGCCAAAGTGCAGACTGGACTCTGCAAACTTCACTTTCATCAAGTAATCAGCCATCACACCGATTATCAAAAGCTAACCTTTTTAAAATGCGTTCTTAGACTTAAATACTGGTGACCGACGCCATTTTAAATGTATGTTTAGGCTTAGCACTAATTGTGATGCTGCTTAAGATCAATAGTACTCACTTGAAATTGCATTAATGGTATAATAAGTCCATCGGACTAGGGGTCAGTTTTTTCAACTCCAAAAAATCTGCAGATTAACCCTAACCCAAAAATGATGCATGAAATAAATGATTAGTCTGAACTTTCCAGATAGCATTGTTAACCTAAAAGGGTCAGGGTTAGTCTGCAGATTACTGGTCTGCAGAGTCCAGACTGCACTTTAGAGACATGCAGCCCCTATGAATCACTGAAGATGTTGGTTCAAATTTAAAGGAATATATTTAATATTCAGACATTTTATATCAATATGAATGGAGTTTTGTTTAATTTTCGCAAAAAGTACAGACGTTTTATAGTCATAATAAAAATTTAAAAAGTTTTATTAGTTTTCGTGGTTGTGACGCTTAAATTGACCGTGCCCTCCCCTAAGGACACTAACCCAACTCCCCATCTTTTTGCCTTGTCCCTAGGGACTGAGTGCTCGTTGACCCATTCATTTCATAGGTCTCCCCGAACTGTGGACTTTTCTGGAAACGAATTGCGAGTTGCATATGCAAAACGTTCTTGGCAATGCTAACGAATTTAAAACACTGAATCTTTGAAGGCTGCATGGACAAAAAGGAAGGTGTGAGAGTTTTAAAATTGGATTCCAAGTTGTAAACATGATTTAAGTTAAGCTCAAGTGTACAGTCGAAGGTAGCTAGGTCAATTAAGTCTTCTTAATTAAGCTTATAGGGTTTGAATTTACGGTCTGGTTGTAAAGGTTTTCTCAGGGAAGGATGTCTTACACTTACTTTTGGTGTTTTTCGTATGTAACTCCTCGAAAGTTAGAAGAGTGACGGTTCGGACCTTTGACGTGATGATGTCACGGTCGCAAATGCTGAAGTTAACTTTGATAGGCTTTGTAAGAAACCTCCGAGGATTTTAAAGATTCTTGTAACTTTGTTTTTTTCAGTTTAGCTGGAGGGATTGCATTAACTTGAGCGAGGAGATATGAATGAAGCAGTGGACGCTCGTTAAAATGGACCCTTCTATTTCAGGGGTACTAGTAGAACCTCCTCGAAGGTGAGTTCTGTTCTGTTCTGCTCTCAAAAATACCTGATCATGTTAACTAATGGCAGTCGATCGGTTGGAGAAAGGGTGTGTGAGAAATGTGATGACAGGTAGATATTAATTTAATGCCGTGCGCGTGCGATATATTTTGCTCATGCTTTAATTAAATTTTACGTCAAATGGAGTTACTGGTTTTAGCCTTATGTGATATAGGCTTCATTGTGAGGTTTAAAATTATCCTTACTTCCAATATTTAAACACGCACTCGTGTAGCTTCCAAGAGGTTTCTTTGTGGTCCGTCAATATCCTTTTTTTGGACGATATAAGTAACTTCATTCATCGTGTTTGTTGCTTTTGCGACGCAAATGTACGTGTCGCATCACGCAGGAACAATAAATCTATTAGCAACTGCAATTATATCTGGGATTTCCCTAGAGTAGTTTTTGAAAGGTTCTTGAAAGTCCTATTTATCGCGATCAGAAGGCAGAAGAAAATGTACGCAACTCACAAATTTAGTTCAGTAGGTGATCGTCTGAAAGTTTGGTCAATTTGGTAAGTGTACGTAGTATAGTGGAGTGACCACATATAACATACTAATTTCGTGATTTCTCCTTTATTTTTATTGTCTTGTATATATTGTAATGTATTTGAATTTGTAAGTATAGGTAATCGTTTTGTAACCTTTTTTTTTTTCACTGATCAAGTAAAGAAATGTAATAAAAATCTTGTACAATTTATGAGGCTAAGAAATGGAAGTGGCTGTTCATGAAAATAATTATTTTTTATGCAAATTGCAAACATGTAGGGACAAACTAGCATTCTGTAGATGTTAAATGCTGCTCCTAACCCAGCAGCTCGTGAGTGCAATTATTTATTGTCAATTCAAAATGTGTCCAGCAGACCATGAACTTGGTCCAAAAAGCCGGCAAGGTATGACTGTTTTGTTACTAAGCTTAATGGCCTTCAGTAAAACAAGATGCTCCCAGCTGGTTGTTGTTGAAGTATTTCAAGTATTTGTAATGCCTTAAGGGGTGTATGACCTTTGTGAGAATTGTATTGGACATGTTTTGGTAATCTAGATGGAAAAGAAGCTATTCAATTTCCAAACCTTAAGAGAAGCTAACTAAAGGAATTGTTTCTTTTTTTTTTAATTTGTGCATATCTTGCCTCTATTCCTGCCATTTATAGAGATGTACATTGCAATGGAATAAGTCTCTTCTGGGTCATCTAATTCTGCTTTAAAAATTCTTGTAATTCTTTTTTTATTATGCATGATGTGTTGCAAATGCATTAGTGAAGTGCCCCAGGAGATGGGGTAGAAAGGACTTCAATGTAAGTGTGGGTGCATGCTTAAAGGTTCTGATCAGTGATAAATGTTTGTGACAAAGATTTCTGCAAGCATTAGGCAAAATGCTAGCTGTTGAATTTTTTTGTCTGTTTTGAATGTTATTCATGATTACAATAGATGTTGCAGGTACAAACCTATAGGAAAAACACAATCCTAGAGAATCTAAAAATGTATATAAATTTATACCGGTATGTGAAAATTAGTTAACATTGCTTTCAATTCAATTTCCTTTTTATTTTTTAGGTTACCAGTTACCAAAATAATAAGTAAGAGTAAAATAATGACAATCAATCAGTTTATTGATGGGTATTACATTAATCAGTTTTTCCTTAAATTCAACTTCATTTTTTGATGAGGTTGAGAATTCATTTGTCAAATTCCCCAGGATACTCAAATCAAAAGTAATTATGCACAATCATGCGATTTAGAAAATAATCCCAAGCCTCCATTATCTCTCCTGTATTTAACCTAGAGTAAGAATGATAGGTGTGTAGTTTAAGAGATGAAAGAGAGAGCAATATAAAAAGATTAGATATATTATTCAGCCATAAGAGAGGAGCCTAATCCCAGACTATACTATAAAAGAAGTTCTGATCATCAAATTTACAAGAATTATTTATAATATTATGGCTGCATTCACCATCAAATTCTGAGAATAATAAGTAATTCCAAAAATCTGATGCTAAAACTACAGCGTATTTTGCATGTTTCCAGGTTGCAGATATCATACATAGGTAAACCCTGTGAGATTTATGATGCCAAGTACAAGAATAAAAAATTTGTTGAATGATATTGGTGCTGGCTCATTTTATTGATATTTACCTGATTTGGTAACAAAAAATGCAGGGAAACCGTCTTTTGGCTTGAATATGAAATATCACTTTCAAGTGTTGACATGCGTTATGTTGTTCTTTAAGATCTTTGAGCTTTTAGTCTTTAGAATGATTGCTGAATAATTCCTTCCTGTGTCATAAGTCAGAGAGTATCAGGCAGGCACTCAGTTGTGATGAAAAAATGGTAATATTTAATTGTAGAATTCGATAGATACTTGACATTTTAAACCGGAGGATTTTTGTCTGTTTTCTTGTAGAATTTCGAGTCATCTATTCACAGTTATGTTGGCATCAAAGTTTTACATCCATTGTGTAAAGGGATCAGAGGATACTGTTGTTACCCTTGTCCTTGTGTAATCCGATTTATGTTTTAAGACTTGAATTACAACTTTGAGACTTTTTGACTTTCTTGTATTAAAACATTTTCTAAGAATTGTATAACTTTTGAAGCTATGCTTTCATTCCTTATATTTGATTTAGATGTATGCCTTTGATTGTCTTATTATCTTCATAATAGATTAACCATCAATTTAGCACCTTTTCTTAATCTTAGTGTAGTTACACATCAAGGATATCACAACTTTTCATGATTTTGATGTACCATACAAATTCATGATAAGAAAAATTGTACATTTTAGAGGCTTGCAAACAAGATAACAACATTAGATGTTGTGTGCTTGATACTGGTTCACATTCTGTTGTTGCACCTATCTTAAATTATTTGATTGCCATCTGTGTGTACCCTGTCTTTCTGACCAAAACTGATTTGCTGAAATTTTCAGTACAAGGGACAAAAGTGAAAACAAGTTTTTTGAGACAGCAGGAAACTGTGTTGAAGCAAAGTCCAACATTCAATGCATTATCACCTGAGGATTGTGTGAGGAAATAAACGTTTCCATCAGTTATATTATTAGGAAATGGAATTGTTTGCTTGGTGAACAAGATGGCTTCCAGGTTGAATGTGACAATTAAATGTTTTGATGATATTCACAGGCTCCATTCTTCCAAACCACCACCACCACCCCCAACTCAGAAGATCAGAAAAGTTGATTCTTTGGATGAAGAGGTTGAGGAAGATGCTTTTCCAACCTTTGGTGTTTCAAGTCGTACAAAGGAACAGCGAAATGAACCACAAGGTTTGGGTTTCAGAAAACTTGGTGAGAACATAAACTTGGATCATGATTCCAGAAGTGTAGTTCACGCAAACGTTGTTGAAGATCAAAAGTCATCCTTTGCATATAGTGGTGAAACACTGTTAGCAACATTCTATGCAATGCTTTACACAAATGTCAGTACTGAGAAGGAGTGGAAACTGGAAGTAGATGGATTTATTCCTGTTTGTTTTGTGCAAGGCCATGAAAATCCCAACAAGCCTTTCAAGATTATTGCTGTTGAGAACTCAAGAAGGGTCAGTAAATGTGAAATTTTTATCTGACTGTATGAAAGTAATCAAGCATCCTCTGGATATGTGGTAAAAGTAGTAGAATCAAAACTTTAAGGTGTTATAATCTCTTTAAGATGTAACATAAGCTTTCTCATATTAAAAATTTTACATGATTTTACCCAATTTAGTACCAAAGAAAGGACAAAATGTTAAAAATTTCATTATTGTCAAACGTTTTGCTGTATAGTTTGGTTATAATGGACTCCCAAGGTATTTTAAAAACAAATATTTGCTTTAAGGTTTTGTTTGTTCTGGTATCATTGTAAAGTTTAATAGTGCAAACTATTTACTTGAATGTCTTTAAAAGAAAGTCAAAATTACCTTAAAGTACATGTAAGGAAATGGGTCAGGCATATATGTAACTTGAAAAATTTAAGTTTTGTGCAATTTATCTTATGCCAGTAATATTTAGAAATTTTATCTTTGTAAAGCTTCCAGAATTATTGTTGGATTTAATTAAGCTAAAAAATACTCAGTGACACTGAAGCTACAAAATTAATGTACATGTAACAAGGCAGCCATTTGCCTTTTTAATAGAATATCAACAAAATAGTGTTGACTTTGAATTCTTTATGATGTTACTTCTTTTTGTTAGATTATGGAATACCTAGTCATGGGCAATACAACTTGCACTAGAAATTCAACCTTTGTTAGGTGGCAGGATGGTTCATCCATATTTGGTGTGCGGTTTTCGAAAGATGATCAAGCTGAGCAGGTAATTTTCATGAATAGTTTGGATAGGCATTGGGAAACATTTTGGGTATTGTTTTCATTTAAAAACTGATAGAACCTCAAATTAACCAATATTGTCTTAATTCATGGAATACTGTTAACTTAGTAACTAGTGAAGGCTATAAAAATCTACTGAATTTGGGTCTAATAGGTGAATAGTTACATGTTTTTGTTGAAAGGCATAACTTTCAGAACATACAAACCAAAATGTCAACTGACTTTGGAAACGGCCAAATGAGAGTTGTCTCCATTTCTAAAGGAAGGCTTAGCAACAAGCTGTCTGTTTTACACCCTACACAGGGCAAGTATTAAACTTGATATTTGTGTGCAAAAATTGATTTATCACCAGTATATAATTTACTGTTGTAATGCAGGATTTGATAACAAGGGAGGCCGGTTATTCAAAAGCTGATTATATAGTGCTAATCCCATATTAAAAATTAACCAAGGAGTTTATTTCTCTACTCCCGCATTGCTGATATTCAGCAAAACTTTACATTGCAAGAAGTCAATGTTGAAAAACAAAAATAAGCAAAATAAACTTTCACCAAAAAGTTGAAAACATGAAACAAAATATTTAATGTTTACACTAATGCTGGATTAAGTTAATTGGCTTCCGAACAACCGGGCCCAGGACTTCAAACAAATATTAATTTCATGACAGGGATTTAATAGGTAATAGCCAGGAACTAAGAAAAATAATGGCCTGTAACTTTATTCTTCCTGCAGAAAAATTTTTGTATTACCTTATGTTTCAGTTGAAGCTTTGTTCAGATTTTGGGTCTGTTTAAATAATTATTACATGTGTGCTCAATCTTAAATTGTACGTTACTGATCTGATCAAATCACTGCTATTTTGGGTCATTATGTTTGACCAGCAGTTTCTTCTTTTCATGTAATGCTAAATAAAGTACAGCACTCCAAGCCATGTATGCTTTCAAGACAAGTAAAAATTAGTGATAGGAAAGAACAACGTTTTGGCGACATCGTGACACTATTTTCAAGTTCAAGTGCAATAAGATAAGCAGTCAGAAAATTCACTCGAGATTAACCCATTCACACCTCAAACTCCCTAGGACACCCCCTTTTGACCAGTAAAATCGTTAGACAGTCTTGAGAGTAAAATCTATTAAGTGTCACCCTCATGGGTCAATTCTCTAATTAGCAGCATTTCGTGCACTTCCTGAGAATGGAAAAGTGTCTATTAAGGTCTTTTGGCACAATACAGTGTTCTTTAATGAAGTGTTTGCCAATGGAAGGGGACTGTCTAACTAGTGTGTTCAGCCATGCATTGGTGCATGTGTCTGAGAGTATTAAACCTGTATAACGTGCATCACACAAGTCACATTGAAATTTATAAACTACAGGTTGTTGGTTAACAATAGGTGGTTTTTTCTCATGCACTTTTATCTCTAACTGGATCTTATCAATAACAAAAACTGAGGGCAGTGTTCTCCTGGCTGAAATATCCACAACACCTTATTACTCTACAGTCAGGTCATTTGTTGCCTCTAAAGTTGAAGACCTACAGCCAATACCTGCCCCAAAAGAGAACTCAATGGGCTGAGTAGTCCTGCCCTTCAAAGACCAGGATTCGGCCGATGTAGTCCACATGTAGCTGAAAGACCTGAGCCTGAAGACCCACACAGTCATTCAACCGGTTTTTCTCAGTGATAAGATCCAGGGAGATAAAAGTGCATGTGAAAAAAAAACTGCCTATTGTTAACCAACCACGTGACAGTAGTTTATAAATTTCAATGTGACTTGTGCAAGTTATGTAGGCTATACTCTCAGGCACTTGCACCAATGCATAGCTGCCACACACTAAACAGTCCTATTTCACTGGCAAACACTTCATTAACAAACACTAGTACTGTATGGTCCCAAAAGACCCAAACAGACTCTTTTCCATTCTTGAGAAGTGCATGAATAAATTTGATTGTTTATTGCACGTATTGCTGATAATTACAGAATTAACACCATCTCTCAAGTCGGTCCAGTTGGACTCAATTCAAGCAAAACTATTTGCATGATATTGCATATTTGATTATAAGAAGTACATTTTAATCTTGAGCAAATTTTCTGATGGTTTATCTTTTAATATTGCATTTGAACTTGAAAATGGTGTCACAATGTCTCTGACACATCGTTCTTTCCTATCGCTGATTTTTACTTGTTTATGTTTTATGAAACCTTTGCTTATAAAGATATTCAACAATTGAATATACATGTATTATTAACAATCAATGTTAAATCAGCGTCATTGTTTTTATTATCTTCATTAAAAGAGGACCTCATGGATTCTTGTTAATAAACTTGAAGAGAATAAAATATCTTTGATTACTTCATTAAAAGCAAGTAAAATGCATTGAGGAGAAGGCACAATCAAAATGGCCCCTTGGCTCATTAATTCATTGGTAAACTTACAGCATAGTGATAATTTACGGTATGTCTGTGAAGTACAAGTTTAACCCGGGCCATTCACACCCACAGTGCCCCCACTTGGCTTGTAAAATATTCTTGGTATTCGCCAGAGTAAAATCCATGTCTCACTCTCACATGGGGGAGAGTTAATTAAATGATTATTATTTGCTTGGTGAGAGTAAATAAGGTTTGTTTCATCTATCTAATGTTTACACAGACTGGGAATACAGAGATTAATGTGTCACTCAGAGGTTACAAACGTACCACACACAGTTCATGTGCATGTCTCGTGTGTGAGTGGTTCTTATTTACCTATACGCTAATTTGTTTTCATCAAAACTGTGTCAACTGCATGGCCATTTGAAATACAGTTGTAATTTTGAGAGAGGCTGTTAGAAGAGTATTTTTATCCATGTACATGTTACTTTCAGTTATTATGCAATCTATTTATATTTGACAATGTTTGAACATTCTTGTATTGCATGACTTCTGCCTCTTTAGTTCTTCAATACAGTGAAGAGAATGGCATCAACTTTAGCCAAAGCAGCCCAACTCATGAAGCAGCAGCTTGAGAGAAAGGTACAGGGATTTTTAACTTTGATCTCTTACTTACCCACACAATGTTTTTGTAGAGATTGGTTGCAGTATGAGCAGCTGCAGCACTTGTGTTTTATCACAAAAGTTGAGAGGTCATCAAGATGTGATGTATAAATATGTAAGGCTGTCAATCCCTAAAGTCTTCAAATATTGAGAATTGATAGGGATGGGGTACTAGATGACGTCATAAAGCTTGTGACGTCATTTCTGGTGATTTCGCATTACGTCTTTTTCGCAGAAACTACTTATTGACTCCATTTTTAAATCGGGAATCTTTACAATTTTTTCAGCTACATTTGTCTTTACAAGTCCTAAAAACACCTTCTTGAGCGAACTAAAGTCAATCAACGTCTTCAGTCTCCACGATTTGACTAAAGTACACAAGACCTCATGCAATCTAGGAAAAAAGTCAAAAAAATGCACGAAAAAGATGACATATTGGCATTGAAACATTTAATTTGATTAATTTATTTTGGAGCAATCACATTCTATTTAGTGCTTAAATAGCAATGAACGGTTTACTGGAGTTTATGAAAAGTTCGAATTTTGTTATTATCTATGTTAAAGTAACTCAAACAACACAAAGTATTAGAAATTTTATTGTTGTGAAAGTCAATTCTCTCTAGAAAATTGATGACAAATCGGGAGATTCCAGACGGTAATCTTGAGACCAGGAGATATGGCCCAAAATTTGGAGTCTCCTGGTTTATCTGGGAGGGTTGACAGCCCTGAATATGATAGAAATGCAGACAAACACTGTACACCACTCAAAATAAAGACTGTGTATTGCTTACTAGGCTTGATCATTATCTCTGTTTACAGGCTGTTATAAAGCAGATGTCAGATCCTACGTCATCAAGTGACATACATCACACCAAAGTGTCACTGATAATCAAGTTGCCTGACAAACAAACAACAATAATGTCTGTTCCTGGCTTGTAAGTATATATGGCTACCATTAGTTATTGGCTTAATTAAAGTTTTTTTTTCATTTTTGAAAATGTTGAAAGTTGCTAACTGCAAGTTAATTTACTGCTCATAAATCAGACTGACAAAACAATAATATTTACAGATGAACCAAGTTTAGTTAGTAATATATACTCTAAATTTTTAGTTATAAGAGTAGCATGAATACATTCATATCAAACACTTATTTTAAACTAACCTCACTTTGGACGTTTTAGGTTAACAATGAGTGAACTCTTTGACCTGATTTGTAAAAAAGAAAATCTCGATACTGCAAAGCATCAACTGTCTGTGCCAAGAACTGGTGGAAGAAAAGTTACTTTTGACTCTGGAACAGCTGTTGGCCTACTAAAGATCCGGGAGATATCTATTATAAGAATTGGATTGTCAGACAACAGAAGAGGAAGTTCAGAGCTTGAATCTGACTCCTTAGATGACTTGCTGGACTTTGATGGTGAAGAGGTGAACAAGTCATACATCATTCATTAAATATTAATATTATCGTACTTTAACGAAACAGTTATTGATTTCCCCTTTTCCATTTCAGAGCAAACGTCTTGAAATCCTTCTTCCCACTGGCACACAGAAATCTTACAGAGTTTCTCTGCACATGACCATGAAGCAGTTGGTGATGAGGGTTTGTACTCGTGAGAGATTAAACCCTCGCCATCACTCATTGCAGTACATTGATTTCAAGCATGAATTTCTAAGCATGGCCAGCACAGTGAGTGAATTAGAGGTCAATCAAATCAGGCTGATGGATAAAAGAGGTATTGCCGGTGACACTGAACCCGATTAAACAGTAATGGGTTTTTTGTACGTGTAGTTTTGTCTTATTTGGCAACACTTCTTTTCAATTTGATTTGTTTTCATTTGCAGGATGGGTTTCATGTCGTCATACATGTACTTGTAATGCTGCGCCAAAAATGTAAACACTCCTGCCTATATTCATGCTTTTCAGATTTCAAAATTTGCATGAGGTGTTTCCAAAAACTCGTTTACGTTGATTTAAATTAAGTAACACTGCAATGTACTGTGGAATCAACTACGGTACTGTTCCACTAATGTGTGCTGTTTGTGTTTTCATTGGACTGATAAGATTTTATGACCAGTTTTACAGTGAATTTTCTGGGATTCAAATTACATTCCTCACTGCCTCTTCAATAACTAAATTCAAAAAGTTAACGTTGCATATGCACAAACGAAAGCTGAAACATTTCAGAATTTGTACAAATGTATTTTGTTCGACTAGAATGACCAAAAAAGAAAGCAACAACATAAGAATCGAATGCCAAAACAGCATTGTACAGTTAATGTGCATGTTTAGATCATTTTTATTGTCACACAACAAAAAACAAATCCGAAACCATGCATTCAATAAAGGAAGCCTTAACAACTTGAAATGTTGTAATGACAAATATATAAACCACCTCTCCCATTCTCTGGTATGTGCAGTACTGTACATAGTTTGTGGTTATTAATGCACCAAAGCATTTCACACGATGCACCATGTTGGTGGACCATCCGTGGTCAACCAATATGGCGGCCAGTAATGAACAAAAACAGCTGGAGTTCACTCTCTGCCACGAAAGCGCTTTTTTTCCGCTCACGAGATAAAAAATACGTGTGTAAGAACACATCTTGTAATGTACTTGAAATGTTCAAACTTTTGAGAATCATAGGAAGAAACATGTTTTTCAACCATCTCTGTATCATGGTGTGACACAAGGTGACAATTCAGAAATCTTCAAAACAAAAAACATTACAGAACTGGAAAAAAGATTAATTTCTACAATCCCAGCCAAAAAGATGGTCACACTGACCCATAATACAACCCCTTCCCCCCATATCAATGTTGATTGCACAACAACTTTGGGCATTCATGGAAACAATAAATATATATATTTTTCTACAACTTTGGGGGCCGTTCATTTTTTATGGGGTAGGGGGAGCTGGTGGAATTTGGAGGAGTGGAATTTGAAAATTGTGTGACCCCCCCCCCCCAATTTCCGATTTTTTTTTCTCCTAGCCCTCCCTCCTCTGAGTAATTTTTTGGAAGGCCCCCCCCTTGAATAAAAAATACATATGGTGTTAAAAGTTACCGCAGCATTAAAATTTCGTTTTGTTACATTTCACATAATTTATTGAAAGAAACCTGAAAGCTAGAAAGCTGCTTTTAACAAATCACTCAAAAGAATGAAAAGTCAATTTCTGCTCTTCTTGTTACAGCTCGTCCTGAGCGTGTTGTAGCTGGCTGCTCGTCTGCGTATTCCTCATCTGAGGCGATAAGAGCAAGAACGACATCATTTGAGTCGTCTTCAGAGTCAGGGGCATCATCAGTTTCCTCTCCCTCATTGCTTTCATCACTGCTGTTTAGTTGACCTGATTCATTCCTGCCTCCCACTTCGGCTTGTCCAGTTCTGAGCGTATTCATTCGCAAGAAGTGTCCCATAATTGTCTTCACTTTGTCATTCTTGTTGCTCTTCTGATGCTGTTTTAATAGCCCATGATGTTTTAAGTATTTGTTCAATTCTGGAACACGGAGCTTTTTTAGCTTGGTGGCATCTTCACACAAATTAACCCAATGATAATCTTCATAGGACTTTTCTCTTGCCTCCCTACTTTCCCTTGCCCTTTCCTCCAGTCTCTTCTTTTTTTTGAACTCCATGACCTCAAGATGCTGGAGATAGTCAACCACAAACTTTGGTTGCACAATGAATTTGTCTCCAAATCTCACACCAAGATGCGAAAGGATGGTGAAAGCGACGAATCCTTTAAAAAGCGATTCACTGCTGAACGATCCAGGCAGTTTGATCTTTTGATGTCAGAGGAGGCCGCTTTTCAAAGGGCAGATGGTTGCTCGGAGAGGTTAGGAGAACTGCTACAACCAGAGTACCAGTTAAGACCAAGTGATGGACGGAGACTGAACTACGTTATAAAAGAACACAAAGAGGCTGTTGAGAAACTGAAAGGGCTGTTAAAAATTCTCAGTGATCATGACTCCATGCTCTTCCAGGCGAATGGCATTACCCTGAAGCATGACAAGAAATTCCACCATGACTTCAATGTGGAGCACATCGCTAGGATTGAAGCAAAGCTGCTAAATGTTTCAGGGGAATTAGAAAACCTCGAAAAAAAGAAGGAGACCTTCGACCAGATCTTCAAGGGCCTCACAGGAAACTATGTGTCAAAAAAAAGAAAATTAAAAGAAAACCGTAGGAAATCGAAGAGCAGAAAACGCAAACGGTTTGAAAACAACGTCCGACGCGTGTATCATATCTGCGTTGCAAATCCCCTTGCAAAAGAGCTTCCCAGTTGTCTTCTTTATCCTCCCTCCCTGACAATCCCGGAAGCATGCATAAACGTTGAAGATGTAGCAGCAGTGTTGCTAACACGGGAAGCAGCATTCATCACTCACCTACTGCCATCAAACTACTTAGCAACGCGGCAGGAAGCAGGCTGATTACCAACCTTAAGCCAGAAGTAAGAAACAGGATGTATTGTTTCCTGCATCCTGAAGATTATAGCTCAAACGTCGGAGACACGAACAAAGATGAAGAAGAAAACGACGAAGAAGAGGAAGAAGGGGAAGACAACGAAGAAGAACAGGAGGAAGAAGAAGAGGAAGATAGCGACGACGAGATCAAAGAGAACGTCGAAAATGATGAATTGGACACCTTGTAGTAGTTTCATGCCCCTCCCATTAAATTTCTCAGGAAAAGCCCTGGTAACGAGGTCAGTTCCAATTACAGGACTCAAATTATTGGTCTTTGTTTAATATGCACTTGACAACAACATTTTTATGAATGAAAAGAAAGTTGTTACTATTCAAGACTGTTATTATGGTACGTTCACTGTTATTACAAAATATATAAAAAGCTGTTGAGAAGTTTTCTTGAATATCCTGGAAATGTTTTAGTATATTTGTTATAAATGAAAGAGGTCAATTTTTTCCTCAATTTGTAAAATCTCTTATCCTATTTTTAATCTAATTTTTTCGTCCAACCCCCCCTTTGCTTCATTTTTTTTTCGGCTGGCCCCCCCTTTCAAGCCAATTTTTTTTTAGTGCCCCCCCCCCCCAAATCCCACCAGCCCCCCCTTCCTCATAAAAAATGAACGGTCCCTTGAAAGGGGGTAAAAGGTGAACTGATGTATGGCATCATGTGTCCCAGAAATTTATGACCAGATTTAGATAAAAATTTGGCAGAGCTCACTATTTTCATTTTGTAATTTGATGATATCACTGTGGAAACCATCTAGATGCCAATTTTTATTTTGCTCAAATTACAATGTCAAAAATGTTTCCTTCTCCAGTCAAGTCATGATCGCTTCGATGAAAACTCTAATGACATTTGTTGATTAAATAACAACAGCATCTCTTTAAATTTTAAACACTGTTTAATGTAAAAGAAGAAAATGTCACTAGTGAGCTGAATTTAGTAGACAAAATCAATGTATAAAATGATTGCTGGAGGAGAATGCTTTATGAATTAAAGTGTGAAATAATTCAGCCCATCTTAAACAATGTTTTTGTTCCAGTTTGATTAAAATGAACACTGTGCATCATAAACATGTCGCATAATTTCCATGCTCCTAAGATTTTCTGTCAGTAATTCACTTCGGGAAAATACACATGCACATGAATATTTCATACATTCACATTATGAAGAATAATTTGAATAGCAACAGTGGTGTCTTCCCACGTGAATCTTGATTTAACATTAAGTGATTTAATTTACCTCATACATGTAAGACCTTGCATGTGATTCCAATCATGCTCTTTAAAGTGGTACTATGATCAAAAAATCATTTCCTTTTTTTTTTCTGATTTTGAAAGCGTGTTCGCTTAACACCTTATACTGGCAAAATTTTGAGCTTTGATTTTTATCCAAATGCTGTTTATTTTGAGTGTAAGTTTTGGATTTCATGGTCGGCCATTACTCACGTTCAAAGTTGGCCGATTGGACCTAAGAGGGTTGGATCTAGAGAAAATGACGTCATTTACTCACTAGCTTAAAATTTCAGCGTGTAAACGCAATTTATTATATATGCAAAACACGAGTTGAAAAGTCTGAAAGCCCGAAACTCCCGTGCTGCATATTATTTAGGCCACGTACACACGCATTGCATTCTTAAACTAGTGAGTGTTTGACGTCATTTTCTCCGCGACCCAGCTCTCTCAAGATTTTGAAGTTAGTAATGGCGGACCAATGAATAAGAAAATTCCAGCTAAAATAAACAGGTGTCTTTTTAAAATAAGAACTTTAAACTTGGGTGAGTTAGTGTTTAGTTAACATAGTTTTGAAATCCAAAGGAAAAACAAAATTTTTTTTTGGTCGTAGTACCACTTTAAATCACGAAACACAAGGATTTTCCTGTCAGTCAAATACATGTAGCAGGCTACCAGGTTTTGGCTGCTAACAGCTACAGTCAATGCAAGGGATTTGAACCATTTGAAAAAGCCGTTAAAAATTAAAAAATGGGAAAACAAGGCAATGAAAATGAGATGCCGGGCAATTTATAAAGTGTTCTGCCACAGGCATCCCACTTAATTAGTGTGGAGGCTGCATGTCAGGTCAAACTTTGTCCCTGGCCTGACATATGACAGGCTTACAGCAAAAAGTTATTTGCAGGCTTGTATGGAGAAATGAAAGTGATGTTTTTGTTCCTACTAAACCAACTTCACCTTCAAAGTTTCATCCTTCAAGTACCTATAGGTGCATTTTACAAGAAAGTCAACATATCCTGTCATATTTAGGTGGCTAACATACTCATTCCCTTAATGCCATTAATTTTTAGGACGTAATATATCCAGGTCATCAATAACTGATGATGATTCTCCATCTAACAGCCCAGATAACATCAGTGAGTACTCTAACACTTAATTCATCCACTGCTTGTAATCAGAAAAACATGTGTTGACGTGACTTTCTTAGAAGATATTCACTACCCTGCTGACTTGTAACATTGTGATCTGCCTGGATGATCCTGTATGTAAGCATGGTATAATGTTGTTGAATGATCACAGAGGTGTGGTCAAGTAACTTTTTCATTTCTATTGGTTTTGTCCATATTACTGTTTGTGTTGACAGCTTTTTGCAATTACAACAAGAACCCCAAGAGGCATACAAACTGCAGCTGTGCTTCACAGTTATTATGCTACATAGTACAATCAAGAAAAAGACAATAGGTCATCAAACATTATTAATTGTAGTTTAGGTAAGAGGGGTATGTCTTGCCCAAGAACACAACATAATGTCCCCGGCCACTCTCACGGTGCCTCTCTCCACCCAGTTGTATAAATGGGCACCAGTGAATTTAATGCTGGGGGTAACCCTGCGGTGGACTGGCATCCCATCCAGGGGGAGTAGAAATGCTCCTAGTCGCTTCATGCTACAGAAGCCGGAGATAAGCGCCGGCCTGATGGGCCTTCTAGGCTCATAGCAGACTTTACCTACCTACAGTGCAGACCAGAAATATGCGTCCTACGCAGACGCAAAACGCACGCACGTTTTTTGCGCACACGCGTTTTTAAATGCGCGTATCTAAACGCGCATTTGATGCGCGTTTTTTCTTTTGTTATTCAAACTTGTATTTAGCTGTGATTTTCATTGTTCCACGAAACAATAGACAGACGATAAAATGAATATTTAATTCCTGTGATCAACTCCACGTACTCACCAGAACATTTGAATTGAAGAGCATTGTCAACTGGTCATTGTGAGTTTCGAAATGAGCCAACAAAGTTTAAATTTCTTTTCGCATTCACTAGTCATCCCGTAGCTGACCCCTGATCGTTATTTTGACCTTTTCGTTGCCGAAACTGGAGTTTGGATTGTTGACATACCAAGATGCCCGTCAATGGTGAAAATAATTATGCAGACGTACATGTAGTTTCTGACCTTTCCGCAAATTCTTCGCACTAAAAGTTTGGGAGCAACTTCAGAATACCCGGCCACGATTGCGTGACATTGAACGCTTGCTCCTGCAGTCCCGAAGTCGATGAAAGTTTGAGCTGGTAATCTATGGCTCCTGCAGTCCCGCACTCCCACAGTGGGAAAAGGATGAATATGAAATGGGGATAAAACTACTGCTCCCGCACTCCCGCAGTGGAAAAAGGATGAATATGAAATGGGGATAAAACTATTGCACCCGCACTCCCGCAGTGGAAAAAGGATGAATATGAAATGGGGATAAAACTACTGCTCCCGCACTCCCGCAGTGGAAAAAGGATGAATATGAAATGGGGATAAAACTACTGCTCCCGCACTCCCGCAGTGGAAAAAGGATGAATATGAAATGGGGATAAAACTATTGCACCCGCACTCCCGCAGTGGAAAAAGGATGAATATGAAATGGGGATAAAACTACTGCTCCCGCACTCCCGCAGTGGAAAAAGGATGAATATGAAATGGGGATAAAACTACTGCTCCCGCACTCCCGCAGTGGAAAAAGGATGAATATGAAATGGAGATAAAACTACTG
>NC_090883.1:39209082-39234082 GCF_036669925.1 Montipora capricornis
ATAATGCTGTGACCTCCCTCTAGGTTGCTAAAATGAAGACCATGAAACAATTAAAAAATTGACATCTGCCGGCAGGTACAGGTCACAGGTTACAGGTCATTGTTTTACCAATACAGAAAGTATCCTAAACATTCATAGAAGCTAACCTAAGGCCTAATTATGCCTAAAAAAGTTTTAAGGTCTAAGGTTAAACCTTTTATGAATGTTTAGGATACTTTCTGTATTGGTAAAACAATGACTTGTGACCTGTGGCTGGTGTTTTGTACCAGTCAGACTTCCACGAATAATGCTCGTGCAAAGAACAGCTGAAAGAAAAAGAAATTTCAGGCATTTCCAACAAAACCAATTAACAAAGATAGAGATAACGTGGATTTTGCAACAATCGAACGTTTTGGTCAGTTTACGCCAATATCACTGAGGTGTATAAATTTCTTATTTAGGAACCTTTCATTCGCTTTTGTGCTCGTAATGTTTACCCTTTGCGAGATTTTAGGTTCGTGTGTTCACAAGTTTGTTTTGCATCTGAAAGATGTTTATATTTTCATTTACTACGGTAACCTCTCCCCAGGGGTTATCACACATAGGTTTTAACCAATGAATTCCCTGTGTCCTAATTCTATTGTGCATTTCTCTGTACTTCTGGTTTTCAAACCCATTTTAAAACTCGGTATACCTTTAGGTATCCCGAGTGATAATATTATTATCTCCTTCATTTTTTTTGTTCTTTTGGCTAGAATTTACAGTCACCTGCTGATCGAAATTCCAGTGGTGGGCTTGCAGCAAAGAAGCCTCCAACATTTCCAAAGCCATATGTTGCAAAATCATCAACTCTTCCCAAGAAGCCACCCATTGAGTTGCATAATGGAAGCCTAAACGATCAGAGTTTTAGTCCAATAAAAAAAGATGGCATTTATGCTTCTACTCCAGAATTGAGTTTTTCCACCAAATCAGAAATTTCTCCCGGCACCAGCAACATCAAGACCTCAACACCAGACAATAAGGTTAAACGAAGGGCTGCTCCACCACCCCCACCGCGTCCAGCATTTCCAAAGGCATTATTTGCAGAAAGTAAAACAGACTCTCAAGCTGTTGTTTCTGGAGTTGCACCTAAAAAGCCAAGCCCAGCAATTGGAGCCAACTCTTTGGGTTTAGTAATTCCTGCAACTACAAATGATGCTCAAGCAAAATCAAGCCAAAAGAAAAGACCCGCCCCTCCACGCCCAACTCGGCCAGCTCCACCAAAGCCGCCCCTTAAAGGTTCCACAGATAGTGGAGATTCAAAATGTGAAGGATCTGTTTACAGCACGGATAGAACAAAAGAAATCAAGGCATCATTGAAGAAGCGTTCATTCTCTCTTGATCTGGGGGTGCAACGTGGTAATGACCAAGACGAGCAAGATGGGAATATTGACTGGAGGGGTGTCTCTCCCATTTTCATCCCTCCTCCACCACCCGATGAAATGCCACCCCCTCTGGATGAGTGTGATACCCCTGTGGAACCTTTGACAGAATTTGAAGCAGGCTTTCTTGAAGGTGACCAAAGTTTCCTTTGTACTTGTTGTTCCATTCTACAATTATTATTTTTGAGGAACTTTTCTTTTACAAGAATACTACCTTATTTTGACAATTTACTGTTAAATTATTCAATCTCTAAAACATTACACTAAACACTTGTGGAAATGTGCAACGATTAAGTTGTTATGGAAGTGTGTATAATGCCTTTTTCTTTTTATCAACTAAGGTAGGCTAGTGATAATAATGGTCTTTACATTCTCGTCCCCAGAGGCCACGATTCTCTCATTCAGCACCAACAATATCGACCTCTGGCTGGTTCCGGCTTGTCTGCGCAATCTCAGAAATTTGAAACAATTATTAGCCGTCAACGGTTACCAAAATAGACCCCCGCATGGCCTGCACATATTTTGAAACCGGCAAGAAGTCGTTATTCTCGGTGCTGACCAAAAGAATCCCGGCCTCTGGGGACGAGAATGTGGTCTTTAATGAACAATACGTGGCAGCAAAGGGAGCCAGTTTTCGTAAAAAAGACTATATTATATTACAATCATAATCAGTCACAAATCCAATTATTGAACTCAAATAAATTTTGTGATGAAGCGAAAAGATAAAATTAATTTAAAGAAACACCTGTTAAAATTGTCGAGGATTTTCAACTCCTCCTTTATGCCCTATTGGCCTTTTTCACAAATCCCATAATACAGTTCATTTGGGTGAGAGGGGGGGGGGGGGGGGTTATTTGCATTAAAACAATGGATATCCAGTTCACTGAAGTATGATACAGTCCCAAGAGTACTTAACTTGTATTGTTTTTTATGTAAAGAACCCCTAAATCATATTGCATTTATGGGAATGGGAAAATAGTGAATGTTAGGTATTTCATAAGGAATTCACTGAAGGGAGATTGCTTAGGTATTGGTGTAATTTCATGAGCCCTCCTGACTGTCAGTTCTGATGTCAACAGTCGGAATTCCCCATTCTTTGGGGATTTTAATCACATCTGGTTTCCGATTTTTCATCATGGTTGTTGATTATCAGGGCTAATAATGTTGCTAACAGTAGTACATATAACCGCATTTTTCCCGCTCACCTTTTAACAATTTCAGACCAGGGCTTTAGTGGAGGATCCCTTTAAGTTTGCTATGATCTTGACTCCCTCAAATAAGGTTGTTAAAAATATTTAATTATTTTCCCTTTTCTTTATTCTTTCGTTTAGGAGACGCTCAAGTGAATGGCTTTGTAGACTTTGATAAATACTTGATTCCTTCACCGCGTCAAATCTCAGGAAAAGAGGAAATGCAGATAGAGCCAAGTGACAGGATGTCAGTTCTTGGAACTGTTCATGAACATGCATCATTTCCTGTGGTTCCACCACCTCCTCTTTACTCGGAATGTTCGTCAAATGAGACCATTTCCCAGGAGGAGCATGTTACGACCTCAATCAAGAAAGATCTTCACGAGGACATAAAACCTGGTCTAAATTCTATGCCAGCGTCCTTGATAGAAACAGTGGCGACAAAAACAAGCCAGAACAGTGGAAACACAAAAGATCATGATTCAGGATTCGACCAGAGCTCAGAGGGTCTTACGAGAACTCCTCAGGGGGATCAATTACAAAATGACTCTATACAAAGCTGGGATGATCCCGATTCAGGGTCAAGTTTAGATGGCATAAGTGCAATTCCACCACCTTTGGATTTTGCCTCGACACGTCCTATCACCCCACCCTGTCAGTTCGCGAACCCAACGGTTGAATCCCTTGATGGGTTTGATAGAGAACAAGAAACTGAGCAGGCAAAGCCGCCGAAAAAGCTTAATCCCAGTGAAAATTCGATTCCATGGTTGAAGCAAGGTCAAGCGCCTTTGAATACCACTTTAAGGCTGCAGACATTATCACAGGAAGCAGACTCAGACCTTGGGATGATCATCAGTAAAGATAAGATAAAATTGGGTGACCTTGGTAACGATACATCTTTTACCCGGGGTTATATACCAGAAGCAAAACCCGAGAGTGTTGTCCAGTCACGAAAACAAACAGAAGTCAATGTTGTGGTCAGTGATATTTCGGGATGTGAATTATCAAGCGGTTTATCCGGTGAGGAGAATAAAGAACCTATCAATGCGGAGCCAATTTTAGATTTGACGGACACTGATGTTGGAAAAGGTAGCATCAAGAGAGAAGAACAAATGCAAATTATTTGGCCACTAAATCCTGAACCAAAAGCCAAGGCAGTCGAGATTGTCAGAGAAACTGAAGTTCAAATTGCTCACGACGCAATTAATTCATACACAAAACAGGAGCAACAATCTGAAACTTTTGAACCAGGTGCCAAGAAGATCAAGTCTGAATTAACAGAAGGACAGCCACGGGCAGTTGAAATTGAGAGTCAAGGGTCTGTTATTGAACCTCAAGCCGTTGAGCTGAAACAGAATCTTCAGTCAGAAAAACCAGAAATACGACCCAAACCAATAAGAGTCAGGAAAGAACCATCTATAGATAAGGAGCAATCAAAATTGCTTGTGAAACCAGTCGAGAAGATTAAAGCGGAAAATCCTGAGTCAACAATTAGTACTGTAACAGTTGTCCGTGGAAGGAAATTTGAAAACGAAGCACATCTTACATCCTCAGGTACGGAACCTACAGAGGGTATACGACCAGGGAAACAGGTCATACCTGGAAAACCCGAACCACACCGTAAGGATGAACAACCGGAGACGAGAACCAATCCAGTTACATCTGTCAGACGGTCAAAAGTTGATGTCCCTCAGTCTGTACCTTCGCGACTTCATACACCTTTAGAAGGTACGAAAGGAATGCGAGAGAATGAGCCGGTAAAACCAGTTTTTCAAGCTAAACCAGGTAATCAAAGGTCGCTTGACGTCGAAGAATCACCAATTGCACAGCTACAACAAGAGGAGCAAGAGAGTTCCCAGGTACTTAATTATCTGAAGTCTGAATCTTTCAAGGACACATCTGAAAATAATGTGAAAGTACGAGAGGAAGGTGTTGTTGTAGAAGCCTTAGTCACTCCTGAAGTAAAACCAATGCGCTCTTCACATGACAGACTAAGAGATTTGGAAGGGATGTTTCAAGAGCTTGACAAGGAGGCGTTACCCACACCTGGAGATACAAACAAACGCCCCGAAGCATATGAGGAACTTCCTGTTCAAACTAACTCTACCAAGAAGGTAATACGGGTCCAGACCACAAAAGCACAGGAGTCACTTGAGGTAAACAGTGAAGAAGGTTCAATGAAGGATGTTACAAATGATGTAAGACAGGAATGGGAGTCTGTTCTTGCCGCAGAACCACAAGTCTCTCGTCCTGAGAGTTATGCAGTACGTATAGACGTTGACTCAGATTTGCGACTGGATTTGTCGTCTGTTGAACAAGTCCATGTCCAACCCCGCCCTCCTTCTTCTTCACCCCCCACCACCACGCCCCGGTCGTCCACTTTACCCTCACCCACAGAGTTATACAGTGACAGATCAACGGAGTCTGGAATATCGCTTAGTGAGGAATCGAAGATTTCTGGTGACTTCTCCGTGCCAGTTGGAGACAAGGAAACTGTAGCTTTTCAGACGTGTTCAACCCAAACTGAATTACAAGGTGATGGTAGTGTGAATGATACCAGTGGTGGTGGTGAACCACAGGCACAAACAAAACTCGTGAAAGTGTCTTCAGAGCTTCAAACTCCAATGACCATGCCATCTGGAATGGCTTTGGACTGTACAAGTGAGACATTTCCAGAGACGAGGCAATCGGTAAGGGATTCTAATTTGTCTGACTACACAGACGAGTCATCATCCTCTCTACCTTCGTCTCCTGTTGAGACTGTAAGCACAGTGGAGCCAATACAGTTACCCAAGCCACCACCACTCACTGTTCCACCTCTCAGGCGCTACTCAGATCTGGCATCGGATCTCAACTTTATTTCATCTGCAGCAAAAGCAGCAGATAGAGTGCACCAACCTGAAACAAAACCAGAAGCTCCGCCAAGGCCTGGTGATTCATTACTAAAACGAAGTGGAGTCTCCACTGAGGAGAGGTCAGGAGGTTGGGTGGGGCCAAAGATGAATACCAACAACCCCAAGAGATCAATAATGTGGACAACAGCATTTAAACCAGTTTCATTTGATGAACAGGCAAATAAAGTTGCGCGCCCAGTTTCTTTTAATGTCACTTCAACCGTGGGCGCTTCCGTCTCGCCATCCACAAACGCCACTGGTGTGGGTGTGAGCAAGAGTTCTTACACCATAGAAAGGAGGTCGCCCGACGAATCATCGGAGAACATTTCCTTGGAACAAGAAAACGCTCCCAAGAAATCCCCTGACGTCAAAGAATCGTTTTCATATCAAATTGCATTAACTGATCCCAATAACAATTCTTTGCTGAAGAAAACGGAGCCTTGTCCATCGAAAAGCGAAAACGTGCATTTGATGAACTCCTCTGAATCACAAATATCTTCCAGTGATAACCTGCTCAAAAAGGATGAAAATAGCCCTGGCTCTCAGAGTCGTTTTGCGAACGTCCAAAGCTCAGCGTCAATTCGTGATCAAATTATGCGTGCTTCAGTAGGAGGAAATAGAGCCCAACGGAGACCACTGTCTGCAGTTGTCGATAGCTCCAAATTCCAGATCTTGACTACAGGTCCGAAGCCTCTAATTAAAACGGGGGGAAGTTGGGCCGACGTGAAGAAGCGAGCTGCAATTCAAGCATCCGACGTGGAAAGGACAGGAAATACATCCCGGAAACACACCAGTAGAGAAGAGGACAAACCGAGGAACCCAGATTTACCTCATTCTACTGCAAAACCACTTCAGCTAATAATATCCGTGGATACTAAGCAAGGGGAACCCAAAGGCATCAACAGCAAAACACATGAGATGCCAGTGTCCCCGGCTAAGGAAGTTAGTGTAAAACTACAAGCAGCACGGCCATCAGAAACTAAATCAAAATCATTCCTACCAGCTGCCAATAAACCTTTGACCTTCAGGTCAACCACAGAAAACGAGCAAGATCAAAAAGAAGCAGACCCGCTACCAACAGTTACATTGAGAACAAAAACAGGAAAGGAAGATCCATCCAAGCGGCATTCATTGCCTGCTTACATAATTCAGGGCTCTGATGGCAAACAGCCGCCTAAGACAAGTACCGCGGCTGCACAGGTACGAACATAATTCTCTTAAGGATTCTAGCATTACTCTCTAAGGGGTTTTCGTACTTTTGATAGATGGATGTCATGTCTTCCCGTGAAAGATTTTGTGTGACGTCACGGCGGTCATGTTGGGTCCTGTGCTACATTTATCATGCAAACTTTCTTTTGTCTGTTAAAAATGGATCGCTGATGATCTCGTGAGTAAAAACGCGCTCATTCACTCTTAGTGCAGGGCCACTTTAACCAGTTTTTTAAATTTCAAAAAGGAAAGATGACCACCCATTTTGCTCTCAGCTCAGTTTGGACATCGCATTTTCTTTCTTTCAGTTCCATTTTATTGTGAAGGAAGTAAAGACTGACACGTCTGTGGTGCCTCAAGGAATGGTGGCAGCCTTGAAAGCATTAAGAGAAAAGAAGTGAACCTGTGATGGTAATAGTACTGCTTTATTGAAGTGCCACTAGGATAAAAAATTCTCTTCTCTTTTTTGTTCAAGCTGTGCCTGATTCTTGGCTGATTAAGACTGATTTATTTACGTGCACACACTGCATCCTCTATTGAGCACAGTAATTTCGAAATTAAAAGGGATACGTCCAGAGGTGAATGTTATTTTAAGTGTCACAAAGTGCCCTTAGGTACTCTCGTCATTCCCAGATCCCCATTACTCGAATACAGTTAACATCACAATTTCCCCTAAACTCTGCTCCTCAAGTAAAGGTGGCCAGCTTCATGTAAACTAACTTTAAAAGGTTGGAAAAAGGGGGCGTTAACCATTTGCACGGAAAATCCGGTTGGATTGGAGTGCTCGTAATGGTGTGGCATTTCGCCAGGCCCGAGTCTCTCGCGGCTGGAAGAAAACAATAACAAATCAAAATGGCGGCGGCGGCGGCGGTCGAAAGCCGAGGTGAACCGGGTCGAGTGGGAGTTGACAAATGGTACCGGAATTTTCCGGTCATTTCGGTTAGAACAGGAAAAGAGGAATAAGTCTGAGGATTTCCATATTTTTCGGAACTTTCCGGTGAAATGAGCTGTACCATTTGATTTCGGTTTTTGTTGATAAATGGTAAACGTTAAGGGAGGAAAAAATAGACGTTTTTGCAGATACGGCGGCCATTTTGATTTCTGTTGTTTCTAAAGACATTATGGGATGCTCAGGGGGCAAATTAATATGTATTTGCCCCCTGTGCATCCCCCTTATAGCTATTTGAAACAACAGAAATCAAAATGGCGGCCGTATCTGCAAAAAGGTCAATTCGTGCTGGACATCAAAATTTGTCGTGCATCCAAGTACTTGCATTTCTGAACGGGAGTGACTTTTTTGTGACCAATGGCAGTTTTAGAAATCAAGGGACTCGAATTTCGGGATATTTTTTTCGATAAGTCTTCAATTTTGTCACACAAGACTTCGCAGGCCAGTAGATTCCAAGACACTTAAGCTGCGTCTTTGTTTATCAAACAAAACTTGCTAGTAGTCAGCAGTCTGAGTTCAGGGATTAGTCTGATCATCCATAGGATTTATGTTCGGTCGTCTTGTCCAGTGTTCAATGAATTCCACCACGCTTTTGTTTAAATAGGGGTGAACTGTCTTTATCATTCCAGTTGCTTTTCCACTCTTGTTTTTATTTCAATTATTGTTTCTCCTGAATAGTTCCATAAACGTTAATTTCATCTTGTATATACTGAATGTTCTTCACTTTAATTAATTGTTGCAGGCGAGAAGGACCATTGGGCCAACAAAGTCACTTACACTAGGTTGTGAATTAGACTATGCAACGAATATATAAATGGTAGTATTTTTAGCAGTATGATTAAAACAGGGCGGAAAGTCAATACTGAAGCATTTTTGCAACAAAATCACGAGATGGGGGAAAAGGACATGCACACCTTGTCTCCAAAAGATGGAAACATGGTTAGCATGCTTTTGTACATAAAGATTGTTTACTTCAATGAATAAGATATAATTCTAGACTTGAGGGGGAAAAATATTTAAGAATCTTGTTTTGGAAAGGAATATGGTGTTATTGTTTCAAGAAAGGAAATGATGTCTTCATACATGCTGTTAAATAGGTAAAAATGATTAAGACTTGAAACATTGCTGACAGTATGGATGCAGTAGTTAAGGGAAATATATATTTAATAATCTTGTGTTTGGAATATGTAGTGGTACAATGAAGGCAAATAGTGTCTTCATACATTCTGCTACATTCTTGTTTAAAGGAAATGATGTCTTCATACATGCTGTTAAATAGGTAAAAATGATTAAGACTTGAAACATTGCTGACAGTATGGATGCAGTAGTTAAGGGAAATATATATATTTAATAATCTTGTTTTTGGAATATATTGTTGTACAATGAAAGCAAATAGTGTCTTCGTACATTCTGCTACAGTAGCCATAATCAAGACTTCGAAAAGTGTTTTTGTGTGATACAGTGAACATGACTTGAGGCCCTCAGGGCAATAAGGTACAAATGAATAGGTACAAAAGCAAAATAAGTTTTTGTTAATTCTTGTAATTTATTAGGGACGTCAGTAACTAGCAGAACTAGAAATACAATTCGAACAATAGCCCACTTTCGACATATTAAAATTCAGTCCTAAACAAAAGGCATCTCGAGGCTCTGGGAAATAAACTCATACAAATCCCCAGAGCCTCGAGATCATGCCATTTGTTTAGAACTGAATTTTAATATATCGAAATTGGTCTGTTAGCGCCAAATAGTTTAATTTTGTTACTTGTGAAATAATCGTTTACTTTTTCTGGAAATGTTAAATAACTATTTTCTGCTATTAAAAAGAATAAAGGGCTGATGAATTTTCGAATGTCACGTTCTGATATTGACCTTCTGCAAATTATTCTTTACATTTGTTTTAAAATATCCTTAATAGCATATACGTGGACAAATTTCTCCACTCTTATTGGCTAAGAGAAATGCAGTTTCCAGGTAACAAACCAAACATCCTGATTGGTCAGTGATCAAAGAAAGTCTCAGATGGCCAATTAAATGAATCCCGGGTGGCGCAATTTTTGCTTGACACGCCTGCGTTTCCTTCGCATTAATTACGATAATTTCATCTATATTATTAAGTACTCGTGCAATACAAAATACAATATAACAGGGTTTTCGACAGTTTTGTGTGGACGTGATATTTTTGGCGCCGCAAGGAGCGAGCTTCCTAGGGGGATCTGGGGGCATACGCATACCCGCCAAGGAAATTTTTAAAACATAAGACTCAAAAACGCTGTTTCCAATGTTTCTGGAACCCAAGAATCAGCTTCCCAGGCAAGGCTGGATTTCAATCAAATTCTCTTCAAAAAGTTGGTAAAAAAATAAAACAACCCTTCAAATATTGGCATCAATAACGTCCAGCCTCAAACGAAAACCCTGAATACAAAATAACTTTTTTTGGTCAAAGACTACAAATTGCACGTGAAAACATCTCAGTGATAAACCATTACCAAAAAATCCTTGGTTTTTTTTTAACTTCATTATAGACCACTTACATAAATGGCGACCACCTTTACATTCGTTTGTATTTATGTCTCTTGAAATTTGCTCGTCGTTGCGAGGCTAGAAAGGCTTATTAGCATTAAAAACGAAGAATATTTTATTTGGCTGCCATGCAAAGTGTCTTCAATGGCTTTGAAGCTTATGTAAGCTTCTATTAAATTAACCACTCTCCTTAAGTTGGAGCTTCCCAGTAGTTGCAGGGGACGCATAACATTGACGAACCGAGCTTAGCAACGCTGAAGCTGACTGGCTCACAGTCAGTGCTAACCGTTCTTTGCCTCCTTTGCTTGGTCACGTGTACTCGCACATGTGACCGCATCCTGCAGGGCACCAAATATGATTTGCAAACCATTCTCGCATGTGAGTAAGATGACCGCCATGACCACACCCTTGGCACCATACATTTGGACCTTTGACAATCAGATGGCTGTGAAAAAAAAAAAAAAAAAAAGAAGGAAATGCGCAGGTACAAACTAAGAAAGAGAGTCAGAAAACTGAGAATTGAAAAACCACTTCCTTCGGAATTTAGAAAAGCTAGCCCACTGAAATGCCAAATGGTAAAAACGCATACAAGGAACAGTTTAAATTACCACAAAGAACATGGCGCCACGAGGCTCCGGCATCTTTCACAATACCAACCGGACTTGGTTAGCGGTTTGGAACATCTTCCACACATTGTGTACACAGTCGTAGAGGCCTGACAAGGACACAAAAATGCCGTGATTTTAGGAAAAAAAAGAACTTCCGAAAAAAAAACAAAAACAAACATGAAATGACGTTGCTATTTACTTCTTTTTGATCCATAAGCACAATATAACAATTGTTAGGGAGCTTATTAAGCACGCGACGGTTTTGAGACGCAGACGGCAACCGAAAGTGAGCTGTTTTCCCTTTTAAGTGTTCTTCACACAACCACATTTACGTTGCTAAGTATGTTTTCTCCTTTAGAGATGATTAGTTTTAAAATCTGGGAGACACAACTGTCCTGACCTCGGCTATTCAAGGGGTGGATAACGCTATCCACCGGATAAATCACTATCCAGTGGATGGCGCTATCTACCCTTCGAACAACTGGGCAATGGCATGCGAAATGTTCACTTTTGGTTGCCGTCCGCGGCTCAAGAACATCGCGTGCTTAGCACCCTATTGTGTTCAACACGGCAGCATTACCTGATTTAGTGAACTGATCGCTCGCAGACTAGAAAGTTGAATGATTTGTGTCGCCACGGACCACAACTGAAGGCGGCCAAGTAAATCTGTTTTAGAGACGCGGATTAAAAGAAAACCAATAAAATTCTACAAAGCCATTTTAAAGGTAAACCAGTTTTATCCGTCGATTGCAAATGAGCATTTCACGTTAAACATCGACTTCCGGTTTCACCTAAAGACTTCACTTAAAAAAAACCCAGTTTCTAGTGGAACGAAGAATAGGTTTTCTTGTGACGTCATCGTCGTCATGTTGGTGAACGAACACAAGAAATCTCTCATTAGCTTCTTTTGTTCATCCACAAGTAGTCGTGCATTTCTCTCTTGTTATTTGTGTCTCTAAAGGTTGGTTGAAAACGTCCTATACGCTGATCAAGATGTAGTGTTTTCTTTGTCATTCAGGGAAGGGTTCATCAAAGTCGTTGCGAAGAGGGTCGGTAGATATCCACCACTATTCAACGAGACTGAGGTGAATAATTGTTAATTATTACACAGCGGTAACCGTTATGTGGCTGTTTGCGCACAGACACCTATTAAGCCCCATATAAAATTCAACATACCGATGTAAGACATAACCCACTGCTCCTGCGTTTGCTCATCTATTCTACTACGAATTTTATCCCCAAGGACAATCAGCGCTGACACACACATCTGGACATCTCCCTTCGGACCAAGCAAAGATAAAAATGAACGTGTGTTACTTAGCGCAAAATAAAGGACAGGAAGGTATCTTTTTTAAACTTAATAACTTAAAGGGAAACTCCACTAAAACAACAAAATAACCTTAAACCACAGAACATAATCTTTACAATTAAAATTGTTCAAACTTTTTCCAATGAAAGCGTTTGTATCCGAAAAAATGAATTTCAAAACGCTCGTTTTGGCTTTCAAATTTCCCGGGCGCCGCCATCTTGAAAATTTGGGACGTAACGTGGGTGCCCTATTAGGGAGCTTACGCAACGACAACGGCGACGGTAACGAGAACGTCACAAATTTGCATATTCATTGGGCAAAAACAAAAACTTTGCACGCCCTGCACGTGCGTTTTTCACTTTTGTCCATTTCTTTGCCGTCGTCAGCGAAACTACAACGTGAAATAGCCTAATTTGAAGTTTTATGAACAACGTTAGCACTTGAGGATAAATTACCATCTTCTCCCCTAAATTAAGCGCCGTTCCTACCAATGTCATTTTTAAGTAACTACCACACCCCTGCCGTATCAAAAAGGTTGAAATAGACACGAAGCGATTAAAATAAAGCGAATTTATATTTTGACATGACGTTCTCGTTGCCGTCGCCGTTGTCGTTGCTTAAGCTCCCTATTGTTCCAGAACAAACGCTCTTTGTGTCAGAACAATAGGCAACCACTTCACGACACAAATATTCAAGATGGAGGCGCCCGTGAAATTTGAAAGCCAAAACAAGCGCTTTTGAAATTCACTTTTTTCGGATTCAAACGCTTTCATTAGAAGAAATTTGCAAATTTTTAATTGCACACATTATGTTCTGTGGCTTAAGTTATTTTGTTGTTTCACTGGGGGTTCCCTTTAAAGTGACCTAAAGGCCAAAATGGTTTTTGTGGTCGTCTTCTTCATGTCAACTAGTTGCCAAGTCAGGTTGGAGTGACAGCTATGAAGCGTTATCACATGGCGTCACGGTGGCCATGTTGGTGTCACAAAACAAAGAAATGGTGGCCATGATGGTGTACAAAACTAATCCTCCAGGAATTGAACTTTACGCAAATAATTCTTTTGTTTCGGTAATCCACTATGGCCGCTGGTCTTGTCAAGACAATTGAATGAAGGGGTAGTTTCTAAAGAAACTGTGGTGCTGCGTCGGTGGGGAAGTAGTATACAAAAATTTGGTTTGTCAACGGAGTTGATAATGTAAATTGACCACCGTACAGAGATTCTAAAAGCTGACGTTTCGAGCGTTAGCCCTTCGTCAGAGCGAATCGAGGGATTATGGGTTACGTGTAGTTTTTATAGTAGAGCAGGAGCTACGCTATTGGTGGTAACATGGCAACGTGAAAAGTAGGAATATATTAGTTAAATGAAAAGCATTCGTTAATACCGTGAGGATTAAGGGTGCCGATTCGAAAGATGAATTTTTGTTCCAGATTCTTGCGGCTTTCCGTCGTACCTAGATGTAGGGAAAGGCCGCAGATAGCCATGTGTTTTTTGGAGTGGTTAGGCAGATTAAAATGGCGAGCGACTGGCTTAGATGCATCCTTGTCATTCTTCTCAAAATCGCGAAGGTGTTCGCGGAATCGGTCACCTAGTCGTCTACCTGTCTCACCAATGTATAATTTATTGCATAACGTACAGGTTATGCAATAAATGACATTTGCGGAGGTACATGTGAAACGATCGGTGATCTTAACAGATCGCTTAGGTCCCGATATCTTGCTAGTGTTAACAATGAAAACACAAGTTTTGCATCGTGAGCGCGCGCATTTGAAAGTGCCGGGTTGCTCCTTGGTTTTGAGCGCGCTTCTAACTAAAAAGTGGCCTACGTTTTTGTCGCGTTTGAATGAAATAAGTGGAGGTTGCGAAAAGATTCTACCAGTCTCGGGATCATTTTGGAGTAATTTAAAATTACTAAGAATGATGCTTTTGACTGCGTGATTATGAGGATGGAAAGTGAGGGTGAATGGAATTCTGTCATTCTTATCTTTCTGTGACGTTTGTAGTGACGACTGTCGATCAAATTGTTGGGCGCGATGATGGCCCGCTTTGACCACAGAGACAGGATAGCCACGTTTTTCGAAGAACTGGCACATCTCCTCTGATTTGCTGGAAAAATCGGAGTCATCACCACATAGACGTCGAAGTCTAAGAAATTGAGAATAAGGAATGGAGTTCTTGACATGTGATGGATGTGACGATGAATACAACAAATAACTGTGTGAATCAGTAGGTTTGTAGTGCACACTAGTACATAGCACGTTGCCTCTAATAGAAACTTTGATATCTAGGAAAGCCAATGAAGTTTCCGAAATTTCCCAGGTATATTTAAGAGCTGGATGAAAAGAGTTAACACATGGCTATCTGCGGCCTTTCCCTACATCTAGGTACGACGGAAAGCCGCAAGAATCTGGAACAAAAATTCATCTTTCAAATCGGCACCCTTAATCCTCACGGTATTAACGAACGCTTTTCATTTAACTAATATATTCCTACTTTTCACGTTGCCATGTTACCACCAATAGCGTAGCTCCTGCTCTACTATAAAAACTACACGTAACCCATAATCCCTCGATTCGCTCTGACGAAGGGCTAACGCTCGAAACGTCAGCTTTTAGAATCTCTGTACGGTGGTCAATTTACATTATCAACTCCGTTGATAAACCAAATTTTTGTCAAGACAATGTTCGTTTCATTAATAATTCATGACCCTAACAGCCCATCAAAACATTGATAAAATGTCACGCGCATGAGCTTTAAACCCGATAAAAGACTCCTCATTGGAATTCTTTAGGTAAAGAACAGTAATGATGTTAATATCATCCCCTCACATTTTGAACCTTTGTTCGGACTCCCGAGGGACACGCTGTTTGTGGAATGTTTTTGAAACCGGTCAAAAAACTCGCTACGCCTCGTGTTTTTAAACACTAAAGGCTGGGAGACACTAGGCGATAAGTCGCTGCGACGCGTCGCGGGGACAAGTCGCCGCAACAAATCGCCTTGTGTGACACGGTTAATTTCATGAAAATCATTGTCGCTGCGGCAGAATTTTGTCGCCACGATCAGTCGCACGAATTCAAACCAGTTTGAATTCGTGCGACTTATCGCAGCGACAAAATTAGCGAAAGCGGCGTTGTCGCATCGTGTGTACACTTCCGGCAAAAAGTCGCTAGGACAAAATATAAATGAACCAATGAGAGAGCGTCATCTGGTCAGCCATATTGAATTAGAAAACTAGTTCACAATCCCCCTCATACGAGATCACTGCGTGTGCTCCGAACAGGCGTCGCGTCGCAGCGACTTGTTTTGCAAGTGGTACACATGGAGCAACTTGGGAATGATTTTCGTACAGGTCCCTACCTCATTATGCATGCAGAATAAATTAATTATTCATTCGCGCTATTGTTTTGTAGAACAATACGTATACCCAAGAGAACCGAATATATACATGGGTAATTTGTACTTACGGGATGAATAAAAACGGATCTCATTTTTTCTCTCCCTCCCTCTCTCTCTTCTTTCCCTTCATCGCCCACACCGTTACTCGTTTTTGTCTCAGCTTTCCTCTTTCTATCCCTTCGTCTTGTTCTTATTTCCAGACCCCGCTCGGCTTTTTCTGCCATTTTATCCAAAGATATGCCACTCGCAGCTTGCCTTGAACTCCCACCCATTTTAAACCTCTGGATTACTTGTCCCTGTTCTTTACCATTGAGCTAACGTGTCAAGTTGCTAATTCACACCTTGAAAATGATATTTATTTTGAATTCTGGCTGACTATTTACATAACAATGATACGTAATTATATACACGTGCCGCGCCGAGCACCTACAATCGAACTTACACTTGTAGGTTACCGTTAAGAGATCCCTGTTTTACTACTCTTGAAACAACCCATCCCTTTAATAATGCTCACCGTAACCCTAATTACGACTAAAGGCACTGTTTAGGCTTAAGGTTAGTCCCTGTAATAGTTTAAGGTTTTCCAGTATTGCTGTGAACTGTGACCTGCTTTTCCTTCATGCCCCGTGCGTGCGGCACACTTATAAGTTCACTGCGTGGAAGAGTATACCACTCTTAAAGTCTGACTGGTGCATCTTTCATGGGAAACTTTCATGCACGAGTTCATTGCAATTAAAATCGTTTCATATTTCCCTTCTTTTGAAGCAAACTTGTGTCTTCGTAATAATCAAAATGGCTACCGAAGTAAAAGAGTCACAGCAATGGAAGATTTGATCATTTGGAAATTGTCCCTGCTTTATAGCCTTTCCAGAGTTGTGCATAGAGTGCTGCAAAAAAAACAATTTACTTTCGTCTTCCGAGTCCAAAACCTGTGCGAAAACGCAGTCAGTTGGCAAAGACAAAGTGCCGCATCGGGAGATGGATCTGTTTCGCGATGCTCAAGAAAAAACTGCAATGGATAGCCTTCAATCCGCCAGAACACATATTAATTTTCTGACCGTAAACTTTCCTTGAAAAAATATTAGCCCTAGCTACCTGTGGCCGGAAAGTTTACAACTGCCTACAAGACAAGGGCTAACATCATCTCACCGCAGTTAACCATCGCCTAAACTTCGTCGACCCAGACAAACGAGCCCACAGCAGGGCATTGAAAAGACATGATGGGGAGTGAAACGAAGTATACCTCGTAGGGGAACATCCATGGATCTCTACCAAAGCTATTTACTTGGAAGTATCATTGAGCATATTGCCGATCTCTACAAAGAGCGATAAATCGCAAAATCCCTCTAAATGCACCGTTCGTGATCCCAAATACAGGAAAGGAAGAAAATATACACTTTGCAGTGTCTCGGCGAGTTTTTAAGCAGACAGGAAGAACAATTTGACGATAAAAAGAGCAGGTAGCCATTAAATTTCTTATGACAGTACTTTTATTTGGTTTGTTTGTTATGTTTGCGAATCTGAACTCTATTACTACGATTGCTTGAAACTCCACTTCTTGCGCTTATTCTAAAACTGACAAATGGGTAAAATTGCAGGAAAAGTGCCGAAATTGCAGGAAAAACTGTTCGATATTCCGTATTTCAGACAGAACTTCGACCGACTTTTTTTAAGTCCATATAGACTTAGAAAAAAAACCTCTAAAAAGAAAGAACAAAGCGTCACAGTCCCAAAGGACGTCTATTGTTATCACTATTGTTTTCTTGAAACAAAGGAGTGTATGCATAATGAAGTAGGGACCTGTGCGGAAATCTTGCCGCAACTTGTCGCAGAGACATGTCGCTGCGACTTGTCGCCTAGTGTGTCCCGGCCTTAAACGCACTATAAAAGGTGTGGTGCCTTCCATTTAGGCATATGCAAATGATTTATCAATCAACCGTGGCCGCAACCGAGAGCTCTGTGATAATTTCTTCAATTAAAAAGCCCCTTAGGGCCCGGCCAAATGGGAAATGTTTCGCGTTTAAACAACATCGTTTGGCCACCTCGTTTGGTGCAGTTTGATCGTGTTTAGTCGTGTTTGAAAAATTTGAAGGCCATTAAACATTCGTTTGGCCAGCCATATCAGACATGTTTGGCACGTGCATGCGTGGCACGTGCATGCGTGGCTCGTGCATGCGTACCACGCTTGCTCAGCCGCTTGTATCCAGGTGTTGTTTACGTATTTGTGACCCATAGTTCTTTGCTTGTGGAGTTTGATCTGAGTTAGATCAAAAATGTTTTAATTGTTTGGCCACTCACTTCAACATTAGCATGTTTGGTCACCAAACAATGTTTGATATTGTTTAAACGCCAAACATTTCCCGTTTGTTCGTATTATTTCATAAAATGTTATACGTCGTTCTTTTTTTTAACCCCCAGTACCTTTTTCTAGCGCTAGAAATATGTTTTTAGGGCTTCCGTCTTTGTGTTGCTCTTTGTTGATCACCATCTTAGATAATTAATCAGTCGTGCTTGAACGAATTCGAACAAAAGCAGAGTGTGAAGCGACCTCATGTATAATAGTGCGTGCTCGTGTTTAAACCCGATAAAACACTGCAGCTCGTTTTTTTAAACAGTACATCAAATCTTGAATAACCTTTTAAAGTAATCATCCTATAGTTCCAAGTAGTGTTACAATTTTCAGTGTAACAAAACTAAAGTAACTACCTTACAAAAAGGGGCTTTCTGCACAGAACCCTACCTTGTCTGCCAAATGGTGAAGCATTTCCTCGACAAGTGGAGAAAAATCCCACTCGGGTAGCGGCTGACAAAAAACAGCAACACCGGGGTTAACATATAACATCTTCCTCATTACAACAGCGAAAATGCTTCATCTCGAAAACATCAACCCCAGCAGTATAGTGGGACAATTGTCACCTGGAAAGGGAGGGGGGGGGGGGGGAACTTTCTCACAATCCCCTCTCAGCGAGGTGAGTGAGAAAGATGTTTCGAGTCGTGAAATTTTGAAATTGCATTATTTTCTTTGGTCTGGAAAACATGTTCAAAGATCAAATTTACATAATAAACAAACTGTAACAATAAAGCATAATAACCGAATTTTCACGAACTGCCTTTCGGGCCCGAAACGTTTTCGGGGCTTTCGAGAAACAGGCCACTGAACCTAGTTTAATGGCCTAGCTCCCACGAGTGTCCTATAGCTCATTGGTAGAGCATCCGAACTAGTAATCGGAAGGTCATGCAAAGGAGCTCTAGGGTTTTTTTTAGTATCCCCTTTCGCATCCCAATGTGCCGTTCCTGTCTCCTCTCTTCATTTAACGGGTGGAACTGAGCTGCGAGGAACCTTTCCTTTACATTTGTTAGAACATGAACAAGACAGGGTAGTTACAAGAACATTTGGCTTATTTACCAAGACTTTGTTTGAGGAAGGGTCAGTTTCTTGAAATTCTACGATGCTTGAATCGATCACGGATTTTGCATTAGTGGCGCTCAAGGATTCAGATTCGACATTGCTGAGAAGTGAATAAAATTAAATAATTAAACCAAGCACTTCACAGAGTATACTGAAGCAGCGCTTAAAAGTACTTTCTTCCGGTTTCGCGCATTGGTGAGAGAACTCGCCTTACCCCAGTAGGGCCTGGGTTCGATCCTTCCATAAACCTTGCATACGGAACCCGCGCCCGCAGTGCGCGCGGCAGTCAAAACTGTGCTATCCTGTCAATCATTTGCCCTTTCACCGGAAACAGTGCATTTCGGATGTGCGTGTCGATCTACCGCCGTCGAAAGGAAGCGATTAAAGTCTTTATTCGCGAAGTTAACTCAAATAAATAAATTATCAATACGGTTTTGCCGTCTTCTTACACTTGATTCGAAAATACCAGCCTGAATTCGTCTTAGATTAGTTAGAAAAAGCACAAATAAAAGCCAAAGCACAACAGCTTACGTTCGAATTCTGCTCGCCGACAACCCAAGTTTGTTGACAAAAAATTGCCACAAAATGTTTTAAATGGTTTTCTGGCTCTCTATTAATAGCGCTCACGTGCATTTTAAATGGAGTATCGGGAAAGAAAAATTGTCAAGCTGATATTTGTTTCGTATAAACATACCTTTTCAAGTAGCGAAAATTTGTATAAGCACTAGAAAACTTTTACTAACCATTGCCTGAAGGAACACCTTTGAGAAGCTGCAGGGAAGCCGCTGATGAATTTTGCACAAAAACCTCGGCCCCTAACACCGGAAAGCCAGACTTGGAAAGTTTTTCAGTGGAAGGCTCACTAAAGAAGAGTTTCTAGAGCTTGCCCTCCCGCAGGTCGCCAGAAAGGTGCAAACAATTAGCTGATTCATGTCTGAAAAGAGTAAGGTCTAGAAGGTGCAGTCAAATTTTGTTTCTTGTATTGAGCAAACATTTATTTAAAACTTTTCCCTCACTACCAAATAAGAACTTGCTGTGTCTTGCAATTCTACAGTGAATTACTATTAGGCCAATACGAGAATCAACATCAAAGAGGCACTCCCAGGGGTTTGAGGGAAGAAGTGAACATGGCTTATTTGAACTGGGGAACAGAGGAACAATATCAAAATATTTTAGGGAACAAGGGAAGAAAACCAATATTTCAATTTTAGGCATCAAAAGGCTGTGAACAAGTTTCAAAGTAATTTGGGGAACAAGGAAACACAAGAAAATATCTAAAGGGAACAAGGACTCCTCTCCCCAAGAGGCCCTCATCAAATGTTCTGCCTCTATCCAACAGCTCAAACAAGCTATTCAACCAATTGTTGAATGACCAACAGGAAAAGAAGACTCTCTAAGATAAACAAATTATTTATAATAATTATCACTTAAGCATGCGAAACAATGCTCAGATGCTTATGAGCACCCTCATGCCCATGTTTGTAAAAAAGCACCATGAAGTATTCCTTGCGGCTGGTTTAGGCATTGTTTTATCTTTCAACATCGGGCAAAACCAAATCAACTCCATTCTCAGAGGGCACTGGGGAAAGAGGCTAGAAGAAAAAACTTGCATTAATCCAATTCTTCCAAGGTAATCTTTACAGAATAAGATTGTTGAAGGAACACTTTTGAGTGCCAACCTTAAGCCTTTTAAAACAAGTGCAAACAATATTAATAGTCTTTAAATTCACAAAATGTCAAACAGCACATTTTATTCTCATATTCAATTAGCTTAGGCCGCAATATTCCTTAAAACTATGCAGAACTATTTACCATAAAATGTGGAACATTTCCTGCCTATCTAAATATGCTGCAAAAGGGCTCCAAAAAGCAACCAGTTAAGTTTTTAGATAAAGATACACAATACCTAAAAAATAAATTATTTGATGTGATTAAGACATTGAATGACCAAGCAATAAATAAATGGCAGCAATGTATGTTAGGTTCACAAAAAGGGAAAAAAATATTCCTCAACTGATGTTTCAATATGCATATTTTAAATTAATTTTCTATCAACAACTCAAGAGACTGACTTTTCACTGGCATTGATTTACATTTCCATGATAAGTTTTAAAGTGAATCTGGCAACCACAGTGCCCTATGAAATTGGAAATAACTTAAACAAACTCTTTAAACTAACATTTTACAAGGGACACCATTGTTAATGCCCTGCGAAGAACAAAGATTAAATTGAAAAAAGAGTTGGTCTGGAGTTTATCCACAATGGACAGTTAGTGGCTGCATTCACCAATGTAGAGAACAAACACATCAAGTTTCTTCTCAAGCAACCAGGTGTTCAAGGAGCTATTCAATTTCCAAAGAACTATGGTAGTGTGCAACAGTACCTGGGTGAATTTGGGTACGTGGCCTGAAACAGAAACTTGTGGAGCCAAACAACTTGTTGAGCTTAGTACTTAAACTGGGTAGATAATTATGTCTACAAATATTGTCTATTCAACCAACGGCTTCTCCTAATTTTGTGTACCATTCACTTGTTGAGTTCCTTAATTAAGAAAATCGCTAATTCAATTAAGGATTCAAGTCCTTTCAAATCATCAAAGTTACTTTGCGCCACCAGGAACAAAAGAAAAAATACAAGCAATGAAGACAAACTGCTCAAAAATGCACGACTCCCTTTGAAACAGCAAAACGGGCCGGGGATCCTGAAGTCACTAAAAAGTGCTGCATGCTACGTGGATGTTTGCAGAACGATCGCAAGTTGTAAGCACTGAAAGAAAACTCCACTCCAGATCTGATAGATGATGGTCGTGCAAGACTCGCCAAGCACGTGGAACACCCAACAGGATTGTTTGTTGTTTGGCACAGCAGATGAACGAAAAATTGTTCCCCTCACTATTAAGTTCCAACCCGATAAGACCAATCTTGCCCAAATACAACAACAATTTCGGCAGCAGGCAAGCTCATCACAAGCCATCGAAGTTGGCATAAAGCAGCATAGCGCTTCACCTGAAGTTCGATCATGATGGACACAAACAAGAGCTGAAAAAACTTCATATGGTCAGACGGCCAAATGCGATTGACCCAACACTCATTAGAGCGGCTCAGTTATCGGACATCAAAGTGCTGAACAAACCAAGGGATTTCGTCGTAAAAATGTTCACTCAGCAACGTCTTCTTCCTCCACAGAATAAAGTTCAAAGGCGATCCTGGTTTTTAATCACATGCTAGACCAATTCATAAACTGGATAAAGTGGATTGGCAAATTGATTGCCAGAACAATGCGTCATTTCTGTCCCGCTGAGTTCAAAGAAGCAACGGTCAAGAGAGTCACAAGAGAAGGCTAAGCGAATGTCCACCGATCTAACCAATCCGAAGGTAAACAAAATTGCACAAGGATAGCACAGTTTTTCCCGCTCGCTGAATTCTGATTGGTCAGTTTAAATTTCAGTAGCTCTCGCCGTATGCAAGGAAAAGTCGTGAGGTTGGTTGAGTTTGCTGGTTCTCTACTTTGCTTTGGGTTTTCTGATTTTCCCCCATCTTTTCATATGATTGCTTGTATTTCGTTTGATTTGATTTGATTTCATTTGATATCAAGTGTGCCCAATTATTAGAACAAAGGTGCTTATCAACTAAATCAACCAAATGAGATTGGGACTTACAAGTATTATATTTATCTTATTATGTGACTATTACCATGTGATGCAAAATATCAAAGACCCAATATAAGCCATGGTGACAAAGATGGTCCAGAATTTCAGTACTTAAGCGTGCGCGTTGCAAGTGCCTCGTTCTGTTAATTACTTAATTAACCACTTTACAGGTGCTAGGCTTAATTATTTGGTGGTCAATGACCTATAAAAATGGCAAACCTTGTGGGTGATTCAGGTCTGTCCGGTTCCTGATCAATTGACGGTATCGTATGCCTGAAAAATAAAATAACACTGAAACCCCAATCACCCAATGCCGCCTTGCAGAACAAAATTTATCTATGGTTTCCCAAGAAATGGTGGCACTTTGAAGAGCAAATCAAAATGTTCAAACACCTCTCTTTTTTCAGGGCAGGGAGCGCGACTTAGCCGGGCCTACTTTACTAATGACAAGTACCCGTTCTGACGTGATGAATGAATCGTTTTTTAACTGGTTTTACAGACCTTCACCTTCTATAATACCAAAAAACCACATGTATTTAAAACTTGAACCCCCACCAAAGTTAAAGCCCAAAAGGGCGCGTTATCTTTTTGTCGGCAAATGTCCAAGTGCACCTTGTATTAAGGAAAACAACAACAAGTAACTTCAATTGACTATCCTTTGTTCTTCCATTGATGGCCGAATGAATTTACCTGTCATCCAATGCTGCTCGAGGCTCGAATGCTTCCTGTCAAAAAAACAGTAAAATGAACTAAAAAGTTTTTAAGTCCAAAGGAGTCAACGGTCTTCTTCATACACAAATGGCTTCTTAATTAATATAGAAGACCAAGGAACAACACAAGCGATATATATTTCCAACGAACAGGTAAACACCAGTCAGAGCTCTAATGCCTTCAACTGACTTGGTTAGCTGGTTAGCGCGAGATTGTGGATGGTTACCAGGAAACCATGAATTTCGGAATGTAAAAAAGTACTCACGCTGGGAAGAGTCCAGTCCCTTGGTGCTCCTCCGAGAGCGACTGAGTCATCATAGAAAAACTGGACTTCATCTTGATCTTCGCTGAACAGAAAATCTGCTGAATAAGAAAATAAGAATGGGAAATGTTGCGTGAATTCAAATTCAAGGAAATGAGTCAAACAAAAATTGTCAAGTTCTCAGCCGAACGTTTTGCAAAATACAACTTTTAAAAGGTCACGGTTATCATACCTCGACCAGCAAAATTCATAAGCTTTGGATTTCCGCCTTCACTGCTTGACGATGACGAGTCATCGTTATCATCTACCAAAGTGGAAAATTACTGCGGTTTGAAAATGCTGACGATAAATGCATTGAACAAGACGACACGAAAATGATGCCCGGTAGAGCCGAGCGCATCAAATGTTGCTGTTGACGAGTTTCAAGAGAAAAACCACGCAAAACAAAACTCAGGTTTGAAGAATCAACCCACCTTGTATTTCTGCTACTGGTCCAGTGTTTTGTGCCACAGTTGACTCAGACAAAGATTTTATATTTGCGTTTGCTTGAACGTTATTTTGAGTGCTCACACCAACTACAAAAGAAAAGATGTTACTTTATCACCAATAATCAAAAGAAACAGTTATTTTTTACTTACCGGAAGTAGGTTCAGCATTTCCGGTGGTGCTCAGGCCCCCGCCGCTGACATGACTCACTGAATTCACGGCACTTGTTGCATGTGTTGTGCTCGTGGTTCCAGGCCCTCCCACGCTACTGTAAAGAGTTTTCAGGACGGACCATGTCTGTGCATGCTCGTGCATCAACAGTTTCGTAGCTACCTGAGGCAAGAAAGGACTACATTTATGTTGCTGACTACTAGTATTTTCCGGCATAAGTTACCGTAGTCTCCCAAAAGGATGGGTTGGAGAGAAAAACTGAGATGCCTCATCTCTACAAAGTCATAGAGATACTTACTACTAGGGGTAATCGAAGCTTAGGCGAGTGCGTTCGATGTTTGTAGGACGGTACAGCTTTGGTACAGGTAGCAACTGAGGGGGGAGGGTGGATGTTTCGCGTGATAGGGAAATGTTATTACAGTGGAACCCCGATACAACGATCCTCGATATAACGATATCCCGGTAAAATGATAAACATGCTATGTCCCGGCAAAAGTTACAGTAAAATGTATGGGACAGAACCCCGATATAACGATCTTCAATATAACGATATTCCCGATATAACGCTGAGTTCTTAGCGTACCGAGCGTAAAATCTTCCCCGATATAACGATATTACAGCATCAGTACACAGATACAACTTCAAATGTTTAAGTTTTGTTTTGGTTTGTTTCCCTTTTACGATTCATACCACAGACTTTGTTGTGTAACCTTGATAACGTCTAATGCTTTGCAAATTGTGAGTCATTTGATACTCATTACAAGTTTAATTAAACAATATGTACAGTAGTAAAAAACACATGTTAATTTTACCCCGAAATAAGATATTTTCGTTTAT
>NC_090883.1:39239082-39266582 GCF_036669925.1 Montipora capricornis
GTTTTACAAAGCCAATGTGTTACTAAGGTTACCAGAAAATTAACAAAAAAAATTTTACAGTGAATTTTGGCTTCACCATTACAAGAAGTATGGGTCAAAGGAACAGTGGGCAAAATACAGGTAAATTCCTCTTATGTAAGTGAGTACCTGTGACAACATCCTTATGTTCACTAAAAGACGCATACGGAAGGTATGGTCTTCTGATGTCCCAAACATGAATATCAAAATCCACAATAAGAGAACAGCTGAAAATAATAACATGGAGGATTGTTACTACATAGTAGAAGTCACCGAACAATACTAATTTCTTTTTCATTACAAATGTGTCATGACCTCACAAGCTGGTGAAGCTATGGTTAGCCTAATACTCAGTTCTTCAACTGTTGCACATTTTTAGTTTTAATTTTCATTTGCCAATCAAAAGAAAGACCTGGAGAGATGTTGTGTCTAAGTCTTTCTTTCAACTGAAAATCTATTCCATAGTCCTGGTTGAAAAGTGATTCAATAAATATCTGAGAAAATATTAGTATCGTTCAAAAAAGAAAAAGATTAGCAAGATATTGCTTCCAACCTTGCAATCTGAAATTTTCTCTGTGGTCTCCACTTGATTCGACAGACAGGAGATATTGTTTGAATTGTATTCACAAGACTTGCTTTAGAATGTATATCCCATACCTATGAAAATAAGTTGTATCAACCACACACTTATCTCAAAACAGAGAGGGCACAACGTACACCATTTTACTGTTAAAACTTGTGAAATGTCCTATAAAGCAAAGTTGTTTGAGAAGTCCAAGAACTCGACCAGGCAAAATACTGAGCCAACCTATTGCTTATGGTCACACTGAATCCATTATAAGCACTAAACCCTGCTTCAGATGACTCAGTCACAGTACTTCATAGAAGTTCTTAATAAACAAATTACATGTATAACAATATTAATCACTGTACATGAGCTCAAGTTTCAATTCAAGACTTGACACTTGTGCTAGTGTCTTCATCAGGTATGATCTCTGGTTGCAACAAGACTCCTTTTATACTCACTGATTAGCATCATCATCATCATCCCTCATCCTTTCGCATTATGCCAGGAGGCACATATATGTAAAGCCATCAATGATTAATGGGGGGTGAGTGATTAACCCATTGACTCCCGGGGGTTCCCCACTGACGAGTAAAATCGTCTGGCATTAGACAGAGTAAAATACTAAGTCTGGCCGGTTTAGGTCGGTTTGGATGTTAAAGGCTTAACATCCTTTCTTTTATGAGACAAAAATATGTTAAAGGCAAAAGGCCACCATCATAGCAGTAAAGGAACATCGGTGGAAATAATGTTCCAAACTTTCAGAGAAGGGGATTGATCACACTGGCAGTTGGTGGTGATAATTTCTATATCACCCGACATGGAGATTATATATATATTTGTATATTTTGTTTGGCAAGCATTTTCCAACCAGGTGGAGTTCTCAGTGGTTTCAATAAGTACCAACAGCCAAACTACTTCACTCAGAGAAGTTGGCTACTTTTTTCCTTAAATTGAAGCAATTAAAGACTGAGATTCTTTCAAACCTAACATTAAAATTCATTTTGAGAATGACAGCAGTTGGTTATTGTTTCAAACCAGCCAACAACTTCAAATTCTATAATTTGAAAGCCCCCAGTTGTTCTCCCTTTTGGTGCTCTTAATTTAAACGTTCACTTAACAGGCTTTTGATAGTTTGTTGTAAAAGTTTTCACAATCATTGAATAGTTTAGAATAGATAAACATTGCTCATTGCAATGAATTGGATCCTATGGTCAAATGATTGTGAAAACGTATACATCAGAGAAACCAAGCTTTGCACATCACTTCCACCCACACTACTTGAAACAATGACAATGGTGGCCTTTTACCTCCAACACATTGTCATCTCAGTGAAAGGTAACTAAGGACACTAATCAGTGAGTATAAAAAGCTTCCTGTTATGACCTCAGATATCACCCCTAATGAAGATATTTGCAAGAGTGTCAGTGTTAACATACAACCAAACTAGTACATACCGATGTACGTACTTTACATATACCTTAACCATGGTGTCCCTTCCTGCAGATGCAACCCAGTTCTTCTCTTCTGGATGCCAATCCACAGCAAAAGTAGGTCCATTGTGACCCATGTACTGGATGATAGGAGAACCTGTCTGTCGACTGTCCCACAGCTAGCAACAATCAATAATTTATTCATAGCATCCCTGACTTTTCACTGATTATACAAAAGGAAAGGAATTTCAAACTCCATATACAGCTGTATGATACCTACATGACTTTTGTACAATCTGGACAAAACTAGAAGAGCCCTTTTCAATTTTTTGTCTTTTCGCACCACAGCAAGGGTAAATGATTTACTTCGTCAATGATGTTTTTTTAGATGCGGACAATTTGTTGATCTCTGATACTGTCTGATGTATAGATGAATATTATTTTAACATCAATGTTTAAGAAAAAAACACAAGCCTATGTTGTCACATCAAGTAAATCTTGATACAAATCATAACTTTAGTTAGTTTTAGGACTAAATGGTTACCTGAATGTTTCCATTCTCACAAGCAGCAGCAAAAGTTTGTCCATCAAATGGATTGAACTGACAAATAACAAAAATAAGCCAATTTTATCCTTTATACACCGTTAAAAACACAAAATCCATGTAAAAAAAACCTATCAATTTCATTGTTTAAATACCTGAACATCTCTAATACTTTCAGATTTTCCATGGAAAGTTGATGCAACATTCTGTTTCCGAAGATCCTTCAGGAAGGAGGATTGGCAATCAATATTGAGTTTCATGAGTCAAATTTGAGTGCATTTTTGTATATTTTTGAAAGTATTACATTAATAAACACTTAAACAGTCTATAAAATTTCATAAAGAAAGTCATTTTTGACTTAACTGAAACTTGACTTGTGAGTGGAATACAACATTTAAACTGACTCATGACTGCTATATCACTTACACTTGTCTCAAACCTCTTATTCATACATCATATCATACATCTTTATTTACCCTCGGATTTTTTTAGAGTAGCTTGGTGTAGCTAATATCTCCGAGCATTTACCCTCCCAACCATGATACACCACAGAAGACAGACCACAACACCGGGAACTACATGCCCTGCTCTTTGCGACAAGTGCGCGGGTTCTTTTACGTCCCACAGGATTATGAACATTGAAGGGTTGTGAGACGGGACCTCCGGCTTATCGTCCTTATCCGAGAAGACTAGAGAGTCTAACCATTTGCAGATGTAATTAAAAAGGCAGCACTTTCTCCTCAGTTATTTAAAGACCCTGAGTGTTGGTCCGGCCGGAGTTGAACTCACGACCTCCCGCGTGACAGCCCGGTGCTCAACCAACTGAGCCACCGGTGAGCGGTGTTACCTCATTAATATTTAAGGACTTCTTTGGAAAAAAATGTGGGAGCAAAGGTAAAGAGGCAAAGGAAGCTAAAGGAATTACTGTATTTTTTATGACAAGGACATGCAGCACCTGGGCCTGGTTGTTCAAAAGCCATTTAAAGCTAATCACAGAATAAAAATTAACCAAGGAGTTTACTTTAGGAAGTCGATCTTGAAACAAAAATAAGAGCAAGAAACTTTCACCCAAAATTAGAAAAAATGAAACCAAAGTTTACACTGTTAATCAGCTTTCAAACAACCGCGTACTGAACAGCAAAATACAGCAATCCAAATTATTGATATTGTGACCGTTGACGTCCACAGGATCTAATGTTGATTATTGTTAATGGTAAGGGATGAAATCTTACACTGCATACCTTCCCCCAACCCTCAAAGTAATCTTAGCCTGAAGTTGCAAGGTATATATGCTTACAAAATATTTCATTGTTCCATCTTGGGATCCACTCAAAAGAAGATCTTTCTCATAAGGGTGGAACTGAATCCTGTTGACAGTCCTCTTGTGATCAGCAAATACCACCTCTACGCAAACAATATTTATTTCCAGGAAAAATGCAACAAATCAACAAATTATTTGTGTGTGGCAACACATATTAACTATCAATGCTCTTTTACACTTGCTATATCCCATCTAAAGAAGCATTTTGTTTAAGATAAATTTAATGCATGACCACGACCCTTGAGGGGCTTACACCAGAATAAATAATGAAATTAACTAAAACACATTTAAAAATACTACTTGGCAAGAGACATAAGTTGACTGGTTTGTTACTGTTGAAGCAGCAACAAATTCAGCTCTTAGCTTCAGCAATAGGAGTCCCTATCTATCTATCTATCTATCTATCTATCTACCAACCTACCTACCTACCTACCTATTAACAAAACATTATTTTTTAATGCACCTTGCTTCTGCTTGGTAATTTTGTTTAAATTCCAAAGAACAACTGCACCATTTCCTGCAGCAGTAGCTAATATGTGATCTGTAAATATAATCAACTCACGTAAGTGCTTCGACTGAAAATAGGTTAACACACCTTTTTTTCTAAAATAATGAGTAGGTTTACATTACTTTATACCATCAACTGGATGCCACTGAACATCGGTTATGCAGAAGTTTAAGTTAATTCTTCCCACACGTAGGTTGGTTTTCTCAACAAATCCAGATTCTTCAATGCTAATCACTTTGAAAACTAAAACCAAACAAATTACAATTACATTTAGACATTATTTTGGGACATAGATGGAACAAATATTTTAATATAAGGAATACTAATTTGTCACATTAAATGACTACCTGATCAAAAGCTTACCATTTCTGCCAGCCACCACAACTTGTGATCCGTCTCTTGAGATACTGAGGGAGCTTAGTGCCCCATCCACATTATAACACATTGTAGAACAGTTGAAAGATCCACCACTAACTGAAATAAAATAATTATTATAGCTCCAATATACATGATGGCTATAATTAAATACACCACAGAAATATTATTCTTATCTTTGCATGATGTTGAAGGTTACCGGCAACTTTGAGTGTGTGATGGATTACTTGATGGATAGGGTCCTCCTCAATATGTAAGCAGTTCCAAGAAGGATATCTTGTGAAGCTCTTCTAGAATTCTTCTATTTATCATCATCATCATCATCATCATTATCATCATCCTCATCATCATCATTATTATTATATCATTATTATTATTATTATTACTTTCAAGTTCAGTAGTCCTCAAGTGACTCTTGTCTTGTTTTAATTTGTATACAGAGGTTTGATACGCAAGAAGCCTCTTACTGAAACGACACGCATGCAGAGATTAAGCGATATACATATAGCTACACTGCAGGATGAAAAGGTTAAATAACACACTAATAACTAGAAGTAATCAAGGATTTGCGAGGTGCGTTCTATTCCTGTTCTGTCATTGACAAGGCAATTGAAAGGAGTAATACCTGTATATCATGGGGAAAATCTTTTTCACCCCTTTCTAGTATTTATTCAGTAATGTAGGCATCACACTAGAAGTATTTTGACTGTTGTCTTGTTGCTAATAATTTTATTAAAAACAAATAATGGAATACATGTGTTGTAATGCAATATCAGTTTTGTGGGATATCAGTAGCCTTTACAACTTGCTGGATAGCCAAAGAGCATCACTACTCAGAGTGTACACCTGGACAGTCGGTCACCCATCCAGGTATTAATCCCGTCCAAGAGGACTTGACTTCCCTTGGGCACTATTTCATGAGATTGAGGTTATTTGTGCCAGGACAAGGTAGCGTCCAAACACTGAAATCGTATGGTATCATGATCGATATCCGAAGTACATCCCACAGAACTGGCACGAATAGAAGGGAGAGGACAAAACACTGAGCCCTACTCCATAGAGCACGCAATGAAGTACCCAAATGGAGTACCCCTAAAATCATTTATCGGTCAAATTTAATACTTTATCAACATGGCGAGGTATTTAGATGTACATACCTTTTGTTACAGTTCAATGCAGTTCACAAATTGGCCGCCATCTTCAAGTTGCGTAGGCATTTCATGTATCCCTTATAATAGTGTATTTTTAGACAAATATTCATAAAAACCGTGTATACAGGCCCGTGTAAGCCCATAGATATATATATGGAATGGATTGGAAAATTTTATTTGTACACGGTCAGATTATAAATGGGTATATATGGGTACACAGGGGTGTACATGGGCATGTGTGGGTATACATGTACACTAGTACACTGTATACTACAGGGGTGTGCATGGGTATATTATAGGCATACAAGGGTCTATATGTGTATACAAGAGTTACAGGTTTGTATGAATATTTGTCTAAATACACAAAAAATTAATACACTACAATACCCTTAGGGATACATGAAATACCGACGAAATTTCAAGATGGCGGCCAATTCATGAACTGCATAGAACAGTAACAATCGGAGAGGTGGAAAGCTCGAAATAAATAAAGGTATGTGCATCTAAATGCCTCACCATGTTGATAAAGTATTAATTTGACCAATAAATGATTTTTAGGGGTACTCCATTTAGGTAATCCATAGGATACTCCATGGAGTAGGGCTCCACGTTTTGTCCTCTCCCCGATTAGAATGAGTTCTTCTTGAATGTAATAATTTATTGATTCCAGTGGTTGAGGTCAGGCTAGGCTGGATACTTTGGTAAAACGTGGTTGACAAAGTTCACTACAAGTACACAAAGCTTAAACAAACACAGCTGGACCTTACCAGGGTTGTAAAGCATGACAGTAAACCTTTCATACTGCTGCTATTGCTGTCTGTTGTAAAATATTAGTTTGTTTTGTTCCTCACATTCACCACCACCACCCCCCCACCCCCCACTGGGAAGAGACAAAGACGAGTCAAATTGAAAATTATGTTTCCCATACTCCATAGTAAATTTTACCGCGGTAAGAAATGCCCAAGTGCAACATACCAAATCAATAAGAAATAAATATATTGTAGTCAATTCCAATACAAACAAAAACTAATTTTAACTAAGTTTATTGTTTTCTTTTTTACCACTGAAATGTTTTAGCATTTTGTCCTCTTTGTTTCACGTCATCAGTGAATTACACTCATACAGATATATCGATTTTAGAAACAGAGGGACGAATCGAAAGTGGCCCAAGTGGGTTTAATAATAAGACACACTCCATGATCCACTATTCATGTGACGAAGCGAGTAGAGGTTCCTGAAAAACTTCTTATAATAAATAAAAAATAGAACTATGATCCTTTCTCACCCTTTTCCTGGATCTTTGCCATTTCCTGTATTTCTCGAGCACTTGGTCGCTCCACAAGTTCCCAAAAGCTCATGACATTCCTTCTGAAAAGTGAAAACGGAAGAAACAGAGGGGGGCTGGAAAAGAGTCAGTCACGCCTCTCCCCATTTCACTCGGCGTAGGTCTGGTTAACTTCGCTATCACGTGAACACTGCCCGAGATCCGGAAGAGGATCGAAGAAGAGCTTCTTAGAAAACTGACTGGGAGGGTAAACACTTAGCAATGCTAAACACTTAGCAATGCTTTGTGAGATGGAGTTAATACGTGTTCATTTTGAAACGTCTCTCCATAAGTTCTTATTTTAAGTTTTATTTTCGTACCAACGTTATCATCAGTATCCACGGAACTACCGGTCAGTATTATCATTATCAGTGTAACTGAGATTTGTTTACAAGATGAAAGCGCGTGAACTTTTGCGAGAGTTCCGTGAGGGTTGATAATCTCTTGTTCTAACTATAAGTATCACAATAGTAAAGTGCAACAGTGTGAGGCCTCTCAAGTTTTAACGTCAAACCGTGATACACCCGGGCAGAAAGGAAGAGCTCATTAATCTTCCGGATCTCATCATATCAAATTGAGTGTGTATCAGCCATGGTTTGACGGCCAATGAATAATTGTGGTTTTCGAACAGATACGGCATATCTTAATCTGGGCGAGGTTTTGATCAATGATGTAGAATGCACCATTTGATGGCAAGGTGATCACTCGTCGGAAACGACGGAATTGACTCTAACCACAGTAGAAATATGGTATTTGTTTCCTCAGAATATGGTGACAACTTTAATGTCAGATTACTGCTTTTAAATTCTCCTTCGAAACATGTTGATTCTAGCTGATTCTGAGAGTTACGTGTCAAATCAAAATGTCAAGTGAAAGATTATCTCATTATAGGCTTAAAGAACACAGCAGCCATGAATGACTTATTTTCTTGATAATCAATCAGCGGGTTACGTTTTAGTGTTAAAGTTCGAGCGTGACAAAAAAGTGAAATCGTCCATCTCTCCTGGAACCAGTGACATGTATCTTATCAGACTTGTTCTCATCTGTGCGGCAAAATTTGCGATTGTATCAGTATCGCCATGTTCTTTAATTCCAGGCACTGCGTTTTATAATCCAACTCAACGAACAGTCTTAGCGCCAATTGTTTTCCAAGGAAGAGTTCTTAACACGACTACAACAGACGATCCCTCGGGTCAACTTTTTGATGCTTGCGTTAAAGTCCAAACAGTGTTCAAGACTCCGCTTGAAATTCCCTCAGAGATATGTTTCGGGCAATTCGGCGTACAAGAACTATGTCTGACATATGTTTTCGAGGGTTTTGATTATGTGTTCTTTATGAATTCGGACTTTACGGCGAGATATGATGGTTACCCAGTAGCTGCTCTACCTGTTAAAGACGACCTCGTAGCAGATGTTCAAAGGGGCCATTGCCTAGGACAGGAGTCGATGCGACAAGACTGCGGTAAGATAAATATCCATATTTGTAAAGTTCTGATAATATAAATTCTTCTTCTGCTGTTTACCAGTGTGAAAATTTCAATGTTTACAGTCAACGGTAGTCAAATGGGCCAGTAATACGGCGTGTGCATGAGAAGTTCCTGATTCGACACTTTATTACAAAGATGCACAAAGCAAGAACAAACATCTGTTCTGCTATCACCTTATTTCCCTCTTAAGCGATAGGGTGTTTGATAGGGTGTTTGTAAAAAAAATCTCAAGCGAATGACGCTGTCCTCAGACAGTTGTAATTGTATTTCATGTAAATTAATCGTCCGACTTCACATCTTTCGTTTGCTCACTTTGTAAATGAATTGTTGTTGTTGTTGTTTTTCCTAATCCAATACTGCACATTTGCATTCAAACGAGCCTTTGCTCATTTACAATATGTGGGTAAAGAAAGTTACGTACTTACTTACTTACTTAGCGTCAAACAAATAGTCGCAAGTTGAGTTGAAATTATCTTTGCGGTGCGTGTCCTCATCTTAAAGCGCTTCGTGTCACATATTTTCTGTCGCCGGAAGTTGGTTGCCACCTCAAGTCATGCCCCCGCTCTCTGATGAACAAGGTGATCCAATCATGTGTGGTTAATTTGTCACAACCCACAAAAGAAAGCGAAGAAAACAGGAAAAAATAATAATAATTAAAGGAGATAATTTGCTCTTTTCGTAAGCGCTAAGCTTCGGTGGAGTCCGTGTCCAGAACTGGGTGGATTCGCACTTCAGTCACGGATCCATTCGATATAGGGCCAACGCCCCTTATTGAAACCGGTTTCAGAAAATTAAAACTCTCTATTCCTTCAAATGAAATAGGCGAAAATTCTCCCTTTTCTTGAATTGAAAAGGCCCTAAAATCCGACTGAGGACTGGTTCAGTGGAGTTGGGAGTGCCATGGACAAATGCGTACCAAAGAAGATTATCTGAGAAACCACAGCAAAGACGATTATCTAAGGCCGGGGTTACTGAAATAATCTTGAGGAAAAGATCATTTATTTCCTCTATCCGTCTAGACCCTTGTGCTTTCTCACATGTTAACGTCTCTCACGAGTACCTGTCAGCAAATTTTAGACTTAAATAAAAGCGTATTAGAAGATTTGTATCCAATTGAAACCCCCGTTGAAACCATGCCATCGCGAAATCCGAAAAAAAAGTGCCTGCGCCACGCGGTTAACATGATCTGGTGTAGTTTTACTCTCGGAAATTTTAGTCACTGTAATTCCTCAAGAATTTCCGTTTGTACATATACTTAATAAAACCTGAGGAAAGAGGACCTCTTATGAAGAAAGATAACTAAATGTTCCTACTTTTCCAAGTCAGTTTTAACAAAGAAAGGAACGACGTACCGAAATTCTCTCATTACGCTTCCAACACCCAAAGCGCCCTCCTTTCTGCAGTGAGAAATGCACTGAACCTCATCTACTGATCACAATCATTCAAAAGGAAATCAAATAACCGGATTCAGTGCAATCAATTCTCGCTGGTTTTTTTTAGATTTCCTGAAATGTTAAAGAGGAAAACCTTGGTGTTTATGAAAAAAGTTGTCCGCGTTATTTTCCACATACTGGTCAGGAGGATAAGTACGATGAACGAAAAGAGCTTGGAAGCCCAGCTGCGCCCGGTTTTTCAAAAGCCAATCAGTAACGCTAATCCCAGAATAAAAATTAACCAAGGAGTTTATTTCTCTACTCCCAAACGCCATTCAACGCGGATATTCTTCGGCAGAACTTTACATTTGAAGAAGTCAATCCTGAAAAACAAAAATAAGCAAAAGAAACTCTCACCAAAAACTTGAAAACGCTAACCCTAACCCTAACCCCTAACCTTAAACCCGGCCGATCTTGACAACAAGGCAAATATTTAAACTTTAAGAGGACATGTGACTTCTCTATCTTGTTAGCCTTATAGTGGTTGGTGATCAGTCCCATTTTTCTTTGAGTAATACCTGTCAAACTGGGTTCTGCTTTTGACATAGGTGTGGCAAGAGGGGTTCATAGACACATAGGCCCTGTTGTTCGAAAGCCGATTACCTTAATCCAGCATTAGCGTAAACTTATTTTCGGAACATTTGTTGTAAAATTTCTTGCTTGCCTGCCTCTTCTAAGATTTTTGAACGTCTGTAAAATGGAATAATTGATCCCTATAATTTCGGATCACTAGACTTTCAGCTAGGAAATCCGAACTAATAAAATGGGTTCCCCATTGACGAGTAAAATCTATAAGTGGCACTCTTGGGGGGGAAAGGGTTACATACCAAAGACGTTTAACAATGCTATGTTTAAGTGGTTTTGAACTATATTCTCGTTGGGTGCCCCTGACTTGAGCCTCGATACAGTGAGAGCAAATTAGTGAACGGTTGACCAGCCGTGTCCAAATTCGTTGTAGCGAGCCTCGAAGGATTTTTAACATTTGAATACACAGTTGACCCGTCAGAATGAAATAAAAACGTTCACGGGTTTTCTGACTCGCACAGTGAAAGCCGCCTCCGAGATCCATAGACAAAAACAATTAGAATAACATTTTGTTTCTCTTACTACTGTATTTGTTCGCGACTGATATACCTGTCAAACTTTTCTCGTGATCGAAGTGTTCCAAATGTTACAAAGGGGTAAGAACTGCATCCTAGCACGCATATAGAGCACTATATACGTTTTTACCATATATAGTAACGACATGTACTCACCTACAATCACCTTCACTTTTATGCACTTTCCTTCACTTGTACGCACTCACCTTCACTTTTATGCACTTCCCTTCACTTGTACGCACTCACCTTCACTTTCATGCACTTTCCTTCACTTGTACGCACTCACCTTCACTTTCATGCACTTCCCTTCACTTGTACGCACTCACCTTCACTTTTATGCACTAACCTTCACTTGTACGCACTCACCTTCACTTTTATGCACTTCCCTTCACTTGTACGCACTCACCTTCACTTTCATGCACTTTCCTTCACTTGTACGCACTCACCTTCACTTTCATGCACTTTCCTTCACTTGTACGCACTCACCTTCACTTTCATGCACTAACCTTCACTTGAACGCACTCACCTTCACTTGTACGCACTCAAATTCACTTTTATGCACTAACCTTCACTTGAACGCACTCACCTTCACTTTTATGCACTAACCTTCACTTGTACGCACTCACCTTCACTTTCATGCAGCACTTTCCTTCACTTTTATGAACTTTCCTTCACTTGAACGCACTCACCTTCACTCGTATGCACTCACCTTCACTTGTATGCGCTTTCCTTCACTTGTACGCACTCACCTTCACTTGCACGCACTCACCTTCACTTTTATGCACTTGCATTCACTTGTATGCACTCACCTTCACTTGCCTGCACTTCCCTTCACTTGTATGCACTCGCCTTCACTTGTACGCACTCACCTTCACTTGTTCGCATTCACCTTCATTTGTATGCACTTACATTCACTTGTATGCACTCACCTTCACTTGTCTGCACTTCCCTTCACTTGCACGCACTCACCTTCAATTGCACGCACTCACCTTCACTTGTGCGCACTCACCTTCACTTGTATACACTCACCTTCGCTTTTATGCACTTACCTTCACTTTTACGCACTTTCCTTCACTTACACGCACTCACCTTCACTTGTACGCACTCACCTTCACTTGTATGCACTTTCATTCACTTGTACGCACTCACCTTCACTTCCATGCACTCCCCTTCGCTTGTATCCACTCAGCTTCACTTGCATGCACTTACATTCACTTGTATCCACTCACCTTCACTTGCATGCACCTCCCAACACTTTTATGCACTTACCTTCACTTGAACGCACTCACCTTCACTTTTATGCACTTGCCTTCACTTGTACGCACTCACCTTCACTGGTACGCACTCACCTTCACTTGTATGCACTTTCCTTCACTTTTATGAACTTTCCTTCACTTGAACGCACTCACCTTTACTCGTATGCACTCACCATCACTTGTATGCGCTTTCCTTCACTTGTACGCACTCACCTTCACTTGCACGCACTCACCTTAACTTTTATGCACTTGCATTCACTTGTATGCACTCACCTTCACTTGCCTGCACTTCCCTTTACTTGTATGCACTCGCCTTCACTTGTACGCACTCACCTTCACTTGTTCGCATTCACCTTCATTTGTATGCACTTACATTCACTTGTATGCACTCACCTTCACTTGTCTGCACTTCCCTTCACTTGCACGCACTCACCTTCAATTGCACGCACTCACCTTCACTTGTGCGCACTCACCTTCACTTGTATACACTCACCTTCGCTTTTATGCACTTACCTTCACTTTTACGCACTTTCCTTTACTTACACGCACTCACCTTTACTTGTACGCACTCACCTTCACTTGTATGCACTTTCATTCACTTGTACGCACTCACCTTCACTTTTATGCACTTACCTTCACTTGTATCCACTCACCTTCCCTTGCATGCACTTACATTCACTTGTATCCACTCACCTTCACTTGCATACACTTCCCTTCACTTTTATGCACTTACCTTCACTTGAACGCACTCACCTTCATTTGTATGCACTTACCTTCACTTGAACGCACTCACCTTCACTTTTAAGCACTTGCCTTCACTTGAACGCACTCACCTTCACTTTTATGCACTTACCTTCACTTGAACGCACTCACCTTCACTTTTATGCACTTGCCTTCACTTGTACGCACTCACCTTCACTGGTACGCACTCACCTTCACTTGTATGCACTTTCCTTCACTTTTATGAACTTTCCTTCACTTGAACGCACTCACCTTTACTCGTATGCACTCACCATCACTTGTATGCGCTTTACTTCACTTGTACGCACTCACCTTCACTTGCACGCACTCACCTTAACTTTTATGCACTTGCATTCACTTGTATGCACTCACCTTCACTTGCCTGCACTTCCCATCACTTGTATGCACTCGCCTTCACTTGTACGCACTCACCTTCACTTGTTCGCATTCACCTTCATTTGTATGCACTTACATTCACTTGTATGCACTCACCTTCACTTGTCTGCACTTCCCTTCACTTGCACGCACTCACCTTCAATTGCACGCACTCACCTTCACTTGTGCGCACTCACCTTCACTTGTATACACTCACCTTCGCTTTTATGCACTTACCTTCACTTTTACGCACTTTCCTTCACTTACACGCACTCACCTTCACTTGTACGCACTCACCTTCACTTGTATGCACTTTCATTCACTTGTACGCACTCACCTTCACTTTTATGCACTTACCTTCACTTGTACGCACTCACCTTCACTTGTATGCACTTACCTTCACTTGTGCGCACTCACCTTCATTTGTATGCACTTTCCTTCACTTTTATGAACTTTCCTTCACTTGAACGCACTCACCTTCACTCGTATGCACTCACCTTCACTTGTATGCGCTTTCCTTCCCTTGTACGCACTCACCTTCACTTGCACGCACTCACCTTCACTTTTTTGCACTTACATTCACTTGTATGCACTCACCTTCACTTGCACGCACTCACCTTCACTTGTATGCACTTACATTCACTTGTATGCACTCACCTTCACTTGCCTGTACTTCCCTTCACTTGCACGCACTCACCTTCACTTGCACGCGCTCACCTTCACTTGTGCGCACTCACCTTCACTTGTATACACTCACCTTCGCTTTTATGCACTTACCTTCACTTGTACGCACTTTCCTTCACTTACACGCACTCACCTTAACATGTACGCACTCACCTTCACTTGTATGCACTCGCCTTCACTTGCATGCACTTTCATTCACTTGTATGCACTCACCTTCACTTTTATGCACTCACCTTCACTTGTATGCACTTATCTTCACTTAAACGCACTCACCTTCACTTGCATGCACTTATGTTTACTGGTATCCACTTCCCTTCACTTGCATGCACTTATATTCACTTGTATTCACTCACCTTCACTTGCCTGCACTTCCCTTTACTTGTACATACTTACCTTCACTTGTATGCACTCTCCTTCACTTGCACGCACTCACCTTCACTTGTACGCATTTACCTTCACTTTTATGCGCTCAACCGTCACTTGTATGCACTCACCTTAACTTGTACGCACTCACCTTCACTTGTATTCACTCACCTTCACTTGTATGCGTTTACATTCACTTGTACGCACCCACCTGCACTTCCCTTCACTTGTATGCACTTACATTCACTTGTATGCGCTCACTTTCACTTGTATGCACTCACCTGCACTTGTATGCACTTATATTCACTTGTACGCACTCACTTTCACTTGTACGCACTCACCTTCACTAGTATGCACTCATCTTCACTTGTATGCAGTCAACTTCACTTGTATGCACTCACTTTCACTTGTACGCACTCAACTTCAGTTTTTCGCACTCACCTGCGCTTTTGTGCACTGATCTTCACTGGATGCACTCACCTTCCCTTGCAATTCAAAAATATTCCCTGCATAGTATTGGCCTCTACGAAAGTAACTGCCCACTTAAAGGTTGTTACTTTTCGTAAAATATAGCTTAACTACAATAAGACACCGTAAGATGTGACGTTTCAAGCATTACTTTCGATCTACGTAGAAGGCGATTTGAAAGAGTATTTAACGTAACAGAAGTAACGGAAACAAGGGAACAACCATTACTCTAATCACGCTTTAGAGTACCATCATTTGGGGCCATTTATGCATATGTAGGCAGTGTGCTTAAAATATTCATGCTTTTAAAATTCCTTTCCTCTTTGTCTGAAATCAATGCCAGAACGATTTATAATCCATTATTCAGCCACAGTTTGGGGTGGTATAAATAATCCATTAATTGAAAAACTCCCAAAACACCGAGGTCGTGCTGCATGCTAGGGTCAGAACAAAATGTAGTTATGAAGACTGTTCTTCAGCATCTTTTCCTCCACTTAGGTGGGAAAATTTGATCTCCAACCGAAAAAAAGGACAAAGCAGGGTAGGATTTTATAGATTGTGCTAGCATAATTTTGAGCATAATTTTAGCATAATTTGACTTGTTTGCCATGGTTTTTAAAGAGCACAATGCAAACTCTGAAAATGATAATCAAGATATATCAGTAGATCGACATGTTATTTAGAGAATGGGTGAAATAAAGCTCTTAAAAGCCCAAATCGATGAATAACTGAATTTTACCAGACATATAAGTGATCTGTGCTCCAAGGCCAGTCAAATAGGAGGGGTCTTTGTGCGGCTACGTTATTTGATACCTTGTGATTTTGAACTGTCTCTTTATAAGTAATCGATTCTGCCCCATCTGGCCTATTGCCATCTAGTCTGGAACTTTTACAATGCATCGGATCGGAGAAAGCTCCAGCGGATTCAGGAACAAGGGCTTAGAGCGGTGTACCAAACAAGATCAGCGTCCTATCAATAACTTGCTAGACAGCGCTAAACTACCAACGTTGTACAATAGGCGTCCACCAGACATTGCAAAGTTCATTTTTAAAGTTAAGCGCAGTCTCATACCTGAGAATATTTCTGACTTATTTAATTTAAACAACGCTCAGTATGACTCACGGACTAGTGACTTCGAATTACAAAGATTTGGTAGCAATTCAATAAAATATACCGGCCCTCTAATTTGGTCAAAGTTGCCAAGACAGTTAAAATTGACCGAAACTCGGGACTCGCTTAAGAGGTACATTAGGAAAGTTGATTATTATTATTATTATTATTATTATTATTATTATTATTATTATTATTATTAGTAGTAGTAGTAGTAGTAGTAGTAGTAGTAGTAGTAGTAGTAGTAGTAGTAGTAGTAAAAGTAGTAGTAGTAGTAGAATGCATAGAAGTAAAGGTAAGTGCATACAAGTGAAGGTGAGTGCATGCAAGTGAACGTGAGGGCATAGAAGTGAAGAAAAGTGCATACAAGTGAAGGTGAGTGCATGCGAGTGAAGGTAAGTGCATGCAAGTGTACGTGAGTGCATAGAAGTGAAGGTAAGTGCATACAAGTGAAGGTGAGTGCATACAAGTGAAGGTGAGTGCATACAAGTGAAGGTGAGTGCGTTCAAGTGAAGGTGAGTGCGTACAAGTGTAGGTGAGTCCGTTCAAGTGGATGTAAGTGCATGCAAGTGAAGATGAGTGCATACAAGTGAAGGTGAGTGCATACAAGTGAAGGTGAGTGCATACAAGTGAACGTAAGTGCGTACAAGTGAAGGAAAGTGCGTACAAGTGAAGGTGAGTGCGTACAAGTGAAGGTGAGTGCATAGAAGCGAAGGTGAGTGCGTACAAGTGAAGGTGAGTGCGTACAAGTGAAGGTGAGTGCGTACAAGTGAAGGTGAGTGCATACAAGTGAAGGTGAGTGCATACAAGTGAAGGTGAGTGCATACAAGTGAAGGTGAGTGCATACAAGTGAAGGTGAGTGCGTACAAGTGAAGGTGAGTGCATAGAAGCGAAGGTGAGTGCGTGCAAGTGAAGGTGAGTGCGTACGAGTGAAGGTGAGTGCGTACAAGTGAAGGTGAGTGCGTACCAGTGAAGGTGAGTGCATACAAGTGAAGGCGAGTGCGCACAAGTGAAGGTGAGTGCGTACAAGTGTAGGTGAGTGCATACAAGTGAAGGTGAGTGCATACAAGTGAAGGTGAGTGCATACAAGTGAAGGTGAGTGCGTACAAGTGAAGGTGAGTGCATAGAAGCGAAGGTGAGTGCGTGCAAGTGAAGGTGAGTGCGTACGAGTGAAGGTGAGTGCGTACAAGTGAAGGTGAGTGCGTACCAGTGAAGGTGAGTGCATACAAGTGAAGGCGAGTGCGCACAAGTGAAGGTGAGTGCGTACAAGCATAGGTGAGTGCGTTCAAGTGAATGTAAGTGCATACATGTGAAGGTGAGTGCATACAAGTGAAGGTGAGTGCATAGAAGTGAAGGTGAGTGCGTACAAGTGAAGGTGAGTGCATAGAAGTGAAGGTGAGTGCGTAGCAGTGAAGGTGATTGCGTAGCATTGAAGGTGAGTGCATAGAAGCGAAGGTGAATGCGTGCCAGTGAAGGTGAGTGCGTACCAGTGAAGGTGAGTGCGTACAAGTGAAGGTGAGTGCATACAAGTAAAGGTGAGTGCGTACAAGTGAAGGTGAGTGCATGGAAGTGAAGGTGAGTGCGTACAGGTGAAGGGGAGTTCGTTCCAGTGAAGGTGTGTGCGTTCAAGTGAATGTGAGTGCGTTCAAGTGAATGTAAGTGCATGCAAGTGAAGGTCAGTGCATAGAGGTGAAGGTGAGTGCATAGAAGTGAAGGTGAGTGCGTACAAGTGAAGGAAAGTGCGTACAAGTGAAGGTGAGTGCGTACAAGTGAAGGTGAGTGCGTACAAGTGAAGGTGAGTGCATAGAAGTGAAGGTGAATGCGTACAAGTGAAGGAAAGTGCGTACAAGTGAAGGTGAGTGCGTACAAGTGAAGGTGAGTGCGTACAAGTGAAGGTGAGTGCATAGAAGTGAAGGTTAGTGCGTACAAGTGAAGGTTAGTGCGTTCAAGTGAATGTAAGTGCATGCATGTGAAGGTGAGTGCATACAAGTGAAGGTGAGTGCATAGAAGTGAAGGTGAGTGCGTACAAGTGAAGGAAAGTGCGTACGAGTGAAGGTGAGTGCATAGAAGTGAAGGTAAGTGCGTACCAGTGAAGGTGATTGCGTACGAGTGAAGGTGAGTGCATAGAAGTGAAGGTGAGTGCGTACAAGTGAAGGTGAGTGCATAGAAGTGAAGGTGAGTGCGTACAAGTGAAGGAAAGTGCGTACAAGTGAAGGCGAGTGCGTACAAGTGAAGGTGAGTGCATAGAAGTGAAGGAGAGTGCGTACAAGTGAAGGAAAGTGCGTACAAGTGAAGGCGAGTGCGTACAAGTGAAGGCGAGTGCGTACAAGTGAAGGGAAGTGCGTACAAGTGAAGGGGAGTGCGTACAAGTGAAGGTGAGTGCATAGAAGTGAAGGTGAGTGCGTACAAGTGAAGGAAAGTGCGTACAAGTGAAGGTGAGTGCGTACAAGTGAAGGGAAGTGCGTACAAGTGAAGGGGAGTGCGTACAAGTGAAGGTGAGTGCATAGAAGTGAAGGTGAGTGCGTACAAGTGAAGGAAAGAGCGTACAAGTGAAGGTGAGTGCGTACAAGTGAAGGCGAGTGCGTACAAGTGAAGGGAAGTGCGTACAAGTGAAGGGGAGTGCGTACAATTGAAGGTGAGTGCATAGAAGTGAAGGTGAGTGCGTACAAGTGAAGGAAAGTGCGTACAAGTGAAGTCGAGTGCGTACAAGTGAAGGCGAGTGCGTACAAGTGAAGGCGAGTGCGTACAAGTGAAGGCGAGTGCGTACAAGTGAAGGCGAGTGCGTACAAGTGAAGGCGAGTGCGTACAAGTGAAGGCGAGTGCGTACAAGTGAAGGGGAGTGCATAAAAGTGAAGGTAAGTGCATAAAAGTGAAGGTGAGTGCATAGAAGTAAAGGTGAGTGCGTACAAGTGAATGTGAGAAAGGCTAAGTGAATGGCATTGTATGTTAGTGTGTATTGGTACCATATTACTATATATGGACATGTATAGTGCTCTATATGCATGCTAGCATGCAGGTTAAGCCTACAAAGGGGTAAAACATATGCAATTCCTTAGGGAATCACGTGACACAACAAAAGCTGACTGAAACAACCGAAAATCGATCGGCGCATAGTTAATGCATGGAGATGGTTATGAAACTGGACAATTTCCTTTGTTTCATGTTTTTGTCCGCATTTTTGGCCTTGACCCAGCACAAAACACACCTTTTTTCAAGAAGATAATCAATTAAATCCTTCGATTGAATTATGCGCAACTAATTTGCGAACCCGTGCGAAGCGAAAACAAAAGATTGTGCGGGATCACGGTCAATAGACCTTATTCACGATGGCCGCCATGTTGGATTTGCTATTATCGTGCAAATTAGCTACACACTTCCTAGGGGGCAAACAACACAAGTTCGAGAGGTTGTAACGAACACCTTAGCCACACAGATGATTTGCTTCACGTTCATTGAATGTTTATCACCTAAGCAGTAAAATACAATCATTACACAAGTTACAAAAATTTGGTTTATCAACGGAGTTGATAATGTAAATTGACCACCGTACAGAGATTCTAAAAGCTGACGTTTCGAGCGTTAGCCCTTCGTCAGAGCGAATCGAGCGAATCGACGTTTTTTTGGTGAAAAATGAGCAGATAACGAAGTGGAAAGTCAAAACGTCAAAGGCAATCAAAAGATATAAAAATTTTATAAAAGGTACTTAATTCTAAATACTAAAATGGACTTTTTGCGATGCTATTTCAATATTTCGTTGAGCTGATTTTCCGCAATTTACTTTTTTTTCAATGTTTGCCCCCCAGCATAACACATGGCTAATTTGCATGACAATATGAAAACCAACATGGTGGCTATCGTGAATAAGGCCTATTCAACATCGATTGCATCAAAATTGTTCTCGCTTTTGAAAGTTCTAAGGTTTCATAACCAGTCCCTCGATTAACTATGGTCGACGCTAACTAAAACACCAAATTTTGGCATTTTCAGGCTCGTTCCGATATATCCCGGTACCATTCTTGTTCATTTCGTTTCATTCCGGTGTTATCCGCCTCATTCCGGCATATTCCGCTCTATTCCGGTATATTCCGTTCCGTTCCTGCGTTTAGTAACGCCCCAATTTTCGCATAGAGGAGCCTGAAAAATTCAGGACTTCAACGGGGTTTCAACCAGTGACCTCGCGATACCCGTACGAGGATCATAGCTTAAAGAAGTAAATTTATCACAGAAAAAGCCGAATCCTTCATGTTATCAGGTGCAATAAACAGTACAATAAACTGTATTTAAAATCGAATATTTAAGATGGCAATTAAAGATGCAAATATCTCAGATGAAAATGGACTTTGAGAAATTCTAGTTACTCAACTATCATTTTGTAAGAAGTATTGTTCAGCGCTTCCGTAAGCAATGTCGATTTTCTCTGTCAAGCTCAGCTGGTTCCCCAATTGTGGCAGCACCAAGTTCTATTCGGCTCTTTTTGGATTCACGACTTGTTGCTTCCGAATATATTCCAAAGGACCTATTACAACCATAAACGTTTTCGAGTCGGTGGAAGAGGAACGATACATTTTTTCCTATAATTTTCGAGATCTACAGTAAATGTAAACACTACATTTACAAACCTTGACATCACATTTCAATTTGCCATGCACGGAACAAAATAAGTCGTTGTTTCAACAGCCAATTAGGTTCTGGTTGGCATATTAATAACAATGGATTACGTCACGAGAAACATCGCTATTGCCAAATCGCGTAGGAAGTACGACTATTTAAGCAATAGAGGACGTTTTCCTTGTTTCCAGAGCCTCATCTGAACACGAGGGGTAGTTGGGAGAATTCGAGACAGTTATGCAAACCCGAGACGCAGTGCTTTTATAAAATATTTCTCAAAGATAAGTCGACAAATCAAGGAAAAAAATGAAGGAAAATTCTTGATTGAAACAGATTTTCTGGATACACGCTTATATTTCCTACCAGCCAATCAAAACGCGCGTCTGACGGCATATAACCATTAAAAATTCGCGTGATGTCACAGTCGTGTTTCCATACTCTCATCTAAACACAGCTATTGACCAATGAGAGGGCGTATACTATCCTAGTTATTTTATAAAATGTCTTCTTGACGACAAACCATTCTTCGGATGCATTCTCTCTGCTCTTCCTTTAAAGATTTTTGAAAAAAACTGAAGTCGAAGTAACAGCAGCTGTAAATAGAGCCTAAACATCATTCTTGTTCGAATCCTTCTCGGCGGCCAATATAACCGATTTTACTAGATAGAAATGCAAGTGAAGTGAAATTGTTCATAGTGAAGTTAAAGGAAACGCACTCATTATGCACACATTGCTCGCCTATTTTTCAGTCTGCGTGGCTTGCTGCATGTCACCAGCCGCTTACCTCTAGATCCTGTAACATTAAGTTAATGGATATTATTAGCACTATCACCCAAGGGAACTACAGAATAAAATTGTTAGCAGGACATTATCCTAACTCTTAACCCTTGACGAAAGGCATGCCCCAGATTCTCGCCGGTCGAAAAGTTTGATCATTTTTGATAATAGATGCGATAGATATGACACAGCCTTGCTGAACTGGGCCTTGTAATTGAGCTTGTTTTTTTAAATTGTTCTCACAGAACCTCCAAAGATAGACAACACTAGTTTTGCCTCTGTAAGAAGAGTACAGGAAGGGAGCGAAGCTGTTGTTCACTGCAAAGCCAATGGAACGTTTCCGTTAATAGTCAGCTGGTACCGGGGAGAAAAGCCGATCTCCTTGGAGAGACAAAGGGGAAATATGCTGACAATTTCTGATGCTACAATGTATGATACTGGCAGGTATAACTGCATAGTTAAAAACCCTGCTGGCGAAGCCAGTGCAGAGACATATGTTCAAATCCGTAAGTATATGTAAATATGTATGGCTTTTATGATCTTACTATCTGCTTTAATATTTCACCCCACTCTAACCCCGCGCACTTAAATATATATATATATTTAGCCAAGCCTAAAAGCGGAATTCCACAGTTATTTCTTTACTGGAATTTAAAGAGATACACTAATGCATGTCAATGCCAATACTAGATGCAGGACTCCAGTAACGTCTTCTTTATTGTGATTATAATTTTTTCACTTTTTTGCTGCACAACCATAGCCTCCATTCAATTAAGTGCAAACATGCGTTTTAGAAATATCTTTTGGACTACATAATTATGAGTATAAATTGCCTTATCACAGTTTTATTACATTTGAAAGTAAATGGTATAAATCAGTAGATGTGGGTTAACGGTCCTACTTTAACTCTCAACACCAGAATCGGTTATGTGTATTTTTTTTCATGTATCGGTGACATTTTAAACTGTCAATCCAAACTCGATGTTTTAAAATAAGCCAGAACAAAACAATACGGTAGAACCCCAATGGGATGCGTGCTGTTCACTGAACACGGGCCCATAAAAGGAGAAACGTACTTTGTTCACCTAATTTTGAACACTTTATCTTTTAGAGTAAATACGGCAGAAACTAAGGTCGATTTTCGTTTTTGAATAACATCGAAAAAACTCGGCAAAATCGACTTTACTCTTCATTGGGAAAGGTTGTTCATCAGCGGTTTCCCATATGATTGTTAAGGGCATGTTGTTGTAGTCCGCCATGTTGGATCTCGCAGCGATCAAAGTGTAGTCCTGTTGCTAGTACATGTACTGGCCTCTAGACTTGGTGTCAGAAGCGGATTACACAATGGCAAACCTCAAAAGACCGGAGCTCAAACTTGTGGGTAATGTGAGTAAAAATTTCAAGAACTTTTAACTTCGTTTTAACGATTATTGCATCCAAGCCAACTATCGTAACCTTGGCAAAAATCCTGTCACCGAACGCGTAGATCACTGCAAAAGCTCACTACTAGAAATTTCTGCCCTGCGATCTTCACTTCCAGATGAAGCTTTATCTGTACTTAGGTACACAATAGAATTCGAACCTCAAATCCCCACCGACAATAAGAAGAAACTATGGGTTTGGATGGAAAAACTACGCGCCCACTACACAGGCTCCACAGGGAGTTCACTTCTCACCCACTGTTTCAAGTTCTGGACGTCATCCCAAGCCTCGCATGAGTCCATACAAGAGTGGAAGTCAAAGTAAGACAAGTGAGAAGCCCTTGTGCTTACGGTGAGCTCACTGATGAACTCACTAGAAACAAAACACACGTCAGAACCGAAAATTCAAACAAAACCCTGCAAGATGTGGTGGCAGAAGTGAAAGCCATAGAGTCTGCCAAGCAAACCCCGAGTCTGTCTGGAAGACCGTAAATTTACAGTACCAGATTCCAGGTCCCAAGCCTCCAACACTAGATACGGTAGAAAGGCATACAGAAAGGGCGCAAATAGCCAGCGAAGTGACTCACGACTGAGTGCCCAGCGGCATGACCCACGTGCAAATACATCTACCCAATCACGAGATCCTCTCTACACCGACATGTACGTCACAGAGGAGCAGCCATATGACACATTCTTTGATCATGATTGTGGCTTTACGTATTATTTGGAGAAACAAATACACAGCATCGCCGCTTCCAGCCAGGCAAAGCGATACCTCACTACCCTTTCACTTTCCGCCACAGGTTCTGCACTCACTCAAGTTGAGTTTCAAATAGGCACCGCAGCAACATGCAACACAATGTCCCTCAATATTCTGCGCTCACCTCTGCCAGATGCAGAACTCACACGGTCTCTCTACCGTCTATATCCCTATGGAAACTCCACACTGTTGGAACCTGAAGGTCAGGTCGATCCCGTTCACCGAATACCATTAGGGAGTGTTAGCAAAGACGACGGCTACGGCAACGAAAACATTAGTCCAAAATATAACTTAGCGCTATCGCAAGTATTTCGCGATTAATCCGTCTTGTTCACCTTGTACAATACAGGCGAACTATCCTGGAACTGGATGGGTACGAACGGTTTTAAAGTCAAAACAGAAAATGATTGTTTCATTGTTATATGCTCACGCTGTCGTCAAAACCTAAAATTTGGTGATTTCACGTTGTTGTTTTGTGGAGTACAGCAGAGAAATGCCCGTAAATTCGTGTTGCACGTGCAGGACGCTCATTTTTCCTTTTTCAACCAATAATATTCTTGCTTTGTGGCTTTGCCGTAGCCGTAGCCGTCGTCTTTGCTAAAACTCCCTATTAGCGAAGCAAGACCGCGAAAAACTAGCCTTGGATCGTTACGTTGAACAAGGGGTTATCGCCAAGGTAAACGAACCAACCGCTTGGTGCTCCAATAAACCAATCCGAGAAACACCAAAGAAGTTCGGAGTGTGTCTAATCCCAAGTCAAACAGTAAACAAGGCCATCCACCAACCAAAACATCAGATGCCTACCCTAAATGAACAGCTTCACAAACTAAGTGCAGCGAAATGCTTCTCTCTAGCTGACGTCAAAGAAGGTTTTCTCCACATTCCCCTCGATGAGGAGTGATCATGGATGACCACCATGCACACCTCATATTGCAGATACAGATGACTTCGTCTGCCCTTTGGTATTACCAGTGCCCGTGAAGAGTTCCAGATGAGGCTGACAACTTCTCTAGAAGGCCTAGAAGGCATCATATGCATTGCAGATGATATCCTAGTGTATGGAGAAGGAAACGACTATGATTAAGCTTAAAAAGACCACGATAGAAGATTCATTGCTCTGATAGAACGCTTTTGCCAAAAGAACATCAAACTCAATGCAGCAAAACTTCAGTTCAAGCTTAAGGAACTCAAATTCATGGGAACAATTATTTCAGATTAAGGAATGAAACCTGATTGCGACAAGGTAACAGCAATAAGTTACACAGATGCCACCTCCAGAGAACAAGGCAGCACTGCTGCGCTTTATTGGTATGGTCACCTATTTGTCACACCCTTCTGTGCCTATCTGAGCTCGGTGATACAACCTCTGCGAATGCTCAGCCAGGAAGCTGTACCTTTCACCTGGTCAGAGGTTCAGGATATTCAGGTGCATTCAATAGAGCGAAGGAACTGATCTCCTCAGCCCCAATTTTAGCTTATTATGATCTCCACAAGCCAGTTGTACTTCAGACAGATGCTAGTGATTATGCCGTCGGCGGTGCACTTTTACAACTCAACTGTAAGGGAAAGCTGCAACCCGTTCCTTTCACATCCTCCAGCATAAGTCCCACAGAACAGCGCTACTCTCAGATAGAAAAGGAGTGCCTGGCAATATGCAACTGCTTTCAGAAGTTTGACAAGTGGTTATATGGTAAGGCTGACATTGCAGTCCACACAGATCATCAGCCTCCCGAAACCATAATGAAGAAACCATGGAACAAAGCCCAGCCCGTCTACAAAGAATGCTGATGAAACTGCAACGATATCGGTTTACCCTAACATACAAGAGAGGACCGACACTCCACCTGGCTGACACACTCTCTTGGGCAGCCCTTCCACAGCCATTATCAGCAAGAGTACACACTTCGACGTCTTCCGCATGGAGATGGAGACCGAGCAGAACAGCAGAAATCCAAGAGAGCACTGAGAACCACTTGAACAGCCAAGCAGAAGACAAGCAGAGACGTCACACTGACAACACTATACAAAGTCATTGTCCATGGATGACCCGAAGACAAATCAGTCATGTCTGAATCCCTGCGTCCCTACTGGAACTATAGAGACGAACTGTTAGTGCAGAATGGCATAATATATACAAAGGTACGCAAGTCATGGTACCTCCAACTATGCACAAAAAAATGCTAAGGAAAATCCACGCCAACCATTTTGGTGCCGAATCGACCATACGTATGGCCCGCGAAGTAATGTTTTGGCCAGGAATGAGAAAGTCCATACAGGACATGTGTGATGCTTGTGGCACCTCTGCCCAATACAGTACCAGTGCACCAAACGAACCGATGACATCTCTACCGATACCTACCAGGCCCTGGCTGATAGTCAGTCAAGATATCTGCGAGCGCCACAACCAAAGCTACCTAGTAACTGCGTTACTAGATAGATATCCTATCCTCCACGGTCATCGAGAAGACAAAAGCCCACTTTTCGCGATATGGTGTTCCAGCAATCTGCCACACTGATAACGGTCCATAGTTCATAAGCGAGCAGTTCTCTGTGGAATATGGTTTCAAGCACACTACTCCGTCCCCTTACCACCCTAAAGGCAACGGAAGAGCAGAGGCCGCCGTTAAAGTTGCAGAATCCATGTTGAAGAAAGCTGATGACCTCCGCACTGCTCTACGTCTCTACAGAAACATCCCACTTCAAGGGCACACATACTTAACTGCTCAGCGTATGTTTCTACGTCGCACTAGAACCACACTGCCCACCACTGATCATCTCTTGGCACCAGCCATGATTAACTTTAGCGTTGTGAAAGAAGATATCCTTACGAAAAAGTATGATAGCAAAGCATACTACGACAAGTCCGCGGGTGTAGAGCACAAACCAGTCAAAGTTGGCAGTTACGCATATGCCAAGCCACCACCCCGCCATCGCGGCTAACCATGGATCTATGGGGAAGTCATAAAGAAATACAACGGAATGTCCAGTATTCGTATCCCTCATGACACTACGATCCGAAGGAACCGAGTCCAACCGAGTCAACCAAGCCACAATGGATACGCCAGTTTACCCCACCCCTGCGTCAAATCCATAATCCATAATTTTTTTACAGTCTCTTTCCATGTTCACCGAGGAACTACTTCTTCAAGTAAGGATTCTTCGCAGTAAAACATCCTTTCTTTACGCAGCAACGTCCGAAGACAGCGCCATTACAACCTTTCCAAACAACAGGATCGAGCTTTCCTCTCGCAGACCCTTACACCATAATCCAGAATTTAGCAAAGACAGCCGATCCATTTCGCTGCTCGTAACACCCAAACGCTGATTCTTTATACAGGTTCAAACAAGAAAACTCGAGAAGTAATGAAGGTAGAAGGCGACTGTTGTTCGCAGGCTTTGGACCAAGATCTTAGATATTTTCAAACTAACGCAAATCATTTATTAGCTAAAGTGGCTTTGATTTAGCATAAAAACCGACGACAGTCAGTGTGATTTCCCGCCAGAAAAATGCGGCTTGCCAAATGCAACGCTGACCATGCGATTTCCCTCGAAGGAAATTTGCCCGAACACCCCCGTCTCCAACAGCCGTCGTTCCTCCCCACCTCCACCCCGACAGTCTGTACGGGCGGCCGGGTGGACGTACGCTGACATCGTAACCAAAATTTCTTGAATCGGTC